>NW_026622830.1:56901539-57228932 GCF_023065955.2 Ursus arctos | reverse complement strand
AAAGTTGCCAATTATTTCTATTTGTACCCTGCGAAGTACCTCTGAGGAAACACACACACACACACACACACACACACACACACACACACACGGTTTTGCCAAGTTATTCACAGTCTCGGATTCCTTGAGATTTACACTATCTTGTTCAGTTTGGAATGAAATGTAAATTAATTACTTACTGTTAAGAGGGATTAGTTTTAGTTTTCAAGACTTTTGAAAGTGAAGTGTGGTGTCCTTGGTAAACTGCAGCGTCTCCTCCCTGTAGTAAAATCTCATGCACACACAGGTTGCGTTGTGCAAGAGTTCTTAGTAGTGACTGATTAACACCTACTGCAGAGACATTTTTGATAGAGGAAAGTTGAACAGTATTTTAAAGCATTTGATGCTCTGGGACTTTTTCTGTGCTAGAGAATTCAAACTTTTGTCTTCGGTCTGCAGGATTAAGTTCGCTCCATTTTGTAAAGGCAGAATCAATTAAACCTAGATCAGTTTGGCTTCTTAGAGATGCACAGTACATTGTTACCATTCTGCGAAAGTAGTTCGTTTTCAAGGCTCTGTAATTGTGGTTTCACTTTAAGGTGCAGTATCTTATTTTGAGGAACTTTCTTTTTTAATTTCATTGAGCTCATTATGACTTCAGTTTTGTACCATAGAGAGGTTCTTTGATATTAGGTTGTTTTTTGTGGATGCATTTGTTTGTGGAATGACCCAGTGTACTTTATTTTTGCAATCTTTATCCGTAGGGACTACGTTTTTGTCAATGTGTCTGAAGAATTCTAGTCATGTCTAACGTAAACTAACGCTAACAACTGTGGTGTAAAGACTTTAAACAGTTCGTTAAGGTCCTAGTTCCTGACATGTAATATACACTATTTATTTGCTACTTAAAAGTCTATGTAGAAAAAATGGCCTCCTGATCTGAAAGACAGGAATTAGCCAAGATCAAGAAAACTATTTGAAGGAAATGAATGGACATTATTGTTGTATTTTTATTTGCATATTTATGTAATACTCTTGCTTTTCACCTGTTTCGTCTTCAAGCGATAATAAAGATGTTCTTTTTTACATACAAAGATGATACCATTGATCTGGATTTGCAGCCTGTGGCTGCATCACTTTGGCTGGTTACTTAGCCTGTCTTTGAACCTCGGTTTCTTTACACTGTCAAATGGGTATGGTAATGTCTACCTTGTAAAGGTTATTCCAAGTATAATGTATAAACTACTTCAGCTTTCAGCAGGCATGTAAAGTTTCCTCTGCCATTGCTTGCATCGCATCATTAATAGGATAGGACAAATTTTGATAGGTACTTTCCCACACCACCCTTTATATTTTGATAATTGCTATGAATTTGTTCTCTCTTTATAGAAATTAGTCTGTGTTTAAGACAATCGGCTGAGAGATACACATTCATGGTAATGGCTCCAGTTAGAACTTGCTTAGCTACTTTAATCTGGCTACATATTGTAGATTAGCCTGAAATTATTAACTTTATTTGACAAGGAGGGAGACTGAGGCACAGACAGACCTTACATGGGGCCAAGCTACGGACTAAATGGCCTATATGTATTGTGTTAATTACAGGTAGAACAAAGAGCTATTAGGTCCCCTGACTTCCATTTCTCCCTGCATAGTTGAAATCATCAATGGAAGAGTAAATGAGTAAATAAAACAAACCAGAAACCAAAAAAAATTCTGTGCATTGCTATCTTGCTCCAGCAAAGATTACATGCTTAATTAAAAGTTGGGTACCCACTACAAATCCCCATATAGAAATGGTATTGATGTAGCAAGAAGAATTGATGTAATAGTAAGCATATAGTATGGTATGTAATTAGATAGTGGCTTATATGTTGGACTCCATTATAGGGTTTCAAGGGGTCAAAAAAGATCATTAAGAATGGCACAAACAGAAGGGCGTCTTGAAGGAGTTTTACTCGTGCTGGTCCCTGAAGGATGGCTAGACTACTGAGCCACATGTGTAACTTACAATTTTTTAGTAGCCCCATTTAAAAAAGTAAAAAGAAACAGGTGAAATTAATTTTAATACATTTTATTTAATCCTGCAGATCTAATCTGTATCATATTAACAGGTAATCAATACAGGATATTAATATATTTTACGTTCTGTTTTTCATGCCAAGTCTTTGAAATCCAGTGTGTTTTGTACACTTATAGCACGTCTCATTTCAAACTAGCTGCTTTTTAAGAGCTCAGTATCTGTATGTGGCTAGTGGCTGCACACTGGACAGAGCAAAGTTAGAATTTGGGAGGGGCAGCAGGAAGACAGTTCGGGCAAGGGGAGATGGGAGCTGGTAGTGGAAATACACGTGGCAACGATGTAGAAAGGTGAGGAACACCAGGCTGCTCCTCCTCCAGTCCAGTGAGGGAGTCACAAGGTGATGTTGGTCATGAGATCCAGTGCGAGAATTCTTGCCCTGAGGGTGTTCACAGTGTCAGATGCGTGACTAGAGTGCTATGTAGGCCAGGGGTAGGGGCAGGAGAATGAGTTGGACTGGGGGATCTTGGTGGGGGGAGAGGAGTGGTGGCCGGACGGGCAGAAGCTGAGGCAGTTTGGGGGCCAGATCAGAAAAGGTCTCGTTTGTCCGAGTTGGAAGCTTGTATCTTACCTTGCAGGTGAGAGGGCCCGCTTGAAGAACTCTTAGTAGGTCAAATGATAAGATTTGAGAGCTGCCTGCCTGTTAGCAAGGCCAGGAAATTGGATTGGGGGGTGACGGGACAGGTGACACTGCTGGCAGCAAGGGAAGAGACAAATGACGAAGGTCTGAACTAAGATGCTCCATGAATGGAGGGGGGGTGCGATTTCAAAGGACCAATGCAGCAGGAGCTAGTGGTTGCCTAAGTGAAATAATGAAAGAGGTTTGTAGAAGCCAGGCGAGGAGTGATCAGTCTGAAGCAGAAGAGATCTGGGATAAGAGGCCATAGTCCAGGCAAATCAAGTGACATCGGGCTTGGGCCAAATATTTGGAGACACAGAAGAGAGAACAGTTTCTCACAAATACTCTCTCTATATTGACAGAGTAAAATGGAACATTTTGGTATATTTCCTTTAAAGCATCTGCTGCTTTAGGTAGGGACAAGTTCAATTACAATTTTAAATGTTGCCATTTAAACTTATTTTATTATTAGCATGTTCTTCTCATTTTTATTAACTGCAAACATTTGTCGAAATTGTGTACCGTAAGTTAGCTTACCCTTTCCTGGATTGTTAAATTGTTTCCTTCCTTTCTCTCTTTCTTTTGTACTTTTTTCTCTGATATGAATAATACCACTCAAAACATCTTGGGAAGCAGCTTTTTCTATATTTTGTGTTATTTCCTTAGGACAGATTCCATTGAAGTCAAATTGCTGGGTTTGAACGTGTTTCTGACTTGATTCACTGTGCTCTTTCCTAAGTGTTGCTCCCAATGAGCCTGCCAGCAGCAAGGATTGAGACGACCGTTTCCACTGTAGTCCGAGTGGCAATAAACACATTCGTGTAATTTGATAATTGGCGGTAGCATTTTGGAGAACAGGAGTGTCAGGGAGAGGGCCAGAGGAGTTAGGAGGAGATCCTGGCTAATGATAGGGGAAGGTGAATTTGGTGTTAGGGGTGTTGAGTTTGAGAAAAGGGCAAGATCCAAGTGGACACGTCTAGGAGGTTGTTGGACATGGGGTGTGGAACTTAATAAAAGGATAGAAAGCTGTGGTATGGTTGTTTATTGTCATCATGGTTCCATCAAATCTTCCCACAACCTCTGATGCAGGTCGTGTTCCTACCCTCTACCTGTAGATGAGAAACTGAGGCCCAGCGAGCGTAACTACTTGTCTGTGAGCACCCGGTCGGGAAGTGGCAGAGCTGGGATTCCTGATTATAAAGCCCATGTTATGCCTCTGCTAGTTATCTGACTCAAAAGTATATTTATATATCAGAAAATATATTTACCCACCTCAGTGAATGTTAATATGTAAACAAAAGCCCTAGAGTTTTTGCATGTCTCCCAAAAATGTTGCTTTGACTTGTGCTGCTCTCTTCCTGGTCTGTCTTACTAGATTCTTCTAGGGAGACTTGAGGCTATATTCGATTTCAGCATGGCAGAAGATAAAAAGACTCCTTTTGTGTTTTGCTGTTCATTGGCCTCTCTGTGCCCTTGGCGGGCCTAGCAGGTGGTAAAATATTTGCATGGACGTTAGTGCCAAAGGACCTTGTACAACCAGAGCAGAGCCCGAGGTGTCATTTCGGGCTCCTCAGCCAGTCTTATTTTGTCTCTCTCATTCAGCCTTGTTTGAAGCAAAGTCATTTTGCCATAAGGCTCCCTTTGCTAATTTTTCATCCATTACTGACGTTTTATATCTGTAGCTTCTAAGATGTAAGATGGACTTTGGACACAGATATGTGTATCACACATACACCAATCCCTGCCTCGAGGGCTCGGGGATGTCTGGAGTTCTGAAGAGAGAAGGGTGAACCTAGGATAAAAGTCCAGTCGAGCTCAGATGGTTTGTTTGGGACAACTGAAAATGGTTGACTTGCTCCTTTTATTCTGGGAAAACAGCTAATTGATCGGCCCAGAATATTTTGACGTAAACTTTTGTAATTTGTATTTTTATTTTGCTTGTAAGTGCTTTACTTGCATTTGGGCATAAATACTTTTACTGGCTGTTTAGAATACTGATCTTTCCATAGATAAAACTGTAGAGAATTGTTTATTTAAAAAACGGACTCTCAAAATAGCAAATTGATTCAATTTAAGTTTTTAAATTATGCTTTAAAGGAGGAATATGTTATTGTACTGTAAAATTAATAATCTATAAATGTGGTAGACAACTATGCTGTCTTTGGATTTTAAAAAAGTTTCAGTTCCACAGACATTTTTTTCAAGAGTGTATGAGTGAGTGCGTGTGTGTGTGTCTGTCTGTCTGTTTGCTCAGGAGGGCTGTGTGTTCAGAGATGAATAAGGCAGAAGCCCGGGACCTCTGGTTTAATAGGAGAGGTAGACACAGAAGCAACTACATTTCCCATGAAGGTGTTAGTGCCTCGGTGGAGCGGGTGAAACCGTAGAGGTGGCCACACGCACGGTGCAGAGGAGGCACAGCAGAGAGGCCTCTTGGAGAGTCGCCAGTGCTTCTTCCTGAGGGAGATGAGGTCCGAGGTGGGTTTGGAATGACGAATACAGGGTTTTCCCAGTGGACAAGTCGGGGATGAAGGGACTGCAGAGAGAGGAACTTGTGTGAAGGTAATGGTGTGGCCACCATGGAGTTACGTGTATAAAATGACTTTTATCCTGTGGTGTGTGTAGATGTTGGGAACCGGGAAGATGTAGGTAGAGAATAGGAGCCAAATCTGATGTGTCCCCTTGGTGAGTGGCCTGAAAGTGTCAGACTCCCTGATTTTGAAACATGGGTCCCGGGAAAGTGAGAGCTTCCTTCCTTTTGGATTGCAAACCCTGAGGGTGTAGCACGGGCTGCCAGCGTTCATCTTTCCCCAGAGTAGAGGGAACCCACCACAAATTGAATTCATAATCAGAGGGAAGTGGGGCAGAGAGATGGAGGGTGAGACGAGCGCACTGGACCTGTGTGAGCTGAGAGGTTCGCCATGTCTGTGCCATCTCCACCCCTGAGCGTCTCGGTCGCAGGTGCCAGTAACACCCTGTTTTTGCTTTAGTTAGCTTGAGTCCTATTTCTGGGTCATGGGATGGAAAGAATACAGATTAATATGCCTGAAAGAGAGGGGGGAAATCCCAGATCAAGGATGGGTGGGTGGGTGCATACGTGTGGATATGCTTTTCATATTTTTTAAGAGCTGAGCAAATTTCAGTGTATATATACGTAGAAGAAGGAACTAATAAAAGAGCAAAATTGAAGAAACAGTGCAGAGAAAGGGAATACAAATGGAGAAAGGCGGGGTCTTCAGTGGGATCAAGAGTGTGGGACGGGAGATCAGGCTTGACAAGAGGGACACTGCTTCCGCTAAGGCCACTTGGAGGAGTTAAGAATGGGGTCCTAGATGTGGAGGGAGTTCTCACACCATGGCTTGTGTTTTCTCTGAGAAGGTAAGAGGTAGAGTCAACCAACTGCTGAGCCAGTTTTCTTGCTGGTGAGGTGATAGGAACTGAGGATGTCTTGTTCCCTCTCCTGTGCCATGCATCCCCTCATAAATGCATTTAACTTATGCATTCAGTACTGGGCCAGAAGCCGGGGAATGTATATATATAAAACGAGGACAGTTCAGGTAGTGCACATATTGTCTGGCCTTCCGCACAGTGACCATGTGTCCCAGAGTGCAGCAGGTGGGCCCAGGGAAGTGCTGTGTTCTCAGTGGTCTTCTTTCTTTCGTGTCTCTCAACTGTGTGACCATCTGTCCTACTGGGTGGGGCTCTAGTGGTTAGGGGTAACTTTGATCTTCTCCATTTTTGCCTTGAATGCAGTTTAACCTCACGTAAGATGTGCTTTTGCAAAATGTTTTCTAATATTCTCATTGGATCAATCTGCTGCCTTAAGCTACCAGTTCAGAAAGGACTTACCTTTTAGATTCTTAGGCTTTGTTTCTGACTTAGTTCTGAATGCCCATTTCAAGTTTTTAACTGTGATTTTTACAAAAGAGATATTTCATAACCATTTTTATGTCTTTTATATTTTTTTAGAAACTGAAACCACATCTGAGAGATATTTTAAAAGTAGTTGTAATTTTTAACAGTAAATACGTAATTTCGCTATTGCAACCACGGTTTAGCTTAAAAGATAAGGAGCCCTTTGATGTTGTCTTGTGTTTGATTTTAAGTGATGGCACATATTCACTGAACTTCAACCATGGTTTGAAGGACACATAGGTACTAGTGACATTGCCTGTGCCCAAGCGTGGGAGCCGTGAGAATGTGCCACTCAGGTCTCTGCTGTGGGGATCGTGACTGACTAATAGCTCCGGCTGCTGCCCTCTGGATTCACCAGCAAAGTTTAGCCAAAGCTAGGCTTCTCTCGGGTTACTTGCAGTTACTGAGCAAGCAGGAGTACTAATGTGGTCCACTCATACAAGAGCCACATGCCTCTGAAGGGTGACTTTGGCTTGAGGACTCCGCATGGGTGTGGTCAAGACCTTCTCAGGACTGAGTTGGAGTCTGAGACTCTTCCTCCCCAACCCTCCTTCCATCCCCCTCCCCTTCGCAGGGGGTCAGACCTGCACTGTGGTTGAATCCTCTCCCGGCCTTCTCAGGGCTCTCCCCTTTCCCTTCACAGGCAGTTCCCCCAGTCAGTCTCCTACATGTGTAATCTTGTCTTGGTGTCTACTTCTCCGGGAGCCCAAAGTGACACACCGTCCCTTTCCCAGAAGGTGTTGCCCATCCTACCATCTAAAACCCTTCCGGGAGACAGCACGAGCACACTCCATCTTCCACATAAACTCGATCTATCCCTCCGCCCTGAAATGCTATTTCCTCAGAATTCCCACAGCATTTGGAACTTTGCGTTTGGCGTTGATGGCCTTTGGCTTTGTGTCTGCAGGATATCACCTACTAGTTGATAAATACACTGAGAACATGAAGAGCTTCTTGTTCATCTTGATTCCTTTTGGTAACATACTTCCTTATTTGTAATCGTAGTAATTAGCATCTAATCAGCACTCTCCAGGTGCCAAACACTGCCAGAAATACTTTTACATGGATTAACTCATGTAATCCTCCCAAATGGGATCGGTAATATTATTATCCTCATTTTACAGATGAGACACAGAGAGGATAAGAATCTTGTTCAAAGTTACGCAGTTGGTAAGTGACAGAGTCAGGACTTGAACCCAGGCAGCTGGCTCCAGAGTTCCCTAGTTCATTTAGCAGTTATTTTTTATCCAGACAGAATAGGTGCCAGGGGCTATACACAGTGTTGGGGATGCCAGAACTTGCAATCCAAGTCTAGAATAAATAACTATTAAAAAAGCAAACAAACCCAAAATGTGATTTCCAAATAGACGGATGTAAGTCTGTGGGGGAGTAGCAGCCACCTGATGTTTTGAAAAATTTCTAAAAGCTTTCCTGCACCAAAGATTGTTTTCACAAGCCAGATGTTCCCGTCATTAAAGTAGTGATTTGAGACCGAGAATTAAGGCCTCTTGAAGGAGCCCCCTAACCTTCTCCCTTGTGTATGTGCACTCATTATCAGACCTACCGTCTGATCCCAAGGGGAACAGCTGTAAGAAAGGACTATTTGTGTGGACAAAATGGAGAAGAGGTTGGAAAAAGAGGTCCGGGGAGAGGGGCAGACGGACCAGAGGGCTGTGGGTAAGGATAGCCTTGGGTGAGGCTTCTTTTATGGAAACAAAATTGCAGAGACACTATTGTAAAATTTTAAATATACAGAAACCAAAAGTGAATCACTGTCCCCCCAAAAGGACTGGTTATAAGTAGTAAAAATTCTTTCAATGAGATCTTTTTTAGTATTTTTAAGACAGCATGGAAGAGAGGGGAACAGATGACCTATGTTGCTTCGTTACAACTTTTTAAAGGGATTAACGTGTTTTATTTATGTCTGGTCATATTTCTGGAACAAACAGTGTAGACCTCTATTTTCCATGGACTTCATATCTGATGAGATAAGGATGTGTTTGGGTTAGTTCGGCTGATGTAGTAGAACTTGTGCTGAACTTCGGGGTAGAAGTAAAATATCACCTCGTGTGTGTGTGTGTGTGTGTGTGTGTGTGTGTGTGTGTCAGGTTGCAGCTATTTATTTTGGAAAGAATGGTTCCATTCCTCTCTTCCTGCTCCTTAAATAAATATGTACCCAAACAGACACATCATTTTAACCGAAGTAAGTAAATAACGAACTGGAAAAATATTTGAAATTTATAGGAGAGGATGTAGTTATAACCTCAGTACATAGAGAGCTCCTACATATTAATAGGAGAAATTAGAACAGATGTTTAAAATATACATATATATGTCACAAATGAAGAAATGACAAGAACCAATGTTTTAAATGTCACTTCAGTTATCTAGGATATATAAACTTACAAATAAAAAAGTATCTACCGATGATTTTAGCAAAGTTGCTGTTGTGTATGTTTCTTCCCTTAATGATTCCTCCCGGTTATCCGTATTTGCTTTCCAATACACCTTTGATAGGACTCTGATTTGGTATGATCTCTCTGGAAAGTAATTTGTTGGTATGTGCCAATGGTCTTAAAAAATGTACATATCATTTGACTTAATTTCCTTTTGTAGGAAATGATGATGGGTTTACTTAAAGGCGATTAAGAAATGCATTGCAGCATTGTTTTCACGTTTAAAATTTTGTTTATTGAGGTAAATTTCACATAGTATAAAATTAATCATTTTCAAGTGAACAATTCACTGGCATTTAGAACATTTGCAGTGCTGTGTAATCACCACACCTCTGTCTAGGTCCAGAACAGTTTTATCACTCCAACAGAAAACCCTGTACCCATTAAGCAGTCGCTCATTCCCTCCTCCCTCCAGCCCCTGGCAAGCAGCTCTGTGTGTTTTTAACCAGCTGAGGTTTTTTTTTTTCCCCCTAAAAATCATTCTGCTCCACCAGGGTGATAGTACAATAGACCCTTGAACAACGGGTTTGAACTGCATGGGTCTACTTCTATGTGGATTTTTTTTTTATATAATAACAGTACAGGACTGTAAATGTATTTTATCTTCCTTATGATTTTCTTAATAACCTTTTCTTTTCTCTAGCTTACTTTATTGTAAGAATACAGCATATCATGTGCATATTACATACATACAAAATATGTGTTAATTGTTTATGTTATTGGTGAGGCTTCTGGTCAACAGTAGGCTGTTATGAGTTAAGTTTTGGGGGAGTCAAAAGTTGCATGGAGGGAGCAGACAGCCCCAATCCTTGCATTGTTCAAGGGTCAGCTGTATATGTTGAGCATATTTATATGAGTGAGGACTCTTGGTTGCAAGTGGCAGAAACTCAAACTAACTTAAAAGGGGGAGATTTAATGATACACACAACTACTGTAGGGGAACATTTGGCTTTAAGTACATATGACTGTTGATAGGGATGTAAGTGGAGTCCAGGACACTCACTCATTCTCACCTCCACTCTCTTTTTTGACCTCCCTCTTGGTGAAAAATACTCCTTCCACTCTTGGTTCTATGTCCATTTGTTTCCTTTCTGTGGTTTTCCTTCATTCTCAGGCTGACTCTTCCAGGTGCAGGAGAGATGGTCCCTGAAAGCTAGTGACCCTTGAGAAGAGTGTGGCTCCTCTAGGGCCCCAGGTCCTGAGACCATGCTGATTGGCTTTACTTGGGTCATGGGCCCATTCCCGTGGGAGATGGGGTACTCTGCTTGGCCGGCCTGGATATCATTTGCCCCGTTCCTAGAAACGGAATCTCATTCTGGCTCATATATTCCTGAGAAAGTAGTTCTGGAAAGGCATTCTGATACATTCCCACACAAAATAGTACTGCTCGTATTTCTGCTCATGCCCATGTATATATCACAAGGGCATTGACTTTTGTGTTGATAATCCTCGGGCATTGAGAAAACTTTACATGACGTTTTATAAGTTCTACTTAAGACTGTGGGAGTTATATTTGAGGATTTATCTAATTTGAGGGAAGTAAGGGTTTTCCTTGTAATAAATGGATTTGCCACTCTTTGAATTCTATCTGTGTTAGTATACATTTTTTTAAGTCATTCCACAGGTAGATACTGAGGGTTTGCTGTGTGCCAAGTAAACCTCCAGTTTAATGAGCTTTTCATTCATTCGGGCAGATGGACAATAAATAACAAGTAAATGTATAATTTCAGGTAATGATTATAGAAAAATGAAGCTTGATGGGGTATGTGTACGCTGGTCTAGGCAGCAGGGTCAGGGAAGGCCTCTCTGAAAAGGGGTTAGAGTCAAGATCGGGTTAAGCAGGGAATAGCTTGGTGGTTATTTATGGGAGTAGTGTTCCAAACAGAGGGAACAGTAAGTGCAAAGGCTCTGAGTCATAAATAGGCTTGAGAATCTAATGGAAGTCAGTAGAGTTGGAGGAGTTGTGGGTGGGAGAGGAAAGGGTAGGACCAGGTGGGGCTTGTAGGTCTCATTGAGGATTTGGGATTTTCCTCTAACTAAGGTGAGATGGGGAGCCCCAGGGGGGGGACGAGCAAGGGAGTGACCTGAGTTGAACTTCAGGACCTTTCTTTGTAAAGCGTTTCTTTTCTTTTGGCTTACTTTATAAAAAGTGTGATCCTTTGCCCCAATTCTTAGCAGTGACTGGAGACAGAAAAGGGAAGAGGTAAGAGAAAGAAGTGGTGCTGGAGAAGCGAAATGAGTAGCTGTGGAAGCCGTGGCAGAAGCAGGTTTTGCAGAAGGTGGGCACATGTGGCCCGTGTCTGTCCTTATTGTGGCAACAAGCAGTGATGAGAAGACAGGCTGGGAACACTGCAGGCCATGGGACAGGAAAGCTAGACTGCTGTGGGGCCATGTAGAGGGACCCACACAGCAGCCCAAGCTTGTAACAGTATGGAGGTGGACTTGCTGTGTTACCCCAAATTTCAGGAAGAGGCAAGAAGCAGATATATTAGAGAGTACCCCTGGGATGGCTGGGTGGCTCAGTTGGTTAAGCGTCTGACTCTTGATTTCGGCTCAGGTCATGATCTCAGGATTGTGAGATTGAGCCCCGCATGAGCTCTGTGCTGGGCTCCTGCATAAGATTCTCTCTCTCAGTCTCCCTCTGCTCCTGCTCTCCACCGCCCCCCTCCCTGGTGTGCACACAGTTTCTCTTTGTCTTAAAAAAAAAAAAAGTACCCCTGATTTTGACAAAATGTGGAGATAGATCTGCCAGTTGCCAGAAAAGAATGAGCACAGGAAAATGTTGATTGGTCAGGGTCATATTAATTTATCTATATCATGATTGCAAAGAGGAGCCAGTGGTTGGCTCAGTTTCAGGAACCGACCAAATTAGGGCCCCATTTGTACTTTATATTGTGTTTCTTAATGGAAAGACCTGAGGGAGTCTTGATCTCTGGCTCAGTGTAACTTGAAAAGATATGATTTTTATCTCTTATATACCTGTGTAAAATATTCCTTGAAAAATCAAGCCAATAATGTCACTCTGCACAGTCTGTTCTGTATTTAGGTGACAGGATAGTGTAGCCTGGGGAGCTAGACTGGGTTTGGATCCTGGTGCTGTTCTCCCAGCTGTTGCTCCTTGGTCAAGTGACTTCACCTCTCTCTGACTCAGCTTTCTCCTGTCAGCCTCAAACAGGTTAACATGTATCCTGGGATTTCAGGACAGAGTATGGCACATAATATGTGCTCAGTAAATATTAGCTGCCGTCATCACCTTCTTATTTGTTTTATGTAGTCTATTTTGGAAATCCTTACATGTTAGCACGCTTATTTCTACCTCAGTCTTATTTATAAAAAAATCTTTCTTTTACTTGAGTAGAGTTGACACACAGTATCACGTTAGTTTCCGATGTACAACGTAGTGATTTGCTCATCACAAGCGTAGCTGCCATCTGTCACCGTACAGCACTAGTACAGTAGCACTGACTGTATTCAATATGCTGTGCCTTTCATCCCCGTGACTCGTTCATTCCATAACTGGAAGCCTGTGCCTCCCACTCCCCGTCACCCATTTCACCCATCCCTCTACCCCCTTCCTTCTTACAACCATCAGTTCGTTCTCTGTATTTATAGGTTTGATTCTGCTTTTTGTTTGCTTGCTTATTCACTTGTTTTGTTTTTTTTAGATTACACATGTGAGTGAAATCATACAGCAGTTGTCTTTCTCTGACTTATTTCGCTTAGCATAATACCGTCTAGGTACTTCCATGCTGTTATAAATATCAAGATCTCGTACTTTTTTATGGTATGGAGTAATATACCCTCGTACGTATGTACCACTTCTTCTTCTGTTGATGGACACTTGGGCTGCTTCCATGTCTCAGCTATTTTAGTAATGCTGCCGTGGGCATAGGGACGCATATATGCTTTCACAATGTTGAGTCTGGTTCATAAACTGCCACAACAGTTGTGGGAACTCTGGAGGGGAGCCAGGTTCGGGAGGTAGGAGGATGAGTGCAGCTTTGGCAGTCTGAGTTGTGGTGCCCGTGGGACACCCAGATGTGGGTTCTGGCTGGGCAGTAAAAATGTAGGAATGGGAGCGTGGGAGAAGAGAGGTGCAATCATGCTGTTGCCAAGGGATGTGTTCTTCATAGAGTGACAGTTAAGGATTCGGGGTAACTGCTTCTTTTATTGGGCAGATAAAGGAGCAGTGTGTGGAGCTGGGAAGGGGCTTCGATGCCAGGAAAGCAGTTTGTCACAGAAAGCCAGAGAAGAGTGAATTTCAAGGAATGAAATGTCGGCAATGTTTAAGAATGCAAAAGTTGTGGGGCAGCTGGATTAGGAAGTGGTAGTGCATCAAGGAGCTTGTCACTGAGCACTGAAAGAAAAATCTAGGTGAGTGGTGGGATCCTAAGCCAGCAGAGAGATGGAGTGAGTGGGGGTGAGACTGGAGGCTACACACAAGAATACCCTTTTAGAAAGTTTGATGGTGAAGACAGGGGACTGTAACTCAAGGCGTAGCGTGGTCAGGGGAGGGCTTTACAGGCTGCATTTACTGTTTGCAGGCTGACTAAAGGGAGATAACTGATGGTGCACGATGGTGGGGGATGTGGGCTGATGTAGGGTCAGGTATACAGAAGAGGATGCAGAGAGGAATGTATGGGTGTCCTGACCGCTTCTGCAGAACCTAAGGCAGACGTCAGGCATGGAGGGGAAAGAACGTGGTGCGAGGCGCTGTGGCGGTCTCGGACACAGACCAGATGGCTCAGAGTCTGACAGAATGCTCCAGCTTCTAGACGGTCATCAATCAAATACGGGCACGTGCCCAAGGATGCCAACAAGGGGTTTTGTTTTTTGTTTTTCAATGAATTGCTCAGTTTTTTCTCCTGTGAGTTATAAATTGACGTAAATCTTGAGCTTAATTTTTTTCCAAATTGGTAGAAAATTCAAATACGAAACAATCTGACTTTTATCTTGTTTCCTAGTTTTGCTCCACTTAACTTTTTTTCACAGGTGTGTGGAGGAAAAAAGTGTGATATTATGGGTAATCAAAATAGCAAAGAAAGGTATTAGAATCCCTTTTTTAAGAAAAAGCCTTAAACCATGGGGCGCCTGGGTGGCACAGCAGTTGGGCGTCTGCCTTGGGCTCAGGGCGTGATCCCGGCGTGATGGGATCAAGCCCCACATCAGGCTCTTCTGCTGGAAGCCTGCTTCTTCCTCTCCCACTCCCCCTGCTTGTGTTCCCTCTCTCGCTGGCTGTCTATATCTCTGTCGAATAAATAAATAAAATCTTAAAAAAAAAAAAAAGAAAAAGAAAAAGCCTTAAACCAAAAAACCCCATTTGAAAGCTCCTCTGTCTCTCCTTCTTTCCCCTTTTGCTCTTTCTGTCCTTTTAGAAAAAAATGTAGTTGTTGAAGAGTGTATCAGTTAGTTTGTGCTGCATAACAGATTGCATTACAAACCATCCCAAAGCTAAGTGCCGTAACAAAACAACCAGTCATTTTGCTTACAATTTTCTGGGTTTCTTGGGCAGTTCTGGTTTAGGCTTGCACATGCCTCTCACATCGGCTGGTGGTAGATGGCCTCATTTACGTGTCTTTTGGTTGGCACTCTGTTGACCAGGGCAGTCCATTCTTGCAGGCTATCTTGAGCTCCTTTCGATGTTGGCCATAGGGTTCCAAGCTTAGCTGGTGCATAAGGTTTTTCAAACTCGTGCTTGCTTCACGTTTGTTAATGTCACATTGACCAGAACAAGCTCCGTGCCTCTCTGATGCAAATAGAGAAATAGACATCTCTTGCTAGGAGAGGAAAACTCTGCATTCTTGCAGTCTACTACAAAGAATCATCATGAAGAACCAATAAAAATAGGATTGAGATTTTAAAGTTTCTTGCTTTTAATACAATTTGTGTTTTGATTGGAATACCAGGAAGAAAATATACCAAAGAAACAGAAAGAAGGAAAATGTTTGCTGTGAATCATGAAATCATCTTATGATAACGTCAGCCTTCCGTTATTTAGGCCAAAACCCGAGTTTATTGGCTCTACCTTCAAATATATCCAGAGTCATTGGCCTCTTCTCACTGCCTGTGCTGGTATTGCTGATGCTCCCATTATCCTCACGCAGATTAGTGCAGTTATTCTCAGAAATGGTCTTCCCCTTTCCACACTTGTGACCTACTCCCCCCCCCCCCCCCAATCCCTGCCAGAGTCTCTTCAGAAGAGCAGCTGGAGTGATGCTTTAAAAATATGACTCTGCACCCTCAAATAGCTTCCCAGTTGTGGAACTCATTACAATGGCCTCAGGCCCCACCTACCTGCCAGCCTTTACCCTACCCGCTTTCTAACCTCACCTGCAGCAATTCTCCCCCTTCGCTGTAGACTCAAGGGCCTTCTCGCTGTTTCCTGACCATGCCAGACTTGCTCATAAGGAGTTTGCACGGTCCAATCCCTCTGCCCGGAACAAATTTCTCCCAAATGTCCATATGGCTTATTTCTTTACCCCCAAATGTCCATGTGTTTCTCTTCCTTACCTGTTGCAGATCTTTGCTCGGATGTCATCTTATCAGCAAGGTGTACTTCCCTGGTCAGAATTGAATACTGCCTGTTTGGGCATTCCCCATTAGCCTTTCCTCTTGGTTTTCTCATTTACTGAATGCCTCCTACTGCCAGAATATAAGCTTCCTCAGGGCATGGTTTTTTGTGTTTTGTATCACTCCTGTATCCTCAGGGCCTGGAAGAATCTCTGACACAGAGACATTCTTTTGTGTTTGTTCAATGAACGAATGCCATCTTACCTTACTTCCTAGAGCTGTGGGCATTCCGTTAGATCAGGGGTCCACAACTTAGAACTGGCTGCTTGTTTTGACAAATAAGTTGTTGGACACAGCCATACCAGTGCATTTATGTTACCCATGGCTGCTTTTGCACCATCGTGGCAGCGTTAAATGATTACAAGAGGGGCCTAAAACATACACTCCCTGGCCCTTTGCAGAAAAGGTTACCACTTCCCAAGTTAGATGCTGAATGGCAAGCCCTTAGCGCAGGGCCCCCGGCAGAGAGACTGGACAATAAATGCAACTGGCTGCTGTAGGTTTTGTATTTTCTCTTATTGTCACTATCGAAAGAACAGTGCATGTGACCTGAAGACATGCGTGGCTTTTCATAGTTATGACTGCTCTGTGCCTCTTCACATCAAAAAAGCTAGAACTCTTTCTTTGCATCTGCTGTGCATTCCTTCATAATTTGAGCTCATAAGTAATTGAGAAACAAATAAATTGCATTCCACGGGTTGACGTGAGTTGGGAAACGTGGAGGCTGTGGTTAAACAGCTAGCGAAGAATGGCTCTGCTAGGTGTGGACTCAGGTGCTGTGGCTTGGGTGTTTATCTACATTCCCAACAAGGGTTCCATGCTACCTCCTGGTAGTTTTTGAATAAATGAGTGTGTGTTCAAGCTTCAGTGTTTTCAAGATAACATAATTTTTTTTAAAAGATTTTATTTATTTATTCGACAGAGATAGAGACAGCCAGCGAGAGAGGGAACACAGGCAGGGGGAGTGGGAGAGGAAGAAGCAGGCTCATAGCAGAAGAGCCCGGTGTGGGGCTCGATCCCATAACGCCGGGATCACGCCCTGAGCCGAAGGCGTCTGCGCTGTGCCACCCAGGCGCCCCCAAGATAACATAATTTTTAATATCTTAAAATGTACACATTGTCATGATAACTAATTTTTTTTTATACATTCTAGGGAATAAGAAGTCAGAAAGGGAGGAGCTGGACTCCATCCTCTTTTTGAGGTAAGTTTTTGTTAAATTCATTTAGCTTTTGAGATTCTTGTTGAAAATGTGGTACTTTAGCTCTTTAATTTTACTTGAGGACATAAAAAATGATGGACATGTATTTCCTTCCTTCCTTCCACTTTTAAAAACAATGCTGCAAAGAATATTCTTGTGATTTTTAATTTTTTTTGCAAACATGTGGGAGAATTTTTCCTGTATGGTTACCTAGATGTGAAGTTCTTAGATGGAAATGTATCCACATTAAACTACTGATATGACCAAATTGAAGGTCATATAAATTTATATGGAAACTTTTATGGAAGTTGTGTGTAAATTTCCCTAAGCAACACTGGCGATGATTTTTTGTGTGTGTATATATGCAAACTGACATGTTGAAAACCCACTGTTTTTAATATGTTGTTCCTGACTACTAGTGAGATTGCAATCTTTGTATGTGTCTGTGTGTCCGTGTGTGATCACATATTCTTTTCAAAGTTGGAACAGTGTGTTTGGGTGTGGTTCTTGGTCTATTAAGCTTACAGTCTCTCTTGTCCACATGTATTAGACAAGCGGCCAGATTACTGATACCTTGAGAGCTACACTAGAACTAAATTGTAGGTTCTGCAAGTTAATTGTTGGTTATCTAGAAATTATTCATGGTTTGAAGAGACATGTGCTTAGGCTGGTGTGCGATCAACTTTATGACGATAAAAGGAAGGCCTAATGTATGTTTGTTGCAGAGCTGGCTGGAGGGAGAGGCCAGGGGAGAAAGCTCTCCAGGGGCTTTTTGGGTTTGTGGAATAAAACAGATCTGAAGACCTCCTGCCCAGTACTTGGCTCCTGGCTGGCCCTCAGTGACTGTGGTTCCCCTTTCTCTCCTTAAAGGGCTGTACTCCTTCCCCAGAGTAAGAGACATTGATTCACTGTTTATGTTATGGTGGTTATTGTGTTTCCTGTGGTAACCCTGCTGTGAATGAAATTTGTACAGAGGAGCTGTCTTTAACAGGAGCTTTAATTAAGCCTGTCACTTAAATATGTATCCATCATTTGTTTGAACTGTCCCATTAATTTAAATTGTCTGGTTTATGTAGCAGTTGAACATTTACTAAAGAATCTATAACATATATGCAAGTTATGAGGCATAGTTCTAAAGCCCCTTCTCTTGACACCGTCCCCCCCCCCTCATTTTAAGAAGTAGAAGCTACTTCTCCTTGATCCTGTTCTTTTTCTCCTCTGAAGGCAGCCACTCCTCTGCATTATGCCGTTACCCTTCTTTTTTAAAAATGGTTTTTTACCACAAGTACTCGTATCCCTAAACAATGCATTGTGCAGTTTTGTTTGGTTTTGAGTATAATAAAAATGGTCTCACGTGGTGCATAATCATCTGTGGCTTGCTGTTCACATTCAACGGTATTTCTGAGATTTATCCCTGTTTGTGAGTTTAGCTCAAGTTCATTCATTCCATTCCCACTGCTGGATTAAGCGAATATATATGATTTATTTAATTCCAGCGTATTGTCTGCAGATTTTTTGTTTGTGTGTTTTCTTGGTGGACAGTCATTGTCTGTGAATAATGACAAGCTTGCCAGTGAGTCTTTTCTTGTCTTACACTGCTGGCCTGGCCCTCCAGTACGTGGGTAAATAGACACAACAAAGACGGTCATCCTGCTTCTGATTTAAAGTGTTCTGTGTTTTTTTATATAATAATATTTTTTTATTATATTACGTTAGTCACCATACAGTACATCCCTGGTTTTTGATGTAAAGTTCGATGATTCATTAGTTGCGCATAACACCCAGTGCACCATGCAATACGTGCCCTCCTTACTACCCATCACCAGCCTACCCCATTCCCCTACCCCCCTTCCCTCTGAAGCCCTCAGTTTGTTTCTCAGAGTCCATAGTCTCTCGTGCTTCATTCCCCCTTCTGTTTACCCCCCCTTCTTTATCCCTTTCTTCTCCTACTGATCTTCCTAGTTCTTATGTTCCATAGATGAGAGAAACCATATGATAATTGTCTTTCTCTGCTTGACTTATTTCACTTAGCATTATCTCCTCCAGTGCCGTCCATGTTGCAGCAAATGTTGAGAAATTGTTCTTTCTGATAGCTGAGTAATATTCCATTGTATATATGGACCACCTCTTCTTAATCCAGTCATCTGTTGAAGGGCATCTCGGCTCCTTCCACGATTTGGCTATTGTGGACAGTGCTGCTATGAACATTGGGGTGCATATGGCCCTTCTCTTCACTATGTCTGTATCTTTGGGGTAGATACCCAGTAGTGCAATGGCTGGATTATAGGGTAGCTCAATTTTTAACTTTTTAAGGGACCTCCACACTGTTTTCCAAAGTGGCTGTACCAACTTGCATTCCCACCAACAATGTAGGAGGGATCCCCTTTCTCCACATCCTCTCCAGCATTTCTTGCTTCCTGCCTTGTCAGTTTTTGCCATTCTAACTGGCGTAAGGTGGTATCTCAGTGTGGTTTTGATTTGAATTTCCCTGATTGCTAAAGATTTTGAACATTGTGTCATGTGTCTATTAGCCATTTGTATGTCCTCATTGGAAAAGTGTCTATTCATATCATCTGCCCATTTTTTGATTTGATTATTGGTTTCCCGTGTATTGAGTTTGAGCAGTTCTTTGTAGATCTTGGATACTAGTCTTTGATCTGGAGTGTCATTTGCAAATACCTTCTCCCATTCCGTGGGCTGCCTCTGAGTTTTTTTGACTGTTTCCTTGGCTGTGCAGAAGCTTTTTGTCTTGATGAAGTCCCACAAGTTCATTTGTTCTTTTGTTTCTCTTGCCCTTGGAGATGTGTTAATGCATGGAATACCCTTAGAATGTACTCCGTGAACTTAATGGACTTAACGACATGAAAATAAATGTAAACTGCAAATACGGAGAAACGAACTCGGGACAATTTCGTCTAGCCATTTATATCCTTTCGTTTAGGTCCCATCTCAGACATTTTGTTTCAGCCATTTTCCATGAGGCGACTTTGATCAAACAAAATGTTCTCATTCTGTGCCCACTTGGAAGCTTACAATCAGAATATTCCAAAACACGAACAGTTTTTTCAAAAGTTACTATCTGAGGTCACTTATTAAGACTTTCTATTCTTTGACAAATTGTTAAATGGAACAAAATTTTAAAATTCTATTTCATCTGCTTTAATTTTAATTCACTGATTTTTAATTTCAGAATCAACTTTTTATGCCAATGGCTTGAAGTTTTTAACCCCTAGGATAACCTACTGGCTTTCAGTTCTGCTGTTTTCAGTTTTGTTTACGTGACATTGTTTTTACCATGTCCAATTTCCTGATGCTCTCTATGAATATTAAAATATTTTTTTGCTCCAGTTGTTTTGATACACTTGACATACAGAACTGTGTATGTTTAAGGTACCCGGCGTAATGATGTTCCTTTCGTATACTGTGAAACGATCACCAGAATAAATTTAGTCTGACGCCATCATCTCTAGAGATGCAAAAATGAAGTTAAAAGAGAAGAAAGAGAGTTTTTTCTTTGTGATGAGAACTCTCAGAACTTGCTCTTTTCACACCTCTCAAATACACCATAGAGCAGTAATGAACTGGTTTCCCAGCGATCATGTCATCCCGAGGGCCCTGTACGCTGGAGACACTCATCAGTCCTAACCCTAGTGTGGCTGATGGTGAGTAGCATTAGCAGACCTTACAGGTTGAAATGACTCTTGAAGTTACATTGAGGAATTCCTCGGTTTGCCATTATCATGAATAGAAATCTCTATTTCATAGATGGGTTCAAAGTAGGACTTACTCCCTGCTCATATTCACAGTAAAGTCTTATGGACATTAGAATTGGAAGAATCAGAGCCTATTTTATATGAAATGATGACAGGAGAAATTTACTGAAGTGGTGGAAACAGGAATGGAAGGGAGGGGACAGATGTTGGCAATAGCAAGAAGTAGAGACACGTGGTGTGTCTGGAGTGTTTTCGTGGCTGTTAATGAGATTTAAATCCACCATCCTGAACTACTGTTTATTGTCCTCATGATGATTGTTTCATGAGTGGACATTCATCTGCTCACCCAGGCTCTTTTTGGCCAGCTCTGTATTTTCATGCAGCATTCATGGAAGGACAGTAGTGGCCTCCTGGGAGTATTAATGGCAGCCATTTGAGTCCTGTGAGTTTTCAAGAAACTTGGCAGTTAGGGCCACTGATTTATTAATGCATATCACTTGACTGCCCAATGGCAGGTACTTGATCTTAGGCTGACCAAAGCAGAATTTGAAAGAGAGGGAGAGGGGGCGTCATGGACATTTGTACCATATTTCGAAGCCCTTCATGCACAGTGGCCTGGAGTACAGTGTGAGCAGGTTCCAACGGAGCAGCAGATGTATTTCAATAGCGGCCATTTTTAAAAAGTCCTTTTAACTTTGGTGAAAGAGCTCTCCTTTTTTCCCCACTCTGCAGCAGAGATATATCCAGAAGAAATCACTCCTCTCCTGCCAGCCATATGAGGGGAAAAGATTACTGAGGACCAAACACGCTTTTTTCTTCAGATACTGTTGAAATATATGGTTATTCACGTAAGAGCAGAATCATGGATAATTCAGTAATGGTCTTACTCTTGATGGGAAAGAGAAGACGTTGCTTCTTTTCTTCCTGCTTATCCATATTTTGTATCTTTGCTTTTTCCTTCAGGTGATTCTTTGTGATACTTTGCTAGAAATAGAATATGTGTCAGTTCACATCAGCAAAGACCTGGCATACATACCATTTTGTGTGAGTGTGTATGTAAAGGAAAAAAATTCAGTTCTCCATTGCTTTCATATTATTACCACATTCACAGAGAGCACTTTGCTTCTAGCACTTACGGTGGGTAAATGTTTGGGTTTTCCCCTCACCAGACAACTCTGCAACACCAGCTGGATGTCCTGTAGTTTAACTCAGCTTTGATGCTGTCTGCCTTGAGATGGCGTCAGATCCCACAGGTTAAGGGCTCAGTCCCATGAGACTGTTCCATCACATTCAGGTGCTAGTCACAAGTAGGAGGGCCCCAGGTTACCCACAGCTTCTGAACAACTTGACTAAAAATCAGAGGTTCCCACAACTCCTCCTCAGCTTTGACTGATTTGCTAGAGTGGCTCAGGGAACTCTGGGAAACATTTGTTTTCATTGACCATCTTATTAAAGGATATGATAAAGGATACAGATGAATAGCCAGATGCAGAGACACAAGGGATACAGTCTGGGAGGGTCCCAAGCACAGGAATGTCTGTTCCTGTGGAGCTGTCACCCTCCCGGTACGTGGATATGTTCATTCACCTGGAAGCTCCCTGAAACCCCTGCTACTGGGATTTTTATGGAGGCTTCCTCACATAGACATGGTCCACTTCCAGCCCCTCTCCCCTGTCTGGAGGAATGGAGGGGTCGGGATGGGGGTGCTGAAAATTCTAAGTTCTAATCATGGCGTGGTCTTTCTGGTGACCAGCCCTCTCACTCAGGAGCCATCTGGGAGCCCACGAGACCTCTACAAGCTGTGTTATTAAAACAAAAGAGCTCCTCGTGCGCTTATCACTTAGGAAATTACAAGGGTTTTAGGGGCCCTATGCCAGGAAGTGGGGCAGAGACCCATATATATTTTGTATTCCCTCATAGTATATTCATCTATTCTTGCCTCTTTTCTTCTTCCTGACCCCTAATCCTATGCTAGCAAGGCAGGATCGGGGAGGAGGCAGGCCTAGAAGCTGAATGGGCAGATCAGGAATAGGCAGGGCAGGCCGGAAGATGGGGCGAAAGCATATGGAGGTATCTCTTTGTACCACCAGCCCAGAACAACTTGATGTCACATGTTCCTTTCTCTGATGTTTACCAACTGAATATGGAGTTATGATCATTAGTTCATGATTTCAGTAGGTGATCCCTTCCCCTAGTCTACATTTCTGATATGGTTCAAAAACAAACTACTGAATTCTTTTCTCTCAGCCAACACTTCTGTCTCTGAGTTCTTCCTGGGAACTCTGTCCAGTCTCTGTGTCCTCCACAAGCAAGTTTGTTGATGTTATAATCTTTGCTCAGCCCACTTCCTCTCCTGAGACTCACTTCTACCTGCCCCTTCCCTGTCACTGCTGAGAAGGGGAGTCAAGTCTAGTGGTCAAGTCCGGAGGAAGGACACTTTAGTGTTTCAGGTGATCTGACAATGACTGCCCCTGCTTCATGATCTCTCTCTTCCCCTAATGTTTTCTTCCTTCTTCCCTCCTCCCTTTCTTCTTGCCAGTTTTCTTTAGGGGTCTGTTTCTCTCTGCTGTCCCTCAAGATTCAGTCCTTGCCTCCCTTTCTGACTACTCTTTCCTGTTGGGTAATCTTGTCTGCTCTCCTCTCCCATTTCCTTTATCCAGCACCAGAAACACAAGGACTCCAAAATCCCGAGAGCAGACTGGAGTATTCTCTTGTCCTCTAGAAGCTGTGTATTTTGGCCCTACTGGCCCATTGCACCTGCATTTCAGACTCCACCTGTTCAGAAGTGGTAGAGTATTCCATCTGTCCCCGGAAATTGGCAGGGAGTATCGAGAAGTTGAATGTGTTGGGGCACTTGGGTCTCATTCTGGATGTGTCACTAATGAACTGTGCAACCTCAGATATGACATAATCCCCAGAATCCCACTGGAGGAAGGATGCCGGTGATAGAGGGTGAGGATTTTTATGTAGACTGTGAACCCCCTGAATAGTGTGCAGACTTGTATGTGCATGTCCATCCCACACGTCTTCCCTCCCTTCTCTCTACTGAGTCCTCAGAGCAGAGTTTCTCTCTTGGCTCAGCCCGGAGAACTGCTGCCAGGTTGCTGACATGGAGCCCCTCTGGCCCAGGGGCAGCCAAAGCCCCTCATCCTTTGACCTTAGATGTTGCACAGTTGTTTCCACTTTCTAAGTGGGCTACGGCGTGAAGGAGGTCGGGAAGCTCTGCTTTAGAGTACTCTGTGTGCTAACCAGTATTAGGAACCTGTGACAGGGGCACCTGGGTGGCTCAGTCATTAAGCATCTGCCTTCAGCTCAGGGCGTGATCCCAGAGTCCTGGGATCAGTTCCCATATCAGCCTCCTCCACTGGGAGCCTGCCTCTTCCTCTCCCACTCCCGTGCTTGTGTTCCCTCTCTCTCTGCCTGTCTCTCTGTCAAATAAATAAATAAGTAATCTAAAAAAAGAGAAGAAAAGGAAAAAAGAACCTGGGACAGGTGTAGCTGGACTGGCAGGCCTGGCTTATCTTAGCCTGTGGATTCCTTTTAATAAAGACAATGCACTTTTCAAGTTTCTGTAGCTTTGCCTTCTGATGATGATTTTTCACGTACCCATGCAACATTGTGTGAAATTCTTGTGAGGGATTATTTCCTTAATTCCTGTTTACTATAAATGGCCCTTTTTGAGTTAAAAAAAATAGAGATTACATCTGACTAAATATTTTAAGGGCAGAAAGAATGTTAAATCATTATAGAGAGGTGGAAAAAAATACAGGCGTGATGAGTAGAGCAAGTTTAAAAACATGATATCTTTGGGTGATTTTTTTTTAATTCTCAGTAAAAATGTCTTTAACATAGTTAACTACTTTGTTTTAAGGTATTCATTCTTGTCATCATTTGAGTTTTAAGATATGATTTCAGGCGCGCCTGGGTGGCACAGCGGTTAAGCGTCTGCCTTTGGCTCAGGGCGTGATCCCGGTGTTATGGGATCGAGCCCCACATCAGGCTCCTCCGCTGGGAGCCTGCTTCTTCCTCTCCCACTCCCCCTGCTTGTGTTCCCTCTCTCGCTGGCTGTCTCTATCTCTGTTGAATAAATAAATAAAATCTTTAAAAAAAAAAAAAGATATGATTTCATTACATGATTGTCAAGATTATTTGTCACCATAATTTGTCACGCTTGTTTTTTTATTTAGGATAGGAATTTTAATAAGATAACAGCATTTCAGTTTAGTAGACGTTAAGTTGAAATGTAAATGTACGTATGTTCTTTCCCACATATTATCCAAAGGCTGCAAGCTTGGAGTGGAAGAATAAGGAGAATCAAGATACTGGTTTTAAATTTCTTTTTACATTGTTTCGAAAGTATTATCTTCCTCATTTATTTCCATCATTTACTAAGTTAAACAAACATCCACAAACCTGTACTTGGGAAGTACTGATTGGGCCATGTGTAGAGGATGTCCACAGGGACAAAACAAAGTGACCTTTGTTTATTTTTAAGTAAGATAGTCATTTTATTCTTATATTTAACGGTCACTTTATTATAAGAAGTTTAAGGGTTCCTAATAAACGATTTTACCTGTTTGTACAAACTACCTATTTGTAGCTGAGCTCATAGTAGTAAAGGGGAACTGTGGCTCCTGTACTCAGAAAGAGTTCAACACGTGTCATGATTTTTTTTTTGGCGTAATTATATTTCAAATCTTTGAATGTTAAAATAAAGTTTCCTTAAGTCTTCTCTTCCAGGTGGTGGGGTATGGTGACCCCAGACCTTGCTCAGTGGCGAGGCAGGCCAGCCTGGGCCACGCAGCTGCCCATAGTAGGCCTTTCTTTTATCTTGGATCTTTCATCCAGCAGGTGCTACTTACAGCTTCTTACGGAGGGGCCGATGTTTGGGCAGCTGGGCAACCTAGGGAGAGTAAGCCCCGGAAAGGAAGGAAACATAAGGAAATTTCTAATTTCACTGCTAAAGTTTTTCTTCTATAAGAAATGAAGGCTCACAGGACACAAGTATCCCTTAGATTGATGCCGGGGTGGGGAGGCAAATTTTCCTCTCCCAGTTAAAGCAGGCAAAAATTAGTTAAAATGAATAATCAGGAACAATGTTGGAGGGGAGAAGGTCACAAAAGACATTAATCCATCTGGGGAATGTGGACTACTAATCCAGTTGTCTGTGGGTGTTTATATACATACACACACACGTGCACGCTCGGATCAGGGGAAAACAGCAGAAGCTTGATGCATTTTGGAAGACGTAGAAGTACTAACCTTTCCAGGTACTGAGATATGTATTTGTTAGCTGTCTATATGTGGGTATTTTTTTCAGAACTTGTTTCTGATTTTATAAAATAGTCTGTATTCACTGTGGAACATATAGCATACTTTAATATGCTGAAATTAAAAGTGATTCGTTGAGAACTTGTCTTCCTCATGCAGGTACCTCCAGTTGTATAAAAGTTAGTAAGAGAGTTGGACAAATCCAATACCGTGTAATTTTTTTGTATGGATTATGAAATAGAAAGAATGATAAAGGGACTTCTTATTAATTCTTTGGAAGTGGTGGTGTTCGATATCTTAAAGGTGAATTCTTTCAGACATAAAGTAGTTTATACTGATTCTATTCTTTGGATTCATCTAAAGGGAAAAGGATATAAAACTAAAGTCCCGTGGATTTGATTAGTGTAATATTGGATGTTAAAATACCTAAAATGATTTAAAAAATAATAAAATACCTAAAATGATGAAAAATGTCTATACATGCTTTTAGATTTATTTCAGTCATAAAATGAGATTAAATTAGTTATAAGGTATGTGAAAATATTTTTACTATTATAATATGTCATGTCTCAAATTTGTTACAAAGAGTTATTAGCTTGGTACTTCCATAGCTCTATGCCATTGCTGTAACAAGCAAACAGTAACAGTAGCCACCGTCCCATCTTGGTCAGGTTGCAAGGCAGAATCAGAAACAAGTCTACCAAAAGATGTCATCTTTTATAATTTCTGGTTCTTTAATTTTAGTTGCTATTCATACAACCAAATACATATGTGCTCAGTAAGAAACTGAACCATTCGTGGGGGTTACACTCATGAACCTAGTCATGTGTTCTTTTTTCTTCCAGACATCCCCCATTTGAGACCAAAGCCAGTGTACATTACTACAACGCGAGACGATGAAAACATTTACAGTACAAAAATTCCATACATGGCAGCTCGCGTTGTTTTTATTAAATAGATTGTAACTTTCTTTTTCAAAAAAAGTATCTAACTACAACACAAAACACTAAAAATGGAGTTGATGTACTGCCCAAAATCATGCAGGTATGCCATTCATCTTATCTTTTACGTAGGTAAAAATATGCTAACACGTACCAAAGTAATTGATTATTAGGGTTTTTGGTTCTTAAAGAATGTTGGTTATGGGGATTGGTTTTATTGGTGGGCTCTCTCTGTATTGCTGAGGTGTCAGAGGGAGCTCTGAGGTAGCACTTGCAGTGCTCTGTTGACATTGCCATGACAAGGCGATCTTGGGGGCCAGGGAGACATTTTGAGGAGGTGGCTGTGGTGTGCAGCCTCCTGGCCCCCTCTTATTTTCCCTCCTTTGATCAAGTACCGGTGACCTCAGAGCATAAGATCAGGTTGCCTTCACCAATCCCCAGCACCAGGAAGGCCCTCGGGAATCATGGAGGTGGGCCATGGGAAGGACCACGAGACTGCCAAGTGCCCTCTTGGGATCTCAGGGGAAGGAGTGGAAGAGCATCTCAGGATTTCAGGATGCCATGATGGAATCCCTGCAAGAAAAGGCTGTCTCCCTCCAAGGCCTTCAGTGAAGACCTCTTTCTGTGTGGGGCCCGTGGTGTATCTTCCCTCTCTTGCGGTCCTCGGTCACAGACAAATGGGGCTTTCCCAGCAGACTGAGTTGCTTAGGGACTTTGCAATGGGTAGAGCAGAACCACTTGAGGAGGTTCGAGAGCAGCTGCTTCATGGCAGGGACACGGTTTTATGCACAAAGTGTGGTCCACTTAGAGCAAGTTTGCTGATGCCCTGGAGTTCCCAGAAGCGTGACTAGGCCTGAGCCGGAAGAGTGACACACACCCGAGTGACAATGAGCATCTTCACAGAGAAGCACCGCTTTGATAAGAACTGACTGAAGAACTGGAGAAACTTCGTTTCAAAGAAGTCTGAGGGGGATATAATTGCAGTAAGAGCAACAAAAGACTTACTGAAGATTTTAAGAGAAAGATTTGGGGCGCCGGGGTGGCTCAATCGGTTAAGCGTCTGCCTTCAGCTCAGGTCATGATCCCGGGGTCCTGGAGTCAAGCCCCGCATAGGGCACTCTGCTTAGCGGGGAGTCTGTTTCTCCCTCTGCCTCTCCCCCTGCTGGTGCTTTCTCTCTCTCTCTCTCTCTCTCCCTCTCTCAAATCAATAAAATCTTTAAAATAAAATTAAAAACTTTAAATTCATTAGTTTAAAATTTTAATAGGTAAACTGTAAACAGTAACGATCACTGCTGAGAACAAAATTGATTTTCCAAAGGAATATCTGACAACACTGAGGAAAAATTCAAAGAAATGGAAATCAGAAATGAATAAATAAGATCTGAGGAGAGGTCCAGACCTACCTTACAAGTATCAGGAGGACAAAAGGAGAAAAAATCAGAAGTGATCATTGAACTAATGCAAAATTTACTTGAGCTGAAAAAAAGTCATGCCTTAGATTAACAAGGCCTTCGAGTCCCAGGGAGAATTAGCTAAACAGACACAAACCTAAACAGACATAAACCTATTTGACTTTAAGGAATTAAGAGAAAAATTATCAGAGTTCCAGACAGAAACCACAAGTTCCTTCTAGAAAATGAGACAGAATAGCATTGAATTTTGAATCTAATCTATAACCCTCAGAGCTGAAAGAACTGTCAGTCTGTCTGTCTTTCTCTCTCTCTCTCAGAACCTTGCTTCATATCACATACATAAGCAGATGTCGGATTGATTTAAGTCCTAAATTGATTTAAGGTCTAAGTATTAAAAAAATAATAAAGAATTTAGTAGACAATCTAGGGGAATATATACATTTGGGAAGTGGTAGACCACCTTAGGTAGAGATAAGACCCGCAAGCCACAGAAAAAATGAGGTCCCACTTTATTTTACAAACTTGAAAAAGTTTGCATGTCAAAAGGTACAGTAAAGCCACACTCGGTCAACAGACGGTGAAAAGCATCTGTAACATCAGAGCTGTTAAAAGAGTTCATGCTTCTGATATATAGAGAGTGCCTACAAACCGATGAGAAGACAAACAGCCGATTGAAAAACAGACAAAAGGAGATGAAAGAGAAGTTCACGGAAGAGAAAATAGAAATGACCCTGAATTTCACTGAGCCAGGGAACACCATTAGTTCTGGACCATGCTGAGAGACCTTTATTCACCCATCAGGTAGGCAAAAATTTGTATGAAATCATAGATAAGAAACACAGTCCCATTCTTTGATAAATTTTACATTATATCTTGTGTGATTGTTAAGTCAATTCAAAGTAGTCTGTTTAAAGGCTGTGACTTTTTCCTACCTGGTTTCAAAATTTCAGAAAACCATCACTGAAAATAAGTTTCTCGTTCTTGAAGAATACATTTGGATGATGATAAGTAGCAAGAATAGCAGATTAACCACGGATTCAAGGTTCCAGTTTTTTCCTTCGTTGGTCATTCACACTTGTGAGTCATCTACTTTTATTATCTGGCTTTCTTAGTGTCCTAAAGGTCTGACCCCCGAATGAGTTTGGATGGTTGTATCATCCTAACAGAAGAAGACTCCATAACTCAAAGTGTCTTAAAGGTAAAAAAGAAGTATTTTAATCTATAGAAGCAGCTCATGGCAGGGCTGGCAGAGAATGTGGGTTATTCACACTCTCTCCATGATTCTGTACAGTTTTCCCTACTCTGCCCTTTCCCTCTGGCAGGGTTGGCTTCCACTCCCTGCTGATTGTAAGACGGCGGCCAGCAGCAGGGGCACTGCCTTCCTTGTTCGTGTTCAGAGACAACCCAGATATTTCTGTAAAGCTCTTACCTTTTGTCTGAGTGGGACAACCTAGTTTACTTGTCTCTCCTGGCACAGTAACAAGGCGCTGACTGATTCGAAGCTGGCTATGTGAATGGCCCACGAAACAGAACCGTTCCCTGGTCCTGTGGATGGGGCCAGCTTCCTGTGAGTCACCTGGGCTGCAGGGGAGGAAGCACACAGAGCCCTGGGGTTCCATTAAGGAGGGGGAGTGGATTCTGGCAGACGACTGTCCAGCCCAGCGCTGCCACATGCTGCAGATGGCCGTACCTAGAAATGGTCACCGCCATCGTATAGACTCTCAGTCGGCCTCACAGTGAGTTGTTATCGTAGTCTTCTAGTGCCATTGCAGCAAATGACAAACTTTCAGTGGCTTGAAACAATGTATTTTATGACCTTGCAGCTCTGGAAGTCAGAAGTTCAAAATCAGTCTCGGTGTGGTAAAATCAAGGTGTTGGCAGGTGTGCGGCTCTGCCTTCTGGAGGCTCTCGAGGAGAATCCATTTTCTTGCCTTGTCCAGCTTCTAGAGGCTTCCTGCATTCCCTGGCTTGTGGCCCTTCATCATATCACCTTTTCTCCCTCTGTTTCCATCTTCCCATGGCCTTGTGTCTGATCCTCCTGTCTCCTTATGGATACTCATGATTACATGGGGCCACCCAGATGATCCAGGATAATCGCTCCCTCTCACACCTGAATTTAATCACACCTTCTAAATCCCATTTGCCGGGTAAGGTAAGATACTCAAAGGTTCTGGGGATTAGGGCATGGACATCTTTGGGGGGGGGTCATTATTCAGCTAATCAGCTGCCTCCTGTACTCCTGTTTGTGCCTCGCAGCTGTGTTTCCCGCCTCATCTCACATGTGTCTCCTGTGTTTCTCTCTTCATTTGCATTGTACATGAGAAAAAGCAGCAATTTAAACAATTGAATAAGATTCTGGAGACAGAGTTGCAGGAATAAAAGCACATATAATTTCATTTGTCTCCTGAAAGTTTTTGTTTGGAATTTGAAATTTAATATAATTTTGCCTATGTAAAGTGAATATTAGTGAAACAGTTGATCCAAAATCTCTTTTCAAAGAATATACTGTTCTTGTAAAAGCCCTTCAAAACAATATTTTAAGTGCTGTTTCCAAATGGAGTTTATACTTTTGCCCTTATTATTGTATTGAAGGTCTGTTTGAGGGTGTGTGTGTGTGTGTGTGTGTGTGTGTGTTTTCCCAAAGTGAATTTGCTTCGGGATCTACTAATACCTTTAATTTTTCACCAGGGAGGACATGAATTAGTGCATCTTCTAGACTAAGTTTTCTTAGCACTTGGAGAATCTGGTATAACAAATATTCATGGGAGAACGGAAGGACAGTGGCTCTTACATCCCATATACTTTTGACAGCAACAGCATAAACCTGAACAAACTGTACATTCTTGGTGCATCACTTCAGCTGAAAATGTGTTCTGTGAAGTATTCTTTAGTCCTTAGTAATTCATTTTTGTATGAGATAAAAGTACTTCAACATACATTAGAGAAAGCAGAGTGGTGATTTTAAAATTTCAGCAGTGACCATTTTTTAGCAGTTCTATCAGCATATTAATTGACGTTAAAACCCATCAAAGCCCATTTGGGAATGAAAAAGAAAGTTTGAGATGGTTCAGTTTTGTGTATGATATTTGTATTTATTTGTATGATAACACTTAGTTATACTTTTATTAAGTCTCAGTGCACCATTCAATAATGATTCGTGGGCTGTGGGTTTCCTGAAATTGTATTTCATGGAATGAGCAGTTAGAAAAAGTGAATCTGCACAGCCAAGGAAACAGTCAAAAAAACTAAGAGGCAGGGGCGCCTGGGTGGCACAGCGGTTAAGCGTCTGCCTTCGGCTCAGGGCGTGATCCCGGCGTTATGGGATCGATCCCCACATCAGGCTCTTCTGCTGTGAGCCTGCTTCTTCCTCTCCCACTCCCCCTGCTTGTATTACCTCTCTCACTGGCTGTCTCTATCTCTGTCGAATAAATAAATAAAATCTTAAAAAAAAGAAAAAACTAAGAGGCAGCCCACGGAATGGGAGAAGATATTTGCAAATGACACTACAGATCAAAGACTGGTATCCAAGATCTACAAAGAACTTCTCAAACTCAATACGCAAGAAACAAACAAATCAAAAAATGGGCAGAAGATATGAAGAGACACTTTTCCAATGAGGACATACAAATGGCTAACAGACACATGAAAAAAGGTTCAACATCATTAGCCATCAGGGAAATTTAAATCAAAACCACACTGGGATACCACCTTATGCCAGTTAGAATGGCAAAAATTGACAAGGGAGGAAACCACAAATGTTGGAGAGGATGTGGAGAAAGGGGATCCCTCCTACATTGTTGGTGCAAATGCAAGTTGGTACAGGCACTTTGGAAAACAGTGTGGAGGTCCCATAAAAAGTTAAAAATTGAGCTACTCTTTGATCCAGCCATTTCACTACTGGGTATTTACCCCAAAGATACAGACATAGTGAAGAGAAGGGCCATATACACCCCAATGTTCATAGCAGCATTGTCCACAATAGCTAAATCATAGAAGGAGCCGAATGCCCTTCAACAGATTAAGAAGATGTGGTCCATATATACAATGGAATATTACTCAGCCATCAAAAAGAATGATTATACAAATTTTGCAGCAACATGGACGGGACTGAAAGAGATAATGCTAAGTGAAATAAGTCAAGCAGAGAAAGATAATTGTCATATGGTTTCACTCATTTGTGGAACATAAGAAGTAGGAAGATTGGTAGGAGAAGAAAGGGAAGAAGAAAGGGGGATAAACAAAAGGAATGAACCATGAGAGACTATGGACTCTGGGAAACAAACCGAGGGCTTGGGGAGGGGGGGAATGGGATAGGCTGGTGATGGGTATTAAGGAGGCATGTATTGCATGGTACACTGGGTGTTTTACGCAAGTAATGTGTCATGGAACTTTGCATCAAAAACTAGGGATGTACTGTATGGTGACTAACATAATATAATAAAAAATATTATTATTAAAAAAAAGACAAAGAAGTGGTAATGGCTTTCTTCCAGACCGTTGGTGGTGGTGTGGGGCAAGAGATGGTGGCAGAGTTGGATGGCGGCGGCCTGCAGAGCCGGAGAAAAACCATTCCAACAGCAGCACCTTGTCTGACCGAAGACTCAGCAACTCCAGCCATTGTAGCATTGAAGAAGAGCACCGCCCCATGTATGAAATGGTGCAGCGGATTCTCTTGTCAACGCGAGGTTATGTCAACTTTGTGAACGAAGTCTTTCATCAGGTTAGTGTGTGTGTGTGTGTGTGTGTGTGTGTGTGAGATAAGTTCATGAAATTGAAGAGACTTGTTCTTGGTCTTTTGCGCATAGTCCTGCAAGAAATACTACTGATGGGGCGCCTGAGTGGCACAGCGGTTGGGCGTCTGCCTTCGGCTCAGGGCGTGATCCTGGCGTTATGGGATCGAGCCCCACATCAGGCTCCTCTGCTATGAGCCTGCTTCTTCCTCTCCCACTCCCCTTGCTTGTGTTCCCTCTCTCGCTGGCTGTCTCTATCTCTGTCGAAAAATAAATAAAATCTTTAAAAAAAAAATACTACTGATGAGTTGGGCTACATTACTGGACTGAATAATGATCCCTCTAATCCTGCTTTTAATTTCTCATGTGGAGTGTTGTGATTTTGTGTATGATTCTTTAAGATTTTGTTTTTGTAAAATTCCTACATGTGGAGGGGAAATTCTATATCTGAGCAAATCATTCCAAAAATACCCTCACGTGTCGGTAAGAAACTTGAAACCCAGAGGTAGGTGGGAAGAAAGCTCTTGCTGAATACTCATCAACCAATGAACATGGCAAAGAGGAGCCCCAGGCAGGTGTTGTCCCAAGGGCCAGAGGGAGCTCTGTGGAGGCTCTGCAGATGGTTGTACTTTCCCTGCAAACACACATGGCATGAACGTGTGATTGAGGTTTTTATGACGTAAGAGGAAAAAGTTGGCTGGGGAGGGTAATAAGGGGAAAGCAAGGGATGACGCTGGTACAGCACCCTGGTGGTGGCCACTGTGGTGAGTGAAAAGGGAGGGGAAGTACAAACGAGAAAGCAGGTGCAAGTGCGGAAGAAGATGGCAGAGAGAGACCAGAGGCCGGGCAACGATTAGCAGCCCTGAGCTACAACCGGGGCTGGCTCTGCCCCCCCAGGGGCATTGTCCAGAGACATTTTTGGTCATCACAACTGGAGGGAGGGCAATGCTGCTGGCCTCTAGTGGGTAGTAGCCAGTGATTATCCTACAGGCATAGGACAGGGCCTGCACTAGCCCACGACAGGGAACATCAGGCCTCAAATGTTAGTCGTGCTGCTGTGGAGAAGCTCTGACAGAGGAAACAGAACCCGTGGTGCAGCGGAGAAGACAGCAGACCTGTGGTGTGGGCTGGAGCCACTGGCCACCTGCATCTTGGTACCGGTGCCCTGGGAGACAGAGCCTGGCTCTTTTGTGGGTGTGTGCATGTGATGGGGACTAGCTGTTGAGTCTGGGCACACGCACAGAAGGTGAGGCCCCTGAATGGCAGACCTGTGGTCCGTGGGGAGAAGGGGAGGAGCCCTGTGCACACACGTGACCGGTGCATGCGCAGTATGAAGAGCTTTCCGAGGAGGGGCAAGACTTCTAGACAGTGATGAACCCTTTCACTTCTGAGACTGTCATTAAGGAAAAATCAACCAACAATGAAAGTCCCAGTGTAATCCACAGCAATCTGGAGGTGTTCACGTATTTTGTATTTTAGTGAATAAAAAGGTTGGACTTAAGAAAATATTAGTGTAATATTCTCACTCCCTGACTGTGTCTTCTCTGTCTCATTTCTTTGCCCCTGTTTTCTTTGACCCCAGATTCCAAGAATTGACCAAGTTCTGGGCTTGAGCCTCTTCTGCTGTAAGTCCACGCTTGCCTCCTTCGGGCTCGGAGCCAGCAGCCATGTGGCGTGAGACTCTCACTCAAGCTTTTTGTCTGGACCTTGCTTCTTGTTTGCACACTTGCCTTTTAAAATGCCCCCTGGTGACCTTGTCTGACATTCTAGTGGTGTCTTAATGATGACGAGGCCAGAACTGAGCTTATTTTCTTCCCTAACATCAGCTTCTCCTCATGACTTGACCACTTGTTTAACGGGGCTCATGTTCTTGTGTGCGTATTAATTTCAGCCCTCCCGTGCTTCTCGTCTTCAGCTCCTCCAGTGAGCCATCCCCGGACAAGCCATGCAGGGGGCTTTCGCACTCCTGCTCCCTCCTTTTCCTTTGACCGTAGTTAGCAGCATGCTCCCTGGAGCCCCGCACCTGCTGTGTCATCCTTTTCTAGCCTATACTGTATATGTCATGCTGACAAAACATTGTTTTATCATAATAGTCCAGGACTTAAAAATCTACCCGAGTCTGTCCATTAACGTTGCCCTGTTGCGTTCCTGTTGTACCCACGGAAGGTACTTGGTAACCATTTAATTTGAGTTGAAGTCAGCAAGGTCATATAATTTAGGATAGAGGTCATATTCTTTATAGAGTAAAGGACTAGATCATAGTATTTCAGGCTTTGTTGATCACACAGACTCTGTTACAGCTATTTAGCTCTGTCTTTGTAGTGAGAAAGGAGACATGGACAGCACATAACGAAGAAGCGTGGCTGCGTTCCCGGGGAACTTTATTTAGGAAAGTCACTTGGCAGGCTGGATTTGGATGACAGGCCATACTTTGCAGGCCCTGATCTGTAGCAATGTTTTAAGCTCTTGGACGCCAGTGCTTACTATAAGACTAGATATGATTGACAAAGCTTGTAAATTTTGCACACGAGATAATGCTAAACTGATGTGGTTTTACCTTTATTGTGTAAACTGTTAATTTACTATATGGAAAGTTTTGTCTGCATCCATTATTGACATTGCACCGCTGGCAGAGGGTGCTCTAAATTCTGCATGCCATTTAGTCCTCACTCCAATCTAAATTCAGTTCAGAAGTAGCTTGGGCCAAGTAGGTAACTGCAGACTACTTATGACCGAACTTCTGAGACATCTTTGTGCCGTGAAGCCAAAAAACATTTTATTTACACCTTCTCATTATTCTTCATCAAATCTAATTTGAAAGCATGTATGTGAAATTTAAAATGTAAGGGTTGTGCATGTGAAAATACGAAGTGGAGATTCTTGAATGGGCATGGGTTTTAACATTTGCATTCTATTGCCCTCTTGTGGTCAACGATGTATTGTTCTTTTTTGGGGGGCGGGATTTTTTTGTCTGTTCTTTTTTTTTTAATTAATAATTTTTTTTTATTCTATTATGTTAGTCACCATACAGTACATCCCTAGTTTTTGATGTAAAGTTCCATGATTCATTACTTGCGTATAACACCCAGTGCACTATGCAATACGTGCCCTCCTTAATACCCATTACCAACCTATCCCATTCCCCCATCCCCCTCCCCTTTGAAGTCCTCAGTTTGTTTCCCAGAGTCCATAGTCTCTCATGTTTCATTCCCTCTTCTGTTTACCTTCCCTTTCTTCTCCTACGGATCTTCCTGCTTCTTATGTTCCATAAATGAGTGAAACCATATGATAATTGTCTTTCTCTGTATTGTTCTTTTCAGGATGGCAAAATGTGACTTGTTTCCTAGTGATTTCGTTTTCAATTTTAAAGTGTTCATTGACTATTTAATATTTAGGCCTAAAGGCCATTAAAGTTTAAAATGTGCATTCAGGAAGCTCGTGTTCTCAGTGAAGGAGGTAAGATGTGTGTGTATGCACCAGAGAACAGTGCATGATGGAGGAAGGTCAGATGTCCATGGGTGTGGTGTCGAAATAAATGCTGACAAGGGGCCCCGAGCGCAGAGAGGCTCGTGACAGGGGCTAACTGTGCAAGTCTCCTTGGCCTGGATGGTTCGGTAGGTTGCAGGCAGTGGAAATAGATGGTAAATGAGGGGAGACGAGGTTCAGTGGTGCTCAGGGCAGCCTCAGTTTACTGCTGCCCCCAGCAGGCAGGCTAACAGTGAGTGGTAGAACTTCAGGTGGGGCAGTTCTGGTCTCGGGGTCACTCCGCTGGAAACTTGTCTTCTTACCAGTGTTTTTCTTACCTGTTGTGACCATTTGTAGGTCATGAAATCAACTTATCAAAAGCCAGTATTTTGGGGCGCTTGGGTGGCTCAGATGGGTAAGCGTCTGCCTTTGGCTCAGGTCATGATCTCCAGGTCCTGGGATCAAGCCCCACACTGGGCTCCCAGCTCAGCGAGGAGTCTGCTTCTCCCTCTCTCTCTCCCCCTGCTTGTGCTCTGTCTCTCTCTCCCAGATGAATAAATACAATCTTTAAAAAAAAAGGCCAGTATTGTTTTAAAATAATGGAATAGAAGAGAATAGGATGGACTGAAACATTTCAGAGTACCCTGCATATTCTAAGGATTAGTATTTCTTTGTAAACCTTCTAAAACAACATTTATTATCCAAATGCATATATGCTTCTGTAAAATGTCTTACTTAGGTTATGGGTCTGAAAAGTTCAAAGCACTGCTCTAAAGGTTATTTGTCGATTATGTTGTTTTGTTGGTGTTGGTTTTGTTTTAAAAAATAACTTTATTTATAAAAAAGTGAATATTCATTAGACAAATAGAGTCCCAAGCCAATCACTCAAAATACTGCCATTAAGCAACCCCTGTTGATGTTTGTAGAGTATCATTCCAGGTATTCCTGCATGTGTCTATTTGACTGCTGGCCTGGCTAGCTAGAGAAGCAAATAAGAGCCTGGCAGAGAGGAGATGGGTAAGGCAGGATATAAACAGACAGCAGCCTGGCAGACAGACAGGAAGGCTTACAGAGGAGCTGATGGACATAAACAAACTGGCAGGCAGGCATAGAAGATGAGACAAGTAGGTGTAGACAGGCCAGCTGGCAGAGGTGGAAGTGAGCAGGGAGGTGTAGATGGACAGGTGCGTAGGTGCAGACAGACAGGCAGACAGAGAATTTGGCAGGCAGTTAAAGATGGACAGGGGCGCCTGGGTGGCACAGCGGTTAAGCGTCTGCCTTCGGCTCAGGGCGTGATCCCGACATTATGGGATCGAGCCCCACATCAGGCTCCTCTGCTATGAGCCTGCTTCTTCCTCTCCCACTCCCCCTGCTTGTGTTCCCTCTCTCACTGGCTGTCTCTCTCTGTCAAATAAATAAATAAAATCTTTAAAAAAAAAAAAAAAGATGGACACGCAGGCAGCCAGCCATGGATGGGTGAAGGTAAAACCAGACAGAGGCTGACTGAGGTAAAGGCAGAGACAATGGGAGGGTATGTGGAGGCACCGGGGTGGGGGTGAAGGATTGACAGGTAACTTTATGACAATGGAATCTTAATTCTTAATGATGCTTTTGTGCGTTTTTAATGAAGAGCTCTGAATTTTATTTTATTTGAATTTGACAGCAGAAAAAATAAAGAGAAACAGAATTGTAGAAATTCAAATAAACATTTCCTTTAACACAAGAAATATTAATTACCAAAATATTTATCTATAATGAGAAGATTAAAATCACATTAAGGTGGTGGCATCAGTTTTTATCCCCATGGTGTAATTTTAGATAGCACTTATTGATTTCTTAAGAAATCTGAAGAAATTATCAGCCTGGTATTTTCTTCAGCCTCCTGTTCCCATCCACTTATTTCATTATATTATCAATTGTGAGCCTGAATTTACTATTATTTGCAGTCAGTTTTGGAATTCTGATGTGCAGAGTTGTTCAGTCTTGGTTCTGAATTTAGCTACACTCTCCTCCTGGTGTCCCGAGTCCTAACATGCTTGCTTTGATGCACTTCTTGGATGGCCTTGTTTTGTCATTGAGTAGGTGTTTTCAAGAAGGTGTCTTGAGGCTCTAGTCCCTGAGTTCGTTTGTGATGAGGAATGTTTCCCTTTTGCTTTTCCACATGAAAAACAGTTTAACTGGGTATAATAATTTCAGATCACCCTTTCTTCCAATTAGGAATTTTCAAGTCAAAACTTTTCTAGAATTTTCAGTATGAACACCTTCAACATGTTTAAAGTAATAAAAGACAACTTGGAAATGTTTCCAGGAAACAAGAAATTATAACAAACGACTAAGCAGATTTGAATAATAAGGAAACAGAACTCCTAGAGATGAAAAAAAAAAAGTAATAATTGAAATAGTAAAGGAAAACCTTAGTGGGTGAGTTTAATAGCAGGTTAGGTACAGCTGAGGACTGAATAAACAGAATGACAGACCTGAAGAAATTATCCCAACTGTCCCCCAGAGAGACAAAGATGAAAAATACGAGAGGTCGAGACATGGAGAATACGGTGAGAAGGTAGGAAGCGTGTGTTCCATTCTTCTCTATCCTTATTTTTTTGATCTGCTGTTCTGCAAGTTACTGAGAATATCCTACTATAACTGTGGATTGGTCTATTTTTTTTCAAAGTCTATCAGTATTTGCTATACACACACACACACACACACACACACATATTTGAGGCAAAATTATTAGTTTCAGTATGGATTCACAAATGTCATATGTTTCTTTGAACTGATTCTTTCATCAGGAAGAATTTTTTCTCTTTATTAATACTTTTTTTTTCCTTTTTGGCCTCAAAGTCAGTCTTGCCTATTCTTAATATAGCTCTACCAGTTTTCTTTTGGTTAGTGTTTGCATGGTGTATCGCTCTCTTTTTACTTTCAAGCTCTCTACATCCGGATGTTTTTGGCGTCCCCTTATAAATGGCATATGGTCTTTTAATAGTTATTAAAATCGAACCTTATAATTTCTATCTTTTGATTGGAGCATTATTCCCTTTACAGTTGACATAACAACTACTGTAATGGTGTATAAGTTCACTATCTTACTTTCTGCTCTCTAATTGTATTGCTGATTGTATTGAATTCTCTCAGGCTGGTTGTTTTTAGCATCCCGTTTTTCTCTTCAAGCTTAGTGTTTTTACACTCATTTGTAATATTTTATTGTTTGCATCCCTAACTTAAAATCTAGCATTAATTTCAACTTTTACCCTGTAAGTATGCACTCCAGTTCCATTTATTCCTTCTCAGTTCATATGCCCCTACTATGTACAGATTTGCCTCAACTCACAATGCAGTTCTGTCCCGATAAAGCCATCAGAAGTTGAAAATAGAGTAAGTCAGAAATGCATTTAATACACCTACCCTACCGAACATCATAGCTAAGCCTCACCGACCCTGAGCATGCTCAGAACATTTACTTTAGCCTACAAGTTGGGCGATCTCATCTAACACAAAGCCTAGCTTATAATAAAGTGTTAAATATCTCATGGAATTTATTGGATACCATACTAGAAGTGAAAAAGAGAATGGTTATATGGGTACAAAACGGTAGTAAGTGTATCAGGTGTTTATCCTTGCGATCCCAGGGCTGACTGAGAGCTGTAGCCACTGCCACCGCCCAGCGCCACAAGAGAGTGTCATACTACATATCCCTAACCCAGGAAAAGATCAAAATTCAAAGTACAGTTTCTACTGAATATGCGTGACTTTCGCACTGTCATAACATTGAAAACTTCTGAGTTGAACTGTCCTAAGTTGAGGACCATCTGTATTTGAATTCCATATTATGAATATATTATTTTTATATATACACATATATTATCTCTTTCATATTTATTATTTTACCCAGTTTTATTCTTTTATATATATATATTCATATATATATATTTTATCCAATTAGAGTTATCCAAATAATTACCTGTTTATTGCACTTTCATCTCTTCCTAAATCTCTGATCCAGAATTATTTTCCTTCTGCCTAAAGAATAACTTTTAGTATTTCCCTTAGGTCAGATCTCCTGGTAAAAGTTTTTCTCATTTCTGTATCTGAAAATTTCTCTATTTTGCTTTTGGTTTTGAAGTGCAGTTTTTCTGGATATTGAATTCTACCCAGGCAGCTGTTCTCTCTTTGCGCATTGAATATTTGTTGCATTGTCTTTGAGAAGTCATGTGAGGTCACGTGGTTGCTCCTTTGGAGGAAATGTCTCTTTTTTCCTCTGGAAGCTTGTAAGATTTTCTGATTGTTCTTGGTTTTCAGCACTTTTACTGTAAGGTACTCTGTATTTACCCTGCTTGTTTGTGATTCTTGAGTCTGTGGATTGACATCTTTTACCAATTTTGGCAAAATTCTCGGGCATTCTCTCCTCAAATATCATTTCTGCCCTCTTTTGCTAATCTTCTTTCCTTGTGCCTCTGCAGCCAAGTATAGGAGCAGCTTTTCATTGTGTTCTTTCTCTTGCCTTCCTTTCTGAGTAGGCCGTCCTTTCGTCTCACCGTGCTTCACTCTGGGTGTTTCCTTTGGTTTTTTCATCCTGTTTTCAGCCATGTCCATTCTGTTGTCAGTCCATACCCACTGAGTTTTTCATTTTGGTTATTTTATTTTTCAATTCCATTTCCATTTCTTTTTGAAACTTTCTTTATCCTGATCTCCTGTGTCTTTAAAGTATTGTCTGGTTTTTATTGTGGTGTTGTTAATGTTGACTTCTTTTCTCATATTTCTGATTTTTAATGAATATGCTACATATCATATTAACCGGACAGTTTGTACAAATCATTTGGGTTTTACTGTGACCTTATTTTCCTACAGAGAACATTTCTCTTTGCTTCTTACGAGGAGGATAACATGATATACCTTTGATTTTGGATTTGGATTACCTCATTGTCTACATTTGTCCAAACTCATCACATGGTTCACTTAACATTTGTGCATTTCCTGATTTATAAATTTTATGTAAAGTACCATAAAGAAATTTTGAACTGTAAGGAAGTGATATGCATGTTGAAATGTTTAGGGGTGAAATGTACTGATGTTTGCAGATTTCTTTGCAATGCATCAAAAATAAAATGGGTTGAAAGAAGGATAAATAGGGGTGGGTTGATAGGTATGTGGTAAGCAAATCTAGCAAATGCTAATGGTAGAATCTAGGCGGCAGTACATGGTATTCACTTTAAAGTATTTCTACTTTATTGTATGTGTGAAAATATTTGTAATACAATTTGGAACAACATTAGAGTGGGACACCATTGTACTTTGTCATATTCTTCTTTGTCTTTGTTGATTGTTCTTGAGATACAAGTCAGAATATTTGTTACATTGATATGTTACCTTCTTGTTATAACACAGACTCCTCTATTCTGGAATTTGATGTGACATCGATGGAAATGTATATATTGCATGAATCCTTGTTACACTAAAGTCTGCCTGTCATTGGATCCTGTAGCGTGAACATTAAGGACAGTATGAAATCTCTGAATCTTGAGATTTCAAGACCTAGAATCATCGCTAACTTACTTTGTAACCTTGGGAAAATATCTCATGTGTTCTGAGCCTCAGCTTAATTTTTCATCTATGGAATGAAAACACTTCTGTAATATTGAGTTCCTCTCCTTTGTGTTTACCCCTCAGTCAGAAATATTCCTTAGAGCTAATACTCAAAAGGCAAATACATTTCTCCTTTACTGTTTTGTTTATATGTTTGGACTCTTACATTAAATCAGAAGTCTTACATGCATATGTGTAAAGAGAGTCTGTAATGTTCAAAAGTTCATGGGGTGCTCTGTGGCTCAGTCGGCTAAAGTCTGACTCTTGGTTTTGGCTCAGGCAGTGATCTCAGCATCATGGTATTGAGCCCCATGTCAGGCTCTGTGCTCAGTGCTGGAGTCTGCTTGCTCTCTCCCTCATCCTCTGCCCTTCCCCTGCTGGGCACATGCGCTCTCTCTCTCTCTCTCTCTCTCTCTCTCTCTCTCAAATAAATGTGAGAAATCGGAAAAAAGAAAGTTCACATCAATGTGCACAGTGCTACAGCTGGCCAGAGGCTCTCTTTCATGTGTTTTCTGCGAGCCGCATTCACTAGCATACCAGTGAGTACAGAACACCTGAGTACAGTCTTGACTCATTGGTATGCTGGTGAATGTGGGCTCCCAGAAAGGGATGGTAAGGTGGAAGGGAGGGGCGAAAAAGAAGGAAGGAAGAGAAAGACAAAGGGGAAGAAAAAAGAACGGCTCCAATTATTAGCATTTGCCAACTTCTGTGGTGCAAATAATCCTTCCGTCACCAGCACGACATCCCTGCACATGGAGTTAGCGGAGGTGTGACAGTTGGCTGCAGCTGGCTGCAGTAGTCTGTCTGTTGTCTTATACTCAGTTTCTAATTCATTGGGTTGTATAACTGTTATGGTTTATATAGCCACTTAAAGTATCTGTGTAGGCGTGCATGTTGGCTATTTTTGTGAAAAAAATATTCAGAATACAGAAGTTATTTTTAAATTGCATGACATTTTCTGGCCCAATTGAAAATGCCTTTTCTCTTCAGCAAGTTTGGTGTGCACAAAAATATCTGGCTCCGTATGTTTCAGAGGAAAGTCTGAACTTGGTGGTGGTGATTAGAAATGTCTGTTATGTGTCTGTTACAGTGATCTGAGCAGGTGTGGAGTTAAACGGAGTCTTCTCTTTTTATTTTAGGCATTTTTGTTGCCTTCCTGTGACATCGCTGTAACAAGGAAGGTAGTTCCAGTGTACAGAAAGTGGATCCTCCAGGAAAAACCTGTGTTCATGGAAGAACCAGATAAAAAGAAGCTGCCCTAGAAGATGCTGAAAAATTAGGATTTTCAGAGACTGACAGCAAAGAGGTAATACGTTGTCGCTTGTTTCAGCTGGGAGTACACGTATTTTAGCAAAGTCTACCCGATCGGGCGAGGGTGCCAGTCAGTGGGGCACAGGCCGGCGGGGCTCTTTTATCGTAGTTGCTGCTATCCAGTTGCTGAGTTCCGTGAGGACCTGCTTCAGTGAAGCTGCTTCTGGGCTGTCTTCAGGGTCATTGGTCACCTCCTTACCCTCCGGCTAGGTCCGGCTGTGCATGGCAGCTTCGTCATTCATTGTGGCGGCAGAGTTGTTTTATGAACCATCGTATGTTCACACGTCTGCGTGTGAGACTAAAAATGTCACTGCCATATTGGTATTGACATGTTTAAACAAATAGCATTTGAGAAACTAAATTTAGAATGTTTTGGCAGTCTTGTCTTGTGCAGTGGCCTGCCCAGAGCAGCCGAAAGGACTAACCCAATAATGAGTGCTATCTCCTCTCTTAAGAAGCCTCACTTCAGGGCTGGGTGCTGTCCTCAGAGTGAGTGCTGCTGGAATGGAACTTTTCGTCCTGGTTAGGTAAAGCTAGAGGCTGGATAAACCTAAAACGACACAGTGGGATCTCTTCCTGAAACAAAATATCTGTCATATTTCTATTTCTGGCATGCTGTTTTGAAACTAGTCTGAGAAATTATTTTTTTTAAGATTTTTATTTATTTATGTGACAGAGAGACAGCCAGCGAGAGAGGGAACATAGCAGGGGAGTGGGAGAGGAAGAAGCAGGCTCCCAGCGGAGGAGCCCGATGTGGGACTCGATCCCGGAACACCGGGATCACGCCCTGAACCGAAGGCAGACGCTTAAGCACTGTGCTACCCAGGCGCCCCTGAGAAATTATTTCTAAAAGTGGGTGTTGCAGCAATTAACAACAAACATTTAAGACTATTTGTAATCAAAGGCATATCACTTTTAAATATCTGTATTAATTCCATAATTTTTGATTTTTTAATATTGGTGAAATCATTTTAATAACTGGTCATGAGGTCAAAATGAATAGATAAGCAAATGGAATTTATCACACATTTTAAAGGTCTGTTTTAGAGACTCATTCAGTCACTGGACCTGCGTTTATTTCTTCAGCACATACTAAACACTAGGCACTGTTTGAGGTGCTGGAGGTGGTGAACAAAATGGAAAAAAGACTCGCCCTTCTAAAACCTCTATTCTCATGAATTTTGGTGAGTGTAAGGAATTAAATATGTGAACATGTACTTCTTCCCCCTCCGTTAACTGGTTTTTATCTTCTAAAGACCTCATCTGACGGTTCTCGTCATAAGCGATCTTCCAGTTGGGGACGAACATACTCCTTCACGAGTGCAGTGAGCAGAGGATGTGTGACGCAAGAAGAAAATAAGAACGGGAAAGCCGGGGCCCAGGCTATGCTGCAGGTACGTGGCTGGCCGGAAACATAAAGACCTCCGCTTGGAGTCCATTGAACATTTTGTTTATTGTGATAGCATCATTAAAGTACGGTGATATTTGTATCTCCCTGTCAGTAAACAGCTCTTAAGTTCTCATTCTGAGTTTTCTTCCTGACCGCTCATCTTCAGTTTGTAAAGATTCTTTTCTAGTCGAAGGAGACCTATGAGCTGGTTGCAGTTTTTGAGAGGGATTATTACGCAGTGAATGTGAAATGACTGAGATCTAAATCTTAAAATCATGTCCTGAACACATATGGGGAGTTAGTCCGTCATCTGGACTCTAATTTGCAAGACAAGCATGGTGATTCTATAATCCCATAAAGAATATTCTTCTTAAAAATTGCCTGTTTGATGATAAATGCTCTACTTTTTAAATCTTTTTCTGTATGAATATTTAAATAGAACCAGTGCCATTTGGGAACATTGGAAAGAACAACTTTGGCTGATCACTTAATCTTCCCAGACCTCAGGATTTTACCTCAAAAATGGGGATTGGGAGATTGATTACCTCTTGGCTCCCATCTAGGTGGAAGGTTGTTAGGTCTCTAAGTGAAAACACAGAATGCCTCTTTTTCCCCTGCTCCCTGGCGCCCACCTTCTACCCCATATCCACCTGAGGTAGCATAGGCATAGCTTGCCTGTTGCCCAATTTTCAATGACATGCTTTTGTCATCCATCTCTCAGTAGGATTCCTTGTCATGGTATCCTTTTTGCTTTCAGGTTCATTAGCAGTTTAATACTCCGTAACTATTGAATCTTCTCATTTTTCAGTGAAAATCAGCAAATAATTTGAAATCAACTTGAAACAAAATGAAGATGATTTTACTTGAGTAGCTTCAAAGAACTCTGGTGCCAGTTGTTAGGAAAATCTGTGCCCTCACCAGAGAAGTGCATGCCGGAGTCCCTAGCCTGTGTCCCTTGGTATTCCTTGTCCTCCAAGTGGATTGCCATATGCCATCCTCAGCCATCCCACTGCCAGTATCTCCCTAGGTTCAGGAGAGTATTAATTTGCTTTCTGAAAGGATGAGTTACATCAACTTGGCCAAACCAAGAAAAAATATTTTCCACTTGATTGTAGCACAACAGTGTTCAAAAATGTTTAGTTTGGATTCTAATAGCTGTGTTTGTTCTCTTTGTATCCAGTATCTTTGGTCCTTTCCTTGGTTCATTAGGAAAAAGTGGCCAAGTACAGGTTGAATAAGCTAGTACTCTTCTCCAGTTGCTGTTGAGAGGTACAATTTGGACGTATTAATTTTTTTTTAATTTTTACCTTAACCAGTACTGACATGGTAGTAAGAAAGATTCATGGAGTTGGCATTTTGATCTTTTTAAAAAAGAAAATGAGCGGAGAATATAATATATGAAGACTCCTCACTTTTACTTGGGAGTATGCAAAGTTTCCAATTCACATCAAGAAACCAAATACCTTGAGGGAAAGATCTGTCTTGCAGCAGATCGTCTATGCCATATGTCTTCCAAAAACATGGCCGTGAGGGGCAGCTGGGTGGCTCAGTCGGTTAAGCCTCCGACTCTTGATCTCTCAGCTCAGGTCTTGATCTCAGTCAGGGTAGTAAAAAAATAAAGTGGCCACTAAAATTATACTACCACTGCTATAGTTGGTTAGTCAAAAAGTTCTTTGTTTTCCTTTTTCCCACTTGAAATCTAGGAAAGTCTTCACAATTGCTGTTATCATCTGTTACCAATTATTACAGTGCTTATTTAGTAATTCTTTCTAGAAAAGTAGGCCCTGACACCTTTTTAATCTTGCACAAGATAATCTTAGAGGCTGTCAATATTTAAATTCACCCACTTGACTTTTGAGCATGTTTATTTTAATTTCTTCAGTCCGTTTGTGCATCTATTTTAAGATGTTGTGTTGATAGATTTCATTCCCAGGTGAGCCAGAGAATTCTGTTTGTTCCCAGATCCTTTGAATTTGTACTGCTGAACACAAGGGAGACTTAAGAAGGCATAGGATCTAGGTAGATGGTACCCATCCACCTTCATCACCAGACTGACAACTCAGTCTCCTAAACTGAAGGGTCACCGGTGTCGTCTGTAGTGCCCCTAAGCAGTCACTTACGACTACGTAACAGGCCACATCTGTGCGTCTCACCATTTTCTACTGAAACACCCCTGACAGGAACGGACAGTGAACTTGTACCCCAAAGGTCTGAGGTAGAGTGTAGAGCTGTTGGCTGGTCATCTAAGTTTTTTTGAATCTGTTTTTATCTCAAGAATTCACATAGGTTTTATATCCTACTGCCTAATATCGTTCTCCTAGTCAAGGTATATGCACCTGGAAGCTCTGTACTGTTGACCATGTGGCCGTGCCGGTTTCCTGCCTCCCTACAGCTACTAGAGATCTGCGCCCGTGTTGGGTGGTGCTGGCCGTGCTTCCTACCTGCAAAGTTCATGTGCTGGGAGATTCCACAGCAATCAGATGGTTTTTCCCAGCCACTGTCTGACCACTGCTCCTCTTCCTCTCCCTGTCCCCGACCCCAAAATTTCTCACCCAGAAGCAGTGATCCTATCTTACTGTTTTCCCCTTTTCTTTTGAGGTAATGTAAAAAGAAGTCTTCAGAAACTTTTCTGATTCATAAATTTTCTAAAGTTGCACTATTAATTTGTATTAATAATTTTTTTTCTAGGAAAGGTCTTTCAAGTGTGTCAGGTGATTCTAAGAGAAGCATTTTAAAAAATCTTGAGTATGTGTTGGTACCACTTGCCTTAGTTGAAATGACTCAAAGGTGATTGTTTAGTAGAGGGAAATTAATATCATTATCTTTAAGAAAAATTTGTTCAGATTTTTGTGTTTAGTTACATTTACATGTTTCATGTAAAATTTGTTGATTTCAAGGTATTTTTGACAAATGCAACAAACGTCTTTTTGTTGGAACCATGTCCTGAAGTTCCCATGCTCTTAAGAGAACAAGCTGATGCCTGTAAAGCTGTTTTGATTATTCGTAGGCGCATGATAATGGAGCTTACAATGAATAAAAAGACATGGTAAGTTTATTTCAAATTCATTAATACTGTAAAACAGATGTTTCTCTTTTTCAACATAATAATTAGAACATCAAAGCCTCCACTTACTGATGGCTTTACAAAGTGAACAGTAAGATGATAATCAATCTTCTGTAACAGTTTCTGTGAATTATGAAGAAGGTAAGTATCTAGCACTTTGATAGTTTATTTTTATTATTGGCTTTAAAAATGTTACTGAATGAAAAGTAGTCATATTACTTAATAGTAGATTTTTCCATTTTAAATTGTCATCAGACTGCTTTGTGGAAAAGCAATGTAACTGGTGTTTTCTATCATTCTTCATAAGCCCAGGAGAGGTTGTTAATTGCTCTGAAATGCTGTTAACTGATTTTTATTGCTTCCAATTTGAAGCTTTAAATTCACTTTGGAAAACCAATTATCTGAAATGACAGACTGTCAGAATGACTGAATAATAGTACCGTCAAACATATAGTGGCGTCATGAAAATGTGCTTATGCGAAATGTTTTCGTTTTTCTCCTTTGTTTTTGTTTGGTGTCTCTGTGTTTATAATACCCCTGAAAGTACACAGTGCTGTGGGTTTTTCCCATGCCCCCGTCCCATGATGAGCGCATCACTCCAGCTTAGGAGGTGCTTTCAGACATTCTCAGCAACGGAGACCTCAGAGCCACTCTGTAACCCTCTTTCTTCATGCCCCTCAGTTCTGGTTGTAAAATGCCTCTCCAGCCTGTCCTTTACGTGTTCCTCCCACCCATCGCTGCCCTGGGGCGGCCTGGCTGGGTCAGCCCTGCTGTCAGTGGGCTTTGGCCTCTGTGCTCAGTGCTCAGGGCTGCTGCAGACCAGCTCTGGTGGCCGCTTCCCTCCTGGAAGTCCTCAGTGGGGCCCCGTTACCACACCTGTGTTCTGGATGCTTTTTCTCGATGTCCTTGAGTCAGCACTAAAGGGAAAGCTCTGTGTGCACCTGGTGGAAAGCATAGAAATGAGGCAGGACTGACCTGGCAGGGGCCCCTAGGGCTGTGGAGTCCAGCCTTTTCCTTTCTCCCATGAAGGGAGGGTGGGCCCAAAGGAATCCCATCAGGTAGCAAGTTCACTGGTACAGAAACCACAGGAATCAAAATGATTATTTTAGGATGTAAATTCCAGGGGTGCCTGGGTGGGTCAGTCGTTGGGCATCTGCCTTCAGCTCAGGGCGTGATCCCGGTGTTCAGGGATCAAGCCCCACATCAGGCATCTCTGATGGGAGCCTGCTTCTTCCTCTTCCACTCCCCCTGCTTGTGTTCCCTCTCTCGCTGGCTGTCTCTCTCTCTCTCTGTCAAATACATAAATAAAATCTTAAAAAAAAAAAAGAAGTAGAATAGTTGTTGTACCGAGAGTTTTGTCTTCTCCCAAGTTACAGCCAGGACTAGCTGCAGACACCAGAGGATTTTGAACCAGTAGCTTTGTTCATGATAATAGCTGATTTCTCCATAGCTCAGATCCTGGTTACAGTTGATCAAATAAATTTTGAGACGCTAAAAGAAAATCAAGATCAAGTGCTTTTTATTTTAAAGTTCATTTTATTCCTAGTAATTTAAAATATTTTGTTAAAACTCATTCTTCTTCCAAATGAGGGTGATTCAGTTCTCTTGTTGGCTCGTTGGTTTTAGACGCTCATGGTGGCGTGGATCCGAGCAAACCTGTGTGTGTACATTTCTCGAGAGCTCTGGGATGACTTCCTTGGTGTGCTGTCCTCCCTCACGGAATGGGAAGAACTCATAAACGAGTGGGCCAACGTCATGGACTCCTAGACAGCAGTGCTGGCGAGAACTGCTTACGGAGTTGAGATGACAAACCCACCTCTGGACAAACTAAGTGAACAAAAGGAAAAGAAGCAGCGAGACAAAGGTACTTCTACTCTTACAGAGGAATACCAGATGTCTGAGATGGAGGCGGAGTGTGTCTATACATATAGGCAATTAATGCATGGAATTTTGGAATAAACCATACAGGCCGTGTCTTTTTAATGGTGGCGTCGGATGGTGTTTCATAGCACTCTGTCCTCGTAGTAAGGATGATGAATTTATGAAGGGGCTGTGGAGGAAGAAAGAAGATGAAGGGGAGTAGCAGTAGTAGCAACAGGAATAATAATAATGGCTCGTGCTTGTATGTATTCTCTCTCTTCACCCTCTTGGTAACTTCTGAGTTACTATCCAGGTATCACAGACAGAAACTGAAGTACAGAGAGTCCATGGTGATGGGCTCACTCGAGGTACCTAGCTGAGAAGTGGGAAAGCCAGAAATCGAAGCTGGGCAAGTCCAGCTCCAGGCACCACACTAGAAAGACGTATTCCAGTGCCTGCTTAGGCAAGCTAGAAAAATTCTGAGTGTTTCAGATGGGAGTCATTTTGGCTTTTTTTGTTCTAGATAAAAGTTGTTCTGAGACCTCGAGTCAGATCAAGGTGGAAAACATCAGTGGTGGTTTCTACTGGGGACAACAATTTGTCTTCATTACTGTTTTAAGGCTGTGACACAGTCTTGGGATTAATTCCCTTCTACTCCAATTTATTGTGTAAAGATTTTGAGGCAGTTCATAGAAGTACCTATAATACAATAGATAAAATGGGTAAGGACACTGGGGCAAATTTAAAGGGAGCGGAGTTGCCGGAGTGGTTAAGATGCCAGAATGCATGCCAGAGAGCCCTGTATGCTTGCTAGGGAGGGAGAAGGGGAGCAAGCTTAGATGTGACTCTGATCTTCACAGGGTTACAGCAGAGGATCACAGATTACAAATGGGGAACATCGACAGCTTAGGTGATACATAGCTTTTCTTGGTCCTAAAACTTGGGAGGAGTTTCTTCTCCCAAGATGCATAAAGTATACATTGCTTGCTTTGGGTAGACTATAGCCTCAACAATAGCCTTATTATAGACTGTATCAGCTTTTCCTGTGTGACAGATCACCCCAAAACATAGTGACTTAAAGGAACAGCCAGTTGTTTAAATCATGATTTTATGAGTTGGCAGTTTGGGTTGGACACAATTGGGAGTTCTGCTGGATTCCCTCCTGTGTTTGTGGTCAGCTAGGCTGTCAAATAATCAGCCAGGCAGCTCTAGGGTTGGCCAGCTGTCAGCTGGGGCAGTGATGGGGGGACTTGGCCACATATCTTTTATTGCCCAGCAGGCCAGCTCAGGCTTTTTTGGTGAGGTTTTAGGTTTCCAGGAGCAGCAACAGGGCAAGCCCAGATTTTCCAACACATTTCAAATCTCTGCTTGCTCATTTTGCTAGCAAAGCAAGTCATGTGATGAAGCCCAGGGTCATTGTGGGAGAGGCCCACAGAGGATGTGGATGTGGGGAGGTGTGAACCAATTATGGTGATTACTTAACCATATAAACATGTCATTAATGGGACTGATTCTTATAATATCTTCGCTGCAGTCTGTGAGTGGCTGTATTTATTTATAGGAAGGTAAACAATCTGAAAAACACTGTTTATGGAATGATACAGAATGAATTCAATTATGTAATTAATGCCTTTGTCAAATATTTCCGATTGATCTATCATCTTGCTTATGAGGAGATAATGCTAAGTGAAATAAGTCAAGCAGAGAAAGACAATTATCATATGGTTTCTCTCATCTATGGAACATAAGAACTAGGAAAATCGGTAGGGGAAGAAAGGGATAAAGAAAGAGGGGTGATCAGAAGGGGGAATGAAGCATGAGAGACTATGAACTCTGAGAAACAAACTGAGGGCTACAGAGGGGAGGGGGGTGGGGGAATGGGATGGGCTGGTGATGGGTAGTAAGGAGGGCACGTATTGCATGGTGCACTGGGTGTTATGCGCAACTAATGAATCATCGAACTTTGCATCAAAAACCAGGGATGTGCTGTATGGTGACTAACATATTTTTAAAAAAATTTTTTTAAATTAAAAATAAAAATGAATTCAAATGTTCATTATAAAAATATTTGCCTCTAAGCACTGGATTTGTGGAAACAAAACATACTCTCAGGAACCTGGGTGTGAAAACGACCCATAGGTGGCAGCCACCAGCACATTACCTGTGCAGAAATCTCTGTCTCGGTCTCTTATCTCCTGTATTTCTCTTGGATCCTTGACCACTCGTTTGAAATACTTGACCAGAGCTCTAGGAGAGGAAAGCAGAGAAGTGGTACCTAATTTTGCAACAAGAGAAGCTGCCGATTATATACAGTTGGATTTATGAAATCTGCTGAGTAACACAGGCTGTGCAATGAATGATAAGGAAGTCAGCCTTTAGATTATTTTTCTTGTCTTATCCTTTATCAGGCTGTGTTCTATTCTCCGAAAGGAGCCACCGTGGGGAGATCCTGTTCTCTCAGCTGGCGGAGCCACCCGGATGTGGCCGAGCCAGTGCGATCGAGGAGCGCCACCACATCTGGGGCACCGGGAGCTGAGAAAGCAAGAAATATTGTTCGCCAGGATACAACTGGTAAACGTTTATTTAAGTGCTTCTGTGAGGTCCAGTTGCTATCTAAGATGGATTTATAGGAATAAAATGTTATAAAAGCTTTAAAATTCGACTCAGAACATAAATACATGGCCTTTTATTAAGTAGGATGTTTCCGTATCTTTTAATTGTCTCTTCTGTTCTCTTCAAATCTGTTTTTGATACTTATTTCTGAATCATTCATTGTGAAAAAGAACTTGAGCTGTCACTACTGAGTGAGATATATGTGCAAAAGAGAAAACAGATATTTTGTTAGAAGCCTAAAACAAATAGATTCTCAGTAATCGCACAGCTGCATCATGTTGTTGAGCAGCGTGAATCTTAGTGTGGCGCTGTTCCAACACAGAAAAAGAGAATAATGCACATAGTTTGCAGGACTGGAGGGGGATATTGAAGTGCCTTGCTTCTGTTGGGAAGTGGAGCTTTACATGCCTGGAGCTGTTGTCCTTCTACCCTGTTCCCTCAGTGAAAAACAATGGAATGAAATCCACGGTCTCCACCCAGGCTCAGGCCAGATTCTCAGCTCCCTGAGGTCCAGCTCTGACCTGTGACCCCTACGTAGGACATAAGTCTTGCATGGGAAATGGCTGGGTGAACCAAGGTCCCCCTGTTCTCTAGGAGCTGTTCAAGAAGCTGCTGCCCCATCAGTGCCTGGGCTCCATCTGGTCCAAGCGCAACAAGCCTGGCAGTGAGCACCTGGCACCCACGGTCCGGGCCACTGTCGCCCAGTTCAACGGTGTGGCCAAGTGTGTCATCACCACCTGCCTTGGCAACCCGAGCATGACAGCCCGGGACAGGGCCATGGTGGTGGAGCACTGGATCAAGATGGCCAAGGTATGCAATGGGAAGCCCAGCCGAGGTGCTCTCCTGAGTCTCGGGCACTGCTCTTCCCTTGATCAGGTCTCAGGGTGGAAGGCCCTGGTCTTTGCCCTAGGACTGTGCAGTCCCTAGGCTCTTTGGTCCAGGGGCATGCTGACCTCGCCTTGCGTGGCCCTATGCTGGGATGTCCGTTTCTGCCTGGCTCCTTCCTTGGAGTGAGGTAAAATCTTCCTCCTCCTCTGGGCCTCACGTGTGCCCTTCGGCACGTCCCTGGACAGCGGCTTCCTCCAGCAGGAGCGCCTTCCCCTGAGGGGGACTGAAGCTTGAGAGCCAATCAGGTGCTGGCTCCCCACATGACAGCCCATTCTCTTCCCTCCCCAGGCCTGTCAAGCCCTGAGGAACTACTCCTCCTTACATGCCATCCTCTCGGCTCTGCAGAGTGTCTCCATTCACCGTCTCGAGAACACGTGGGGGAAGGTTTCCAGGTGAGTAGGCCTCTCTCCATGGAGGGACCAGGATGGATGAGGGAGCTCCCAGAGGCTTGTCCTCTTCCCCCTCAGGCAGCTTGGACCTTCTGGGAGGCGGCAAACCCCGACCACAGGACCTGGGCTGGTGGGTGCGTCTCTCAGCCTTCCTGGTGAAGAGGCCACCATGCCTCCCGCTTTAGAAATCAGTTTTGCCAAATGTCCCACACGGGGCTGAGCTGCATTAAATCTCTTCACGTGTTTCCTTGACAGCCACTAAGCTCTCTGCCCATTTGAACCCCAAATTGACCCAAACAGTGTTTCTCAATGAATATGGGAAGGGAGGCCCAGGACGAGCCACATGAGAGCTCCCTCCCATGTCCTACAAAGACCTTAGTGCTCAGAGGATTCCAGAAGAAACCCTCAACCAGGCAGGTTGACACTTTGGGGTTCTCAAAGAAAAGGCACTCGCACTCAACCCTGCCACATTATTCGTCCATTGATCCTGCCTCCCTTGCCTCTCTTCAGGAAGCCATTGAGGATCTTTCAAAAGCTGTGCAGCAAGGACACTGCACAGGGCAGGAACCTGCTCATCAAGGTAGCCTGGAAGGTGCAGGTCTGGAAAGAGGAGGGGTGGGAGGGAACAGGGTCCTGCGAGGATGAAGTCGGGAATGGTCTGAAGCATTCCTTGGGGAGGGGAAGCCTTTGGCATGAATGTGGTGACAGCCTAGGTGAGGATGCCGTTGGCGGTGAGGGGGCAAGCAGGTGGTGTCCAAGCAGACTCCCTAGCCTTGACACCCTCTCTCTTAGTGTCGACAGCTGCTCCACGTGGTCACCTGGGGTGGGCCAGGAGGCTGGAGCTTTTTCAGGGGAGGGTCCTTGTGGGCAACAGAGAACAGTGACTCATCCCCCTCTCCCCCTTAGGACACAGGGTGTCGTGCCCTTCCTTGGCACTTTCCTCACCAAGTTGCTGATGTTGGATACTGCAGTGGAGGTCTATCTGGAGGTGGGTGAGCCTGAAGATTGTGGGGGATGGACCAGAATCTGGACCTTTGGGAATAGAGCACCCCTGTAATGAGCCCTGAGCTCTCAGGACTCGGCAAACCTACCCTGATGACAGCCTCAGAGCTGCGCCTGTGAGGCCGGGGTCTCTTGGCCATCTCAGCGATGAGTGAGGTGAGGCTGCAGTTAGGACATGGCTCCCGGTGCCGAAGACTGGTGACGCAGCAGAGCTTCCTGAAGGCAAAGCTGCATGAAGTCTGTCTGAGTGGACCTCAGCCTCCTGAAGGCAAAGCTGCATGAGGTCTGTCTCAGCCTCCCCCGGTGAGTTTGCCCGTGGGGGGAGAATGAAGTCAGGACCCTCCACGTCAGCGAGCACCTCCGTAGCCGCAGCAGCCCCTTCCTGCCTGAGGCTTCGGCCTCCCCTACTGTCTTCCGAGAGGGTGGTGCTGCAGGGTCCAGACCTGTAGCCAGTCCATCTGCCCCATGTCCTCCTTTCTCAGGACCCCAGAGCCTGGCCTACATCCCAGGCCCGCTATCTGTGTATGCACGGCCCCCTCACGGGTCCTGGCCATGGTGCAGCATGAGAAGGGATGGGAATCAAGTGCTCCTAAGAACCAGGGGCCGCATTCTGATGGACTTTGTCTGCATTCCAGGGGAATGAGATCAACCACCACAAAAGAAATAAGGTGAGCATATGTGGCGCTTCCCGCAGGGAAGGGTAGGGAGTGGGCCTCAGAGATGTCCCTGGGAAGAACATTGCTTGGCTCCATGCCCTCCACCTCACATTTCCTGGGATCCCTTGAGAAGAAAGCAGTGCAAGTCCCATCCCTTTAGGAGATGGGGACAGAGCATGGCATCCAGGAGAACTTCCCGGAGGAGGGGCTACTGATACTCACCTCTGAGAACAGGTAGAGACCTGATGAATCTGCAGGGAGGAGGATGGCCATGTGTGCCAGGACCGGGGACGGGTCCCCGGTCCCGCTGCTCAACCCTCACCACACCCTGCAGCTCCCCGCCCCCCAATGCTCCGTATACATCCTGTGCTTCTCTCTCTGCTCAGGAATATCAAGTCATGACGGACATCATGCTGCTCCAGGTGGCTGCCGAGAATTACACCCTAGAGCCCGAGGATCCTTTTTGGGCCTGGTTCCAGGCTATGGAGCCGCTCAGCGAGGCTGAGAGGTGAGGCCCATCAGGAGCTGGGTCGGTGAGGTTTGGGGTGGACTCTTTCTGCTGGCCACTCCAGGGATCCTCCTTCCCTGGGCAGCCTCAGGCCTTGTTGCCGGGGCGCCAGACTCCAGCTGTGGGCAAATACTGGCAGGGACTCTTGAATGGAAGCTCCTGGGCAACTCACAGGTGTCCCTCTGTCCTTAGCTATACCCTGTCCTGCCAGCTGGAGCCCCGGTCCTAGCTGGTCAGCAGCACTCAAGAAGGAGAAGAACTGGCCGCAGTCAACCTCAGGGCTGAGCAAGTGTCCAGTGGCCCTGCAGGGATTCCTTAGCAGCTGCATATGGGCAGTCCTTGCGCCCTATTTACTCCACACCCCTTCCCTCCATCTATTTCCTTATGTAGGGGGCACCATTTAGTTGTTTTAAATAGTACCGTGATAGATTTGCATGTTAGGAGAGTAAAGCCCTTGTTTTGTTTTAGAGCCCCGGTGTGTGGTTTGGGTCTTTTACTTCCTGCAGTAATGGAAAACTTGCACAGACTCTCATATTCGTTCCTGACCTAGGAAATCTTCCAGAGTCATCAGCTACTGTATGTGGGAGGAAGGAGAAGTGCCAGCCTTTCTCCCTAGCCACTGGAGGGCACCCCCAAATCCCCCTTACTCAGAGCACGGGTCCATTTCAGTCAATGAATTTGGGCAAACAGCAGAGACAGCCCCTCAGAACTCCTGAGATTTAGAGGTTGCAGGGACTTTCCCAGGAATAGCAACAACCACTGAAAGTGGGAGTCTTTAAGACTTCTCTGCCCCAGAACTCCTTCCTGCCCCAGGACTGGGGTTGCCTTTCTCCGCTCTAAGGCCAGGAAGACTGTGTCCTGCTTCTTCCGTTGAGATGCTTTTTTGGTTTAGTGTTTGGTTTTGTATTGCCCCCGTATTTGGAACTTGTCGTATTGTAGTTCAATCTCTGGAACTGCATCAGCACCTAGTGGGGAAAAACACGGAAGGAGATCAAATCCTGCGTGTGAAGGGGACAAAGCCAGAGGAAGATAATTTGCAGATGGACTCAGGGCAGGCAGGACTTTCCAGCCTCAGTCTCCCCGTTGGCCGTTTACCAAGTTTGGAATCTTTCTGGGATTCTTGTCAATGATCTCTGGATTCCCTTTCCTGCTTGTTTTGTGTGGTGGGAAAAGATGGGAGGGGTACTTTAAAGGGCACACCTGAGCCTGGTTCCATGAACATCTATGCTGACCTAGGAGCCAGGATTCCCAGCCTTCGTGCATCTCCTTATGCAGTTCTTCTGAAGCAGCAGTTCCCTCCAGGCCCCAGGCTCTGGGTCAGATGCACAATAGCTACTGTTCCCTGGCTGGCATCTGATGGATCAGGGACAGGCTCTTTCTTGCCAGGATAATGGGCCATATCCTTGACCAGAGAAACCCCACACTCTCCTTGCTGTCCGTCATGACTTTCAGGTCCATGTTTTCTGAAGTCCATCATCTCTATTTCTTTTATAATAATTTTTTTATTATGTTAGTCAGCATACAGTACTTCCCTCGTTTTTGATGTAAAGTTCCATGACTCATTACTTGCGTCTAACACCCAGTGCACGATGCAATATGTGCCCTCCTTAATACCCAACACCAGCCTATCCCAATCCCCCACTCCCCTCCTCTCTGAAGCCCTCAGTTTTTTTCCCAGTGTCCATAGTCTCTTGTGGTTCATTCCCCCTTCTGTTTACCCCCCCTTTCTTCTTCCCTTTCTTCTCCTACTGATCTTCCTACTTCTTATGTTCCATAAATGAGTGAAACCATATGATAATTTTCCTTCTCTGTTTGACTTGACTTAGCATTATCTCCTCCAGTCCCGTCTATGTTGCAGCAAATGTTGAGAAATCGTTCTTTTTGATGGCTGAGTAATATTCCATTGTCACTAATATTCAACAGTTTACACACTCAGTCTCAGTTTGCACACTTACACTGACTTGTCCGAAATTAGGTACTCAGCCTGAGCCCCCAGACCTACTGGGTCCCCCGCGCATTGAAAGTGAGCAGATGAGAAGCATCTCGCATGCAACTGGTTGCCAAAACAAAGCAGGGGTACGAATACTTCTATCAGACAAAACAGAATATAAAAAAAAAAAAAAAGTAGTGAGTCACAAAGAAGGACACTTTGTCCCAATCATGGAGACAATGCAACAAGAAGATAGAAAATTTTAAATTTTTAGACACCCATCATAGGAGGACCCAAATACATAAAACAGTTAATAACAAAAAGCAGGCAACTAATTGACTGTAATACAATACATTAGGGGATCTAACACCCCCCTTCTATTAATGGATACATGATCCAAACTGAAAATCAACAAGGAAACAGTGGCTTTGGGTGATGCACTGGTTTTAACAGACGCATGCAGAACATTCCATCCTCCAACAGCACATACTCATTCCTTTCGATTGCACATGGAACGTCCTCCAGAGCAGATCACATATTAGGCTACCGAACAAGTCTCTACTAATTCAAAAAGATGGAAGTCATAGCATACATCTTTTCTGACCACAATGGTATGGACTAGAAATCAACCACAAGAGAAAAACCTGGAAAGACCATGAACACAAGGAGGTGAAAGAACACGCTCCCGAGAAATGAGTGGGTCAACCAGGAATTCAAAATAGGAAAAAAAATTACATGGAATCCAAGAACAATGACAAGACAAGCGTCCCAAAACTTTGGGATACAACAAAAGTGAATCTTAGAGGACCGGTTACAGCAATACAGGCCAGCTCCAAAAGCAAGAACAATCTCCCATCCCATCACCTGACACAAAGGGATCTAGCATAAGAACAGCAGAGAGCTCTAGAGCAGGGGATCAGCCTTGGTGCGTTGGAGCTCTTGCTGTTGGGCCCATGCATAGCTTCCGTCCTTGCTCAATTTCCCAGCAGGTATGGTGTTCTTTCCTTTCCTGCACAACAACTCCCACCATGTCCACCGGGGAATCAACCCTTTATGGAATTCTAGAATGCTAGAAACTGCCAAAAAGGCCCAGGAAACAACCATGCCTTCCCCATTTGGTATATCAAGGTGCCGATTAGCTTTCTCTTTGGGGAACATTCAACAGTGGTTTTTGAGACATCGTCTTAGGCCTGGATCCCCTGGGGATCTGGTGAAAATACAGATTCTGATTCAGTAACACTGGGAGGGACCTGAGACTCTGCATTTCCAACACGCCCTCTGCGGATGCTGAGGCCACTTGTCCACGGACCACCCTGACAAACGGCGCCAGCAGGCCATTTGACCAAAGTTATCTGTTTCACCACTGAAAACAGAATTTTCAGCAAAGTTTGGCCACAACGAGGAGGACTTTTTATTGCCAGGAAGATAAACAGCCAGGGCAGGGCTTTGTCCACACCTGCAGGCCTCTCCTCCTCTTCTCTTCAAGGGAATATGGAGGCAGGATTGAAGGAGGTCAATAGTTTAGGAGCTTCTTTAGGTCAGTGGGTTTTCTTTCCTGTGCCCTCCTGTATCTCTGCGATGTGTGCAGAGCACAAAGTCCTTCCAAGAGGGATGGCCAAGGCTGAAAGGGGGTAAGGTGGGAGCCTGAACTCCTGAGTCAGCCCTGGCACGTGGGCAGAGGCAGGTGCTAGGGGCCACTCTGTGTGTGGTGCACGGGCTCCCTCGCAAGTCCCCATGAACGGGCCAGAGGAGCTTCAGAGAGGACGGGCAGAAGACCCAATATTGCTCCAGGCGACAGAGGAGGGAAAAGACTGAGGTTGGTTCATGGCTGAATGGGCTTGGATGTGGCTGCAGGATGGAAAGTGGCTGCAGATATACTACAGCCCCGTTCAGGGTAGTCTTGATAGAATGCAGCGACGGGAAATTCTTTCGAACATGTCAAAATTCTTTCAATTCTTTCAGGTGGTATGGAAAGAAAAGCAGCCTGAGGAAAGAATATACATTGGCTCGTGGCAGTGGTAGATGATTTGGCTCATTGGTCAGGGACTGGGAGGAAGAAGATTCATGACAATTAGTCCTGGGGAACAGACATGCAGGTGGACCCATGGGAGTGGGCACCAGCTATGATGATCTTTGCATCACACATTGACATCCGCCCAAGCGCATTCAACCTGGAAAAGGCACTAAGCAGCCGAGTACATCTTGGCCACTTGATATCCATTCTAGCCTCTCACATTGCCCATCCCAGTGCTAGCATAACGGGCTCAGGAATGGACATGGTGACAAGGATGGAAGGCAGGGCCCCAAGACCTTCCCATTTCTTCTTTCAGCAACTATGCTCTGAGCGCTCAGCATGTGCCAGGTGAGTTGGTGGGCCCCAGTGCAGTCTGCAACTGGCCAAGTTGTTTCTGCTGTTCTGATGGAGAACACCTTGAAAGCAAGATGTGTGAAAGAACAGAGCAGATATTATACTCCAGTTACCAGCACAGTGTAGTAGGGAGGGCTAGGGAGTCACAGGAGAGGAGGGTCTGGAAGGCCTCCACATGGTGACATCTGCTGGTAGCAGATTGACAAGAGGGAGCAAGAGCTGCACACCTCTGGGAACAGTGTGTCAGGGAGAGGGCACCGCTGGGGCCAAATCTCTCAGACAGAAACTAGTTTGACCAGAGAAGATTCGGAAAGTGGCCAGAGTGGCTGGTGGAGGCTGGGAGGTGAGAACAAGAGATGGCAGTGGATGGGAGGGCCAGGTGCCGAAGCCTGGTCGACTGAGTTAACTATCTGTTTGTCTCTGAGAACACTACTAGAAAGGTTAGCACTTCTGAAGCGTGATATTTCCTAGCTCCCAATTCGGCGGGGCCTGGAATCTCCGCACAGTTGGGACTGGGTGTTTCTGCCCCCAGGTCTCTGTGTGATGCAATCTGCACCTCACCCGAGGCCCAACTGTGGTAAGATTTGCTCCCAAGTCACTGATGTGACTAATGTCAGGATTTAGCTCAGACTCAACAAAGTGGGTTTAAGCGAAATCCTGAATTTGAGTTCTTTTCTGCCTATTAGCCTGGGCACTCCCTAGGTTCCTTCCTCTGTGGGCCTTTATGTAGGGCAGTTCTAAACACCAGTGCTTGCTTCCCCAGTGCAGGGATACAGGAAAGAAAGGAAGGGAACAGAAGAGAGTAACAGGAAAGTGACAATGTTTTGTCATATTCTCTTGGTAAGAAACCTATTAGCAACCAGGCAGTGGATAGACAGGGAGGTATATAGCACGGGTGGGGATCCCTGGGAGCCACTGTGGAGTCAACGTGGTGGTATAGTCAGCACATTTCATCCAGACCATGAAACGGAGGTAAGCTTTAAAGTCGATGTGTGTTATGTTAACATGGGTTTGACTCCTGTGTGGCACTTAAGAGACAAAAAGAAAGAACAAAGAGAAAACAAACAAAAAACCAGTCTCAAATGTAGAGCACAGACTGGGGATGGCCAGGTGGGGGGATGGGTGAAATAGGTCATGGGGATTAAGAGTACACTTATGGTGCTGAGCACTGTGTAATGTACAGAACTATAGAGTCCCTGCTGTTCACCTGAAAGGAATATAACACTGTCAATTATAGTGTAGTTTCAAAACTTAAGAAAAATCGGTCCTATGAGATCTAAGCTTAGGATACGCAGAGTTTCCTCATGAGGTCTCATCGGGCTGAACGTCAATCCACATGAAAGGTAAATGAAAATGTCCAAAGACAAAAGGACAGTCTGTTTATATGGAAAGGCCAGGGCCCACCTCTGTGTTCACGTAAAAGGTAACGTCCTATGCTACTGGCAGTTGGAGCAGAGTTTCACTCAAGTCCTATTGGAGCGATGCTCCTCTGGTGTTCTCATTCTACTTGGTTGTGTGTCTTCACGAAGTAATTGAAATAACAATTCCTAACCTTTGTCTCGTGGATGAAGCAATATTCGACTATGGGTAGCCATCGAACGTTTGGAGCGGGAACAACTTTCAGAAAATATTTAGCATTCGTATCTCTCATTGTATTACAGATAAGGAAGCTGAAGCCCAACAAGGGCACCCGGGGAACAATAACACAGAGGAGGTTCTCCTGACACCTGGTTCAGGGTCCTAACTCATTGAGGAAGTGTGAAGAACGCCCAACCCTCCAGGGTCAATGGACATATCATTTGAACGTGTCATTTTTAAAGAAAAGTGAAATGCGGTCAAACATGGAAAGACAGAAAATAACATCCTTTTAAAGAAAATCCACTATGATCCTCTACACTGTTTCTTACGTTCCACATATGAGTGAAAACTGATGATAATCATAGGGGAAAGGAGGGAAAACTGACCGGGAAGCCATCAGAGAAGGAGCAAAACCATGAGGGGCTCTTAAGCACAGAGAACAACTGAGGGTGGCTGGAGGGGAGCTGGGTGGGGGGATGGGGCAATTGGGTGAGGAGCATAAAGGAGGGCACGTGATGTGATGAGCACTGAGTGGTATATGCAACTGATGAGTTATTCAACACTACATCTGAAATAAGGATGGACTGTATGTCGGCTAATCGAATTTCAATAAAAAAATAACGGAAATCCAAGGTTCTGTGTTTTCTTGTTTTCAATACGAAAAATACCGGATGATTTCTTTTCTTCCCACAAGCAATGAAGGGAGCTAGCCTATTCAAGGTGAGGCAGTTTTCAGGGCATGCTGCCTTTTTCATTTCAACCCTAAAGAGACTTTCAAACATGCTTTCAGTTCCAGGCCTCTTGCCCTTCGAGTCCATTCCGAGCACCCTTGACAGGGTGGCAAAAACTTTGTTTCTTCAAGGTGGGTCACCTCAAGCAGGTAACATCTGTACTTGCCACAGAGTTACTACAGGTGTGCACCCTCCATCACTTACAAGTGCCTCTCGACAAGATTTCCTCACAGGCGGCATGAATACTGGTGGCTGATGGTTTTCTCTTTGATGACATTGATCCCATTTTTTCACTTGCACGATGACTGGGAGTCGGCTCTCGGTCTCATTCCTGGTGGTGATACAGCTCTCCAGCTCCCCCTCAAACATGTCCATCTCCTCTCTCCCAGAGAGGAACCTGCAGAACTTAGGGACCATGAACTGGGAACACAGAGCAAACATATAAAGGTCTTGCCTGACTTCAGCTCAGCATAGGAGGGACATACTGTTCCCCTTTGGTTTGACCCCAGTGTAATTTAGTACTCTAACCTTCTTTGCCATGGACTCCAGACAGTGGCTCACCAAGACGGGAGGGATACGGAGTTCCTTGCAGACAGGTGTCGCCCACACACCACGTTCATCACCTTCTAGCATGTAAGACTATGTCCCTCATCTGATTAAGAAACTCTTCAAACGTTAATGGATCAGAGTGCAATGAAAGTCTAACTTGGAAGAAGGGCTGAGCTCGGGGATCCGTCCAGTCATATGTCTCACTGCTCCCATCATCCACGTAGGTGCTGCACAAAATGGACAAGGTCCCATTTCCAGTACACAGCTCATGCTGGCCCATCATACATATTCCTATCCTCTTGCGATCACATAGCGTCATGACCCCATCATCATGCCAGTGCTTCTCCCGTTCATGCTGCTCTCTTACTCCACTAATGAACCTTTTTCATCTCGGAAGTGCAGCCCAATAATATTCATTTTCATAGCTTCACAAAATAGGATTTGGCCGTGCTTTAATGGATATGACCTGCAAGGCACAGGATATAAAAGAAAAATAAATTCACGTACAGGACATTCAGAATACTTACAATCTTTGTGACGTTAAAGACATTAGCAATGAAGTAAAAACACAATCCACAAGATGGGAGACCATATTTGCAAACTGTCTATCTGGCAGGGGCTCAATATCCAGAATGAATAGAGATCACATGAACTCAACAACAGACAACAAAATGAATGCAATGCGTGAATGTGCAAATTGGGAATAGGCATATCCTCAAAGATGTGCACGTGAAAAGAAATTTGAAAAGATACATCACTAATGTTAAGGGAAATGCAAATTATAAAAAGCAATGAGATACCATTTTACATCCTTTAAGATGACTCTTCCAAAAAAAAAAAAAAGCAATCAGAAGGGAAAAAAAGAGCAAGTGTTGGCCAAGATGTGGAGAAGATGGAAGCCTTATTCAATGTGTGTGGTAGGAATGTTTAACAGCATAGTTGTGAAATCAGTATGGTAGTTTCAAAAAAAATGAAAATTAGACTTACTATGTGTTCCAGTAACTCCACTTCTGGGGTGTATACCCAAATTAATTGACAGCATGGTCTTGAAGACATATCTGAACACACATTTTCATGGCATCATTATTCATAATAGCTAAACCATGAAAGCAATCCAAGTATCTGTCGAGGGAGGAACAGATGTTGTATGTACACATATTGGAATAGCATTGATTCTTCAAAGTGGAAGAAGACATTGACATATGCCACAACATGGGTGAACCTTGAGGATATTATGCTAAGTAGATGAGTATTCATGAAAAGACACACTTTGACTTCACTCTTAGGACCTACCTAGAGTAAATTGCCAAAGATAGTAGAATGGTGTTGCCAAGGGCTGGAAGTAGGCGGTCATCGGAAGTTTCTGATTCATGGTATAGAGTTTGAGTTTTACAAGATACAATGAGATGTGAAGCTGGGTTACAGGGAGGTTATTCAAACATATTAATGCATGGAACACACTTAGAATGTACTCCATGAACTTAAGGGACTTAACGACATGAAAATAAATGTAAACTGCAAATACGGAGAAACGAACTCAGGACAATTTCGTCTAGCCATTTATATCCTTTCGTTTAGGTCCTATCTCAGACATTTTGTTTCAGCCATTTTCCATGAGGCGACTTTGATCAAACAAAATGTTCTCGTTCTGTGCCCACTTGGAAGCTTACAATCAGAATTTTCCAAAACATGAACAGTTTTTTCAAAAGTTACTATCTGAGGTCACTTATTAAGACTTTCTATTCTTTGACAAATTGTTAAATGGAACAAAATTTTAAAATTCTGTTTCATCTGCTTTAATTTTAATTCACTGATTTTTAATTTCAGAATCGACTTTCTATGCCAATGGCTTGAAGTTTTTAACCCCTAGGATAACCTACTGGCTTTCGGTTCTGCTGTTTTCAGTTTTGTTTACGTGACATTCTTTTTACCATGTCCAATTTCCTGATGCTCTCTATGAATATGAAAATATTTTTTTGCTCCAGTTGTTTTGATACATTTGACATACAGAACTGTGTATGTTTAAGATACCTGGCGTAATGATGTTCCTTTCGTATACTGTGAAACGATCGCCAGAATAAATTTAGTCCGCCGCCATCATCATCTCTAGAGATACAAAAATGAAGTAAAAAGAAAAGAAAGAGAGGTTTTTCTTTGTGATGAGAACTCTCAGAACTTGCTCTTTTCACACCTCTCAAATACACCATAGAGCAGTAATGAACTGTAGTCCTGGGGTGTACTGTAAATCCCTATTCCTTATTGATCTGAAACTGGAATTTGTACCTTTTCACCATTCACTCAATTCCTGCACCCCCTCTGCCCTCTGCTTCTGGTTACTTCAATCTGATCTCTTTTTCTGAGTTAGTCTTCCTCCTTTTCTCTTCTTTGTCTCAGATTCCACAGAGAAGGGAAAAATAGAGATCCTGCTCCTTTGCTCTGTGACTCTGCGAAGGCACTGCGTTGAGGACCCCTGAGAAAAGGCATGGCTTTTTTTGCTGGTGTGCCTGCGTGGGGCTGTGCCACCAGAGCTGGAGAACTGGGTGCAGGGCGCTTCCTTGTCCATGGTACCTGGTGAGTTCTGCTGGAGGAACTGGAGCAGGAAGAGTCAGGCAGAGGCCATTGTGGTTGTCGCCCCTGCCCAGAAACAGCTTGAAAGTTTTAGTAGCATTCTGCAGTCTAGGTGCTTAAGAGGGGAGGTGGGCTCCAAGATCTTCTCAATTATTCATTGAGTAACTACACACTGAGCACTGCCCTATGCCAGGTATCTTGCTGGGCCCGTGCGTGGAGCTGAAATTACCTAGGGCTCCTTTGCTTTAGGAGCTCCCAGTCTACACATGGACCAAAGCTCCAAAGAGAACGCACGTGAAAGAAAAGAGCAAGCGCTCTGTACTAGGAATGAAGTGTGCTACGGAGGAAGGCTGGGGAGTCATTGCATGGAAAGATGTGAAAGGCCTCACTGAGGCTGAGGTTGCTGAGAACAGATTGACCAAAGGGAGCTAGGCCTGCACACGTCAGGGAGCAGCGTTTCAGGAAGAAGTGACTTGTGCTGCAGACACTCAATAACAGAAGCCAGTTTGGCCAGAGGAGTGAAAAAGGCAACCAGGGTGGCTGCAGGGACACTAGGAGAGCAGAGGGGAGGGAGGAAGGCAGGGACACATGCTGAGGCCTGGGAGACTGTTACTTATCTAGAGTTGCCCCGGGACTGCATTGCCCTGATACCCTGCACGTGCAGGTGCATCGCTTTAATTTCTAACAGTATTTGTGGGTGAAGAATGCGGGCCCAAATTAGCATGGTTCCCCAGGCTCAAGGTGTGTCAGTGGCTGCGGCTGTGACCAGGGCCATACTGGAAGAGGATTTTGTCATAAGTTGGCTCACGTGACTCGGGATGCCATCTGGACTCAGAACCTGAGTTCCTGTGTGTCTTTTGGCCTTGGCACTGCCTCCGTTCTCTGTCCTGTGAGCCTCTGTAGATGGCAGCTCAAAACATCGGTGCTTGGTTCAGGTTCAGAGAGAGAGAAGAAGAAGGGAAAGGGAAGGAGTGAGTAGTGGAACATGATGGAAAGTAACTAGGGAGTGAGAAACTCTTTGCATGACATGTAGAGAAGCTCTAGGCATGGTACTTGATCACGTTGAATATGTCCTGTGGGTCAAAAGCCAGTCACTGACCACTTAGCGGTTACAGTCTGATGCCTATACCACAGGTCAGGATCCCTGGGAGCCATGGTAAAGCCGCTCCCCTCATAGACCCAAACGAGGTAACGGGGTCTCGTTCTTCATATAACGGGAAACAATTGCATGGTTTTACTACAGAGGATGACAATGCCTGCATCTTCTTGCTTTTCCAGACCATCATGGTGTCCACCTTAAAATGAGGCCAAGAGGGAAAGTGACAGTTGCAGTATTACAGGGCTGGAACCCAGGCCTCTTCTGAGCGGCCCTCCATGCCAAGTCCCACCCCTTCTTGTAATTCTTCCATCTTGAAAATTGTGCCTCAGATACACAGGAGACCACCCCACACATGTAATAAATACTCTTATCCACAGACACCAGAGGATGTCCCAAGGAAGTAGATTCTAGCCTGATCCCCACACTGCAGGCTGGGAAAGTGGGGACTATGTGAGAGACACAATGACATAGGACACACAAGTGCGCAAAGAAACACAGAACGTAAGGTCTGAATTCAGCTCTGCCTCCTGAAGCTTCGGACCCTAGTTCCATTTCCAGAGAGTGGTGGCTATGGCCTTTTTGGCTCATTGTGTCCAGTTCAGGAGATGACATGGGGGAGAAAGCTAAGGAGTCAACTGCCAAGAAGGGGCTCTGGATAGGTCTGACTGAACACATGGTCCCAGGGATTAGAATCTTGAAAGAGTGACCTCACTTCCTCTGTGATAGGCCCCAACTGAACTTAGAACTCTGGTAACCGGGCACCCAGATTCAAAAGACAACCTGCTCTCCAGCTCACTTGAGCGGAGACGTTCGAGAGAACAGGATGTTCTCTTGCTGCCTTCCTCCCTTCAGGGTCTCTGGGCCCAGGCAAGCCCAGAGAGAGAGACTTGCAAATAATTGTAGACGTCGGCTCAGCCCGCTTTTCCGAGCCCTCTGGACATGTGGCAGGAGACACCAACAGGTAACACGAGGCAGCTCAGGGCAGCCCACTGGAGAGCAGGCAACAACTGTGATGTCACCTCAGCAGGCCCACACCTCTTCCCCTCATTATGTGTGTCCCTGTGTGTGTGTTGGGGTGGAGGGCTGGTTGTCTATGTGTAGAGAAGGGGACAGAGGATGTGGGACACACCCTTCCTGGGCAGAAGGAAGCTGCCAGGTGTTGGAAGCCTGGCCCATCTTTCATGTTCACACCCCAGGTCATAGCAGGCAGGATGAGAAGCTGAGCACTGGGGACCAAGCTCAACTACCTCGATGTTAATCACGAGCTCTAGAGTTTCATCCGGCTACCTCCTTGCTCGATGTCTTTTCAGCTGCCCCTCTTTGCCTCAACTGGAGAACAGGATTTCTAATGCGGGTGGCCCCTTGTGGCAATGTCCCGGGAGGACACTAATGTCTCTTGACCCCATGTCTATGGGGCACTGCATTTTCAGAGCTGCACCCAGGAGGTCATCGAAGAGCTGGTCTGGGACTTCAACTACAACGCCCTAGACAAGTGGCAGGTGCACCAGGCCACCCAGGATCAGTGCCGCTCTGAGGTGAGAATGGGAAGAGGGTTCCACACGCCCAGGGCCCCCACACAAATATGGGGACAAACCTGGGGCCCTCCCATGGTGTTTCCACATGAGTGCCCCGCAGGCCCAACCACAAAGTCATCCCAGTATCCACACCTCCACCACCAGCTGTGGGAGAAGGTAGGTAGACACTCTTCCCATAGGTGGGAATGGTAGAGAATAGGGTTCATGTTTTTTGCAGTTTGGGGCGTGGGTTATTCTGTTTCATTCTGTTTTGTGTGACTTTTCCCGCAGCCATGAGTGTCTTTGCATTTTGCTACTGTTTTGAGTATTTTCTTGACTCACCCCAGCCATCCTGTGTAGAACCCAGCTCCACTGTCCTTGGAGAACGTGTCCAAGGCCTTATGAATCCTCACCCCACACAGGGTGATTGAACATAAAAGGAACGGTGGGAGGAAGCCATTCTATATGTTCCTCTGTAACGTATCACCTCTCAGAGCACATCGACTCATTGTATGTCCCCCGGGTCACAAGCTGTGTCCTCATATGTCTTTTTGGACCTCCGTATGGGAGGTTGTCTGCCACCGTGAATCAGCCTTTCAAGCACGGATTGGGTGCAAGGCTTCTGATGCCTCCTGGCCCAGGTAGTGGACTCTGTCTTTTCAGAGTTCAATCCAGGCCATCTTTGAGGAGCTGCTTGCTCCAAAGGCTCAGCTACTCCATCTCCCTTGACAAGCAGCAGGTGCCTCGGCCCACAACAGCATCCAATGCTGGTCTGGGGTGAGAACAGGTCCAGATTGATGTCCAATCTCAGGACCCACAGATGATCACGGCAAGGCCAGAACCCACACTAGAAACAACCAGCTCCCCTGGGGCCTGCCGAGGAAGGTGGATTTCCCCTGAACCTTTCTCCCCACCTTAGGAACAGACCAGGCCGCAGCAGCATAGGGAAATGCCATGCATTCCATGCTCTGGACAGTTCTCGGGCCCAACGTCTATGATCTCGAGCAGCATTGGAGATGCTAAGCCTCTGCTTTCTCCTGTCTGCAGTAGGGATGTTGACTGATGACTCAAAGGCATACAGTTCTTAATAAAGCCTATTCAGAGAGAGAAAGGCTGTGGTGGCTCAGCTAACAAGATGTGTTGAAGTGACCAATGCTTTCTCATTTCACCCCTAAAGGCAATTGTACTTTCAAGCCTAGAGCCCTTTTCTGGGTGGGCCCTCAAGTCCCTTTTCTTGCACAAGTTCCCGAAGGGATGGGACTCTCTAGTCTGAGCACCAGACCCTGATCATCCTGGTGGTTCGTGGTGTTGAAGCTGACTCCATTGCCCCCCACACCCCCCTTCTCTACCTGGTGGGAAAAGGAATCATCCCTGTCCCTGGATGAGGCCCAGACGATGCTGAGGCTCCGAGAAGGCACAATGGAGCGTTTCGTACAGTCCCTGGTGCCATCCTTCCCAGATGGGAGCATCTCAACCACCTCAACGATCTTCTGCATGTACGAGATGTTCAATTCAGCCACACAGGTCCTGGGCCAGCAGTTCAATAGGTGAGTGCCCACCCCATGCACAGCACAGGGTGAGCCTCCCATCTACTGGGTGTACATCTCGGGAATGGCACTACCCCTCTCTGACCTTCCCTTTCCTCTTCTGAAAAGTGGGAAATCATGGGAGGAAACATGGCATGGGCTACTCTGGTGCTTGGCTCTGTAGAAAGGGCTCCTGGACGTGCTGGGCATCTTCTTGCTTAATAGTTCTCTCTCTCCGGTCAAGAAGCTCTCAAGTGCAACCCTCACAGGCCGGTGGCCCTTCTGGGTTGAAGAAAGGAAATGCAAAGCAGGCAGTTTCCCCATGTGCAAAGGACTTCTGAGATTCCATCTAGATGGTTCTCGTAGTTGTCCTTTGTGTGAGCAGCTCAGGAGCACACTGGGAGCAGGCAGACCAGCCCACGGGCCACTCAGGATTTGGAAAGTGCAGGCTGGGAAGTAGTCATTCAAGAATGTATATTAAGCACCTAGGAATGTGAATGGAGAGAGGAGATACAGTGTCTGGGTCTCAGTTCTAGTCAGAGGGTCAGATAGGCACTCTGCACACCCTAAGCACGCATGCCCAATGGTTGTTAGATGTGACATCTTCGTAGCCTCCTCTAGCTTTGAAAGGATCCACCGAGAGCTAGATCATAGGACAGATGAAATGATCAAGTAAAACTGGGACAGGGGTTTGGGTCCAGAAGCAGGGCTGGCTGCCTCCACAGAGCAGGGTGGGGGACTACAGGGGTGGTGGCTGGGGAGGGATTTGCCGAACCAGGGATCTCACCGATCTCTTGATTTCCAGTGGGTGGGCTTCATCTGGGGGGCTTCATGTGAAGAAGCAAATGAGTCAAAGAAGGCTGTGGATGGGGTCCCGGGCCCTCTGGGCGGCAGAGCACAGTCTGGGCTCAGTGGGTGCCTGAAACACCCATCCCTTTGACGGTCCCAACTTGCTCTGCCTGCCCCTCCCTGCTGACCACCCCAACCGGGGCCAAGAACCGAGGGTGTGCTGAGCCGACCACTCACAAATCTGCCTCCAACCTGAGCCTTGATACTGGTGTGCATGGAGGATAGAGTAGACCAGGCCCATGGCCAGGTAGAGGAGAGGAGAAGTGGTAAAACCAGACTCATTCAGGTTTTCTGGAGGACCAGGCCTCCCACTACGAGGGCAGGTAGAGAGGGGTTGGAAGGGGGCTGGGGCCATCCTCTGGGACCCATACAGAAAGAACGGTGCTGTGGGAGTAGCATGTGCAATGCAAGGCCAGGCCTCTGACTCTGCTCCACATATGACTCTCCCCAGCACCCTGTCTCCCATCTTGGGTACCTGGCCTGACCAGAATTTGCAGGCTATCTATCAGTCCCTGGGCTGTGACCGTGTCGAGATCAAGGTGGCCTATGTACATGGGGCCATGGTTCTGAAGTGGCATGCCTGGGACGTGACAAACCATGTCCCCCTTCTCCTGATGCAGCGGGAACTTCTGGCACTCACTGAGGCAGAGGTGGAGGGTAAGGGGGATGGCAAGCTGGGAAGGCTAACTGGGATGCGGTTCATGGGCTGGGTATTCCTTTCAAGGCCATGGGGTCTGTCCTGGTTTTGCAAAGGCATATGGAAAGTCAGTGATGTGGATGAACCTTTCTCTGTCTCCTGCCCCAGTGCCAGCTCCAGGGCTCCTTCCAGCGGCAGAGCCAGGAACAGGGCCTCCTATAGAGCTAGAGGCGACCCCGGCTCTGTGTCAACTGTCACCTGCGGTGTCAGAGCCAGCCTCCCCTCCGTCAGCTGTTCCAGAACTGCAACCCATGCTCCCATCTTCTGCATGTGTGCCGGGTGCTGAGCAGCAGTCAGCTGGACCACACTTTTTGCTGGAAAGTTTCACTCAGGCAACAGCCACAGAGCCCACCGCGGCCCCAGAGGCTTCCTGCCACCGCTGGGTCACCCCAAAGAACCAGCTGGGTGAGGAGAAGCCCGACCTCCTGGACTTCCCTCCCAGGCTGGTGGCAGAGCAGCTCACGTATATGGATGCGGTGAGCAGCTGGGCTCTCAGGGTGGGCCAGGGGCAGGCCTTCCTTCTGCTCTCACCTGCCCCACACCTGCCTTTCCCTGATGTGGACTCCTATGGTCTGGGACCAAATCTCAGCTCCACCACTTCCCAACCCTGTCAACCCATCAAGGCGCTTAGCCCCAAGCTTTCACTGTCCAGCTGCGGACTGTAGCGAGAGACCCTGATAAGCACTGATACGGAGGTACTAGGGAGAAGAAATGAGCCAGAATGGAGAGACCAATGGGCAGGCCCTGGTCCCGTGGGTGGAGGAGGGCAGCTCCCTGTGTTCAGTCAAGTCCATGGGTCACCCACTCATGTGCCTTGGAGGATGAGTACCCTCAGCATTGATTAGGCATCTGATGTGTCCATGAGGACAGGGCAGACGGAAGAACGTGTGGTTGCAGCTCCCGTGTGAGAATGTGCATCTGAAAGGGGGGGAAGGACCAGGGGGATGACCAGTTGGAGGTGGGTTGGACCACCTCGCAGTGCCACCAGGAGCTGGGAGTTCCTGAGCATGATCAGGGTGCCAATGCCCTCCTTCCTTCCCTTGCTCTGTTTGCTCCTGGGTCATTGTGGACTGGGTTCCCTCAGGGAAAAACAGTGGAATGAAATCCACGGTCTCCAACCAGGCTCAGGCCAGATTCTCAGCTCCCTGAGGTCCAGCTCTGACCTGTGACCCCTACGTAGGACATGAGTCTTGCATAGGAAATGGCTGGGTGAACCAAGGTCCGCCTGTTCTCTAGGAGCTGTTCAAGAAGCTGCTGCCCCATCAGTGCCTGGGCTCCGTCTGGTCCAAGCGCAACAAGCCTGGCAATGAGCACCTGGCACCCACAGTCCGGGCCACTGTCGCCCAGTTCAACGGTGTGGCCAGGTGTGTCATCACCACCTGCCTTGGCAACCCAAGCATGACAGCCCGGGACAGGGCCGTGGTGGTGGAGCACTGGATCAAGGTGGCCAAGGTATGCAACGGGAAGCCCAGCCGAGGTGCTCTCCTGAGTCTCGGGCACTGCTCTTCCCTTGATCAGGTCTCAGGGTGGAAGGCCCTGGTCTTTGCCCTAGGGACTGTGCAGTCCCTAGGCTCTTCCATCCAGGGGCATGCTGACCTCGCCTTGCATGGCCCCATGCTAGGATGCTCGGTTTCTGCCTGGCTCCTTCCTTGGAGTGAGGTAAAATCCTCCTCCTCCTCTGGGCCTCACGTGTGCCCTTCGGCAGGTCCCTGGACAGCGGCTTCCTCCAGCAGGAGCACTTTCCCCTGATGGGGACTGAAGCTTGAGAGCCAATAAGGTGCCAGCTCCACAAGTGACAGCCCATTCTCTTCCCTCCCCAGGCCTGTCAAACCCTGAGGAACTACTCCTCCTTACATGCCATCCTCTCGGCTCTGCAGAGTGTCTCCATTCACCGCCTCGAGAACACGTGGGGGAAGGTTTCCAGGTGAGTAGGCCTCTCTCCATGGAGGGACCAGGATGGACGAGGGAGCTCCCAGAGGCTTGTCCTCTTCCCCCTCAGGCAGCTTGGACCTTCTGGGAGGCGGCAAACCCCGACCACAGGACCTGGGCTGGTGGGTGCGTCTCTCAGCCTTCCTGGTGAGGAGGCCCCCATGCCTCCCGCTTTAGAAATCCGTTTTGCCAAATGTCCCACACGGGGCTGAGCTGCATTAAATCTCTTCACGTGTTTCCTTGACAGCCACTAAGCTCTCTGCCCATTTGAACCCCAAATTGACCCAAACAGCGTTTCTCAATGAATATGGGAAGGGAGGCCCAGGACGAGCCACATGAGAGCTCCCTCCCATGTCCTACAAAGACCTTAGTGCTCAGAGGACCCCAGAAGAAACCCTCAACCAGGCAGGTTGACACTCTGGGGTTCTCAAAGAAAAGGCACTCGCACTCAACCCTGCCACATTATTCGTCCATTGATCCTGCCTCCCTCGCCTCTCTTCAGGAAGCCATTGAGGATCTTTCAAAAGCTGTGCAGCAAGGACACCGCACAGGGCAGGAACCTGCTCATCAAGGTAGCCTGGAAGGTGCAGGTCTGGAAAGAGAGGAGGGGTGGGAGGGAACAGGGTCCTGCGAGGATGAAGTCAGGAATGGTCTGAAGCATTCCTTGGGGAGGGGAAGCCTTTGGCATGAATGTGGTGACAGCCTAGGTGAGGATGCCGTTGGCGGCGAGGGGGCAAGCAGGTGGTGTCCAAGCAGACTCCCTAGCCTAGACACCCTCTCTCTCTGTGTCGACAGCTGGTCCAGGTGGGGGCCTCTACAAACCTGGAGAGCCCAGAGGACAGACCTGTGCTCAGTGATGGGGTTGGGCTGGGTTGAGGGCCACAACCATGATGAGAGTAATAGGATCCTGAGTCCTCAGGAGACCATGGGAGATAGGTGGAGTTGTCACGTTTCCCGATGAGAAAACAGGCTCGGGAGGCCAGGCTGCAAGCTCAAGGTCACACATGGAGTGAATGTTGGAGTGAGATTGTTCTGGAATCACTCACGGCCTGCTTCTGGATAATGGGGCCTCAGGATCAGTATGAGTTAGGTCAGATGTCTAGGTTCTGACGTCCAAGATGGTGGGGGCAAGTGGCCTGAGGGTATGATGGTCTCAAGGAACTTGTCCTTGGCCCTGCAGGAGCGACCATCCAATAGATTTGCCACCCTGGTGATGGCCCTCCGGGGAGCCCAGAAGAGGATGCAGAAGAAGGTGAGTGTGCCTGAGGCCCAGGGCCTCCAAAGTCAGAGGAGGAGGAGGGCTCCTCCCTGAGGGCTGGAAGCCTCCCAAAAAGGAAAGATCAGGAAGGGGGGGGGGTCCTTCCCACTCCAGCTGCGGCTCCTGGGGCCACAGCTTCTACAATTCTTATTTCAAAAGAACCAGGAGGAGGGTCCAGAAAGGTCCATAGAGAATGGGTTTTGCGGGTGGGGAGGGACCGACCTAGTGTTCCATTCCCTGGCATTTTTGAAAAGCAGGCCCTGAAGGTGATGAGGAGGAGTCTGATGTTCTGGGAGGGGGAGGGGAAAGGGAACCCGTGGGGGGAGGCTGCTAAGGGTCCTAGGCTGCTCCACGTGAGCCCATGGGGTGGGCTAGGAGGCTGGAGCGTTTTCAGTGGAGGGTCCCTGTGGACACCAGCGAGCAGGGACTCATCCCAACCCTCCCCCTCATGACACAGGGTGTCGTGCCTTTCCTTGGCACTTTCCTCACCGAGCTGGTGATGTTAGATACCGCCATGGAGGACTATCTGGAGGTGGGTGAGCCTGAGGATTGTGGGGGAGGGACCAGAATCCGGAGGTTTGGGAGCAGAGCGCCCCTGTACTGAGCCCTGAGCTCTCAGGACTCGGCAAACCTCCCCTTATGACAGCCTCACGGCTACCCTGTGAGCCTGGGGGCTGTTGCCCATCTCAGGGATGAGCGAGGTGAGGCTGCAGTTAGGCCACGGCTCCCGGTGCCGAAGACTGGTGAAGCAGCAGAGCTTCCTGAAGGCAAAGCTGCGTGAGGTCTGTCTGAGTGGACCTCAGCCTCCCCCGGTGAGTTTGCCCGTGGGGGGAGAATGAAGTCAGGACCCTCCACGTCAGCAAGCACCTCAGTAGCCGCAGCAGCCCCTTCCTGCCTGAGGCTTTGGCCCCCCTACTGTCTTCCGAGAGGGTGGTGCTGCAGGGTCCCGACCTGTAGCCAGTCCATCTGCCCCATGTCCTCCTTTCTCTGGACCCCAGAGCCTGGCCTAGATCCCAGGCCCACTATCTGTGTATGCACGGCCCCCTCACGGGTCCTGGCCATGGTGCAGCATGAGAAGGGATGGGAATCAAGTGCTCCTAAGAACCAGGGGCCTCATTCTGATGGACTTTGTCTGCATTCCAGGGGAATGAGATCAACCACTACAAAAGAAATAAGGTAAGCATATGTGGCGCTTCCCGCAGGGAAGGGTAGGGAGTGGGCCTCAGAGATGTCCCTGGGAAGAACATTGCTTGGCTCCATCCCCTCCACCTCACATTTCCTGGGATCCCTTGAGAAGAAAGCAGTGCAAGACCCATCCCATTAGGAGATGGGGACAGACACATGGCATCCAGGAGAACTTCCCGGAGGAGAGGCTACTGATATTCACCTCTGAGAACAGGTGGAGACCGGATGAATCTCTAGGCTGGAGGGTGGCCATGTGTGCCAGGACCTGGGATGGGTCCCCGGTCCTGCTGCTCAACCCTCACCAGGCCCTGCAGCTCCCCCCCCACCCCAGGCTCCCTATGCATCCTGTGCTTCTCTGTCTGCTCAGGAATACCAAGTCATGACGGACATCATGCTGCTCCAGGTGGCTGCCGAGAATTACACCCTAGAGCCCGAGGATCCTTTTTGGGCCTGGTTCCAGGCTATGGAGTCGCTCAGCGAGGCTGAGAGGTGAGGCCCATCAGGAGCTGGGTCGGTGAGGTTCGGGGTGGACTCTTTCTGCTGGCCACTCCTGGGATCCTCCTTCCCTGGGCAGCCTCAGGCCTTGTTGCCGGGGCGCCAGACTCCAGCTGTGGGCAAACACTGGCAGGGACTCTTGAATGGAAGCTCCTGGGCAACTCACAGGTGTCCCTCTGTCCTTAGCTACACCCTGTCCTGCCAGCTGGAGCCCCGGTCCTAGCTGGTCAGCAGCACTCAAGAAGGAGAAGAACTGGCCGCAGTCAACCTCAGGGCTGAGCAAGTGTCCAGTGGCCCTGCAGGGATTCCTCAGCAGCTGCATCCTTGCGCCCATTTTCTCCACACCCCTTCCCCCCATCTATGTCCTTATGTAGGGGCACCATTTAGTTGTTTTAAATAGTACCGTGATAGATTTGCATGTTAGGAGATTAAAGCCCTTGTTTTGTTTTAGAGCCCATGTGTGTGGTTTGGGTCTTTTACTTCCTGCAGTAATGGAAAACTTGCACAGACTCTCATATTCGTTCCTGACCTAGGAAATCTCCCAGAGTCATCAGCTACTGTACGTGGGAGGAAGGAGAAGTGCCAGCCCTTCTCCCTAGCCACTGGAGGGCACCCCAAAATCCCCCTTACTCAGAGCATGGGTCCATTTCAGTCAATGAATTTGGGCAAACAGCAGAGACAGCCCCTCAGAACTCCTGAGATTTAGAGGTTGCAGGGACTTTCCCAGGAATAGCAACAACCACTGAAAGTGGGAGTCTTTAAGACTTCTCTGCCCCAGAACTCCTTCCTGCCCCAGGACTGGGGTTGCCTTTCTCCGCTCTAAGGCCAGGAAGACTGTGTCCTGCTTCTTCCATTGAGATGCTTTTTTAGTTTTGTGTTTGGTTTTGGAACTTGTCGTATTGTAGTTCAATCTCTGGAACTGCATCAGCACCTAGTGGGGAAAAACACGGAAGGAGATCAAATCCTGCGTGTGAAGGGGACAAAGCCAGAGGAAGATAATTTGCAGATGGACTCAGGGCAGGCAGGACTTTCCAGCCTCAGTCTCCCCGTTGGCCGTTTACCAAGTTTGGAATCTTTCTGGGATTCTTGTCAATGATCTCTAGATTCCCTTTCCTGCTTGTTTTGTGTGTTGGGAAAAGATGGGAGGGGTACTGTAAAGGGCACACCTGAGCCTGGTTCCATGAACATCTATGCTGACCTAGGAGCCAGGATTTCCAGCCTTCGTGCATCTCCTTATGCGGTTCTTCTGAAGCAGCAGTTCCCTCCAGGCCCGAGGCTCTGGGTCAGATGCACAATAGCTACTGTTCCCTGGCTGGCATCTGATGGATCAGGGATGGGTTCTCTCTTGCCAGGATAATGGGAATTTTTTTTTTAATTTTTTATTATGTTTTGTTATTCCCCATACAGTACATCATTAGTTTTTGATGTAGTGTTCCATGATTCATTGTTTGCGTATAACACCCAGTGCTCCATGCAATACGTGCCCTCCTTAATACCCAGCACCGGCCTAGCCCAATCCCCCACCCCCTCCCCTCTGAAACCCTCAGTTTGTTTCCCAGAGTCCATAGGGGAAGACTTTTTTAAACAAACACAATTTGATGAGTTTTGACACATGTATATACCCATGATAATGAACATAGTCATCATTCTCAAAAAATTCCCTGATGCCCTTACAATCCTTCCCTCCCCCAACCGTCCCGTCACCAGGTAATCACTGGTCTACTTTCTGTCTGTCTGTCTGTCTGTTTGTTGGTTTATTTTTATGCAACGGTGCTCTTTATTTTTTTATTTAAATCCAATTAATTAACATATAATGTATTATTTGTTTCAGAGGTAGAGGCCAGTGATTCATCAGTCTCATATAATACACAGTGCTCATTACATCACGTGCCCTCCTTAATGCCCAGCACCCGGTTACCCCATCCCCCACCACCTCCCCTCCAGCAACCCTCAGTTTGTTTCCTATGATTAAGAGCCTCTTATGGCCTGTCTCCCTCTCTCTCATCTTGTTGTATTTTTCCTCTCTTCCCCATGATCCTCTGTTTTGTTTCTTTAATTCCACGTATGCATGAGATCATATGATAATTGTCTTTCTCTGATTAATATATTTTGCTTAGCGTAATCCCTCCAGTTCCATCTACATCATTGCAAATGGCAAGATTTCAATTTTTTGATGGCTGAGTAGTATTCCATTATACATACCACGTATATACATTCCATTCCATATATACCACATCTTCTTTATCCATTCATCTGTCAATGGACATCTGGGCTCTTTCCATAGTTTGGCTGGTGTGGACATTGCTGCTATAAACATTGGGATGCAGGTGCCCCTTCGGGTCACTATATTTGTATCTTTGGGATAAATACCTAGTAGTGCAATTGCTGGGTCATAGGGAAGTTCTGTTTTTAACTTTTTGAGGAACCTCCAAATTCTTCTCCAGAATTAGGTACCAGTTTCCACTCCCGCCAACAGGGCAAGAGGGTTCCCCTTTCTCCTCATCCTTGCCAACATCTGTCATTTCCTGACTTGTTAATGAGGTGGTATCTCATTATGATTTTGATTTGTATTTCCCAAGTGATATGGAACATTTTTTCATGTGTCTGTTGTCCATTTGTATGTTTTCTTTGGAGAATGTCTATCCGCGTCTTCTGCCCATTTCTTGCTTGGATTATTTATTCTTTGGGTGTTGAATTTGATAAGTTCTTTATAGATTTTGGATATTAGCCCTTTATCTGATTAAGACATTTGCAGATATCTTCTCCCATTCCGTGGGCTGCCTCTTAGTTTTTTTGACTGTTTCCTTGGCTGTGCAGAAGCTTTTTATCTTGATGAAGTCCCACAAGTTCATTTTTTCTTTTGTTTCCCTTGCCTTTGGAGATGTGTCATGAAAAAGGTTGCTGTCCTAGAGGTTGCTGCCTATGCTCTCCTCTAGGATTCTGATGGATTCCTGTCTCACACTTAGGTCTTTCATCCATTTGGAGTTTATCTTTGTGTATGGTGTGAGAGAGTGGTCAAGTTTCATTCTTTTGCATGTAGCTGTCCAATTTTCCCAACACCATTTGTTGAAGAGAGCGTCTTTTTTCCATTGGGTATTCAGTCCTGCTTTGTGGAAGATAAATTGACCATAGAGTCGAGGGTCCACTTCTGGATTCTCTGTTCTGTTCCATTGATCTATGTGTCTGTTTTTGTGCCGGTACCATACTGTCTTGATGATTACAGCTTTGTAATATAGCTTGAAGTCTGGAATCATGATGCCTCCAGCTTTGGATTTCTTTTTCAATATTACTTTTGCTATTTGGGGTCTTTTCTGGTTCCATACAAGTTTTAGGATTGTTTGCTCTGGGTCTATGGAAAATGCTGATGGTATTTTGATAGGGATTGTGTTGAATGTGTAGATTGCTTTGGGTAACATAGACATTTTAACAATATTTGTTCTTCCAATCCATGAGCATGGAATGTTTTTCCATTTCTTTGTGTCTTCCTCGATTTCTTTCATAAGGTTCTATAATTTTCAGAGTACAGACCCTTTACCTCTTTGGTTCTGTTTATTCCTAGGTAATTTAATGGGTTTTTTGGGCAACTGTAAATGGGATCGATGCCTTCTCTTTCATCTGCCTCATTCTTAGTGTATCAAAATGCAACTGACTTCTGTGCACTGATTTCATATCCTGCCACTTTGCTGAATTCCTGTATGAGTCCTAGCAATTTTTGGGTGGAGTCTTTGGGACTTTCTCCATAGAGTACCTTGTTTGACTTCTTCTTTGCCAGTTTGGATGTCTTTTCTTTCTGTTGTCTGATTGCTGAGGCGAGGACTTCCAGTACTATGTGGAACAACAGTAGTGAGAGTGGACAGCCTTGTCATGTTCCTGACCTTATGGGAAAAGCTCTCAGATTTTCACCATTGAGGATGATATTTGCCATGGGTTTTTCATATGTGGCTTTTATGATGCTGAGGCATGTTCCCTCTATCCCTACACAGCAGAGAGTTTTTATCAAGAAAAGATTTTGTATTTTCTTAAATGCTTTTTCTGCATCAATTGAGAGGATCGTATTGTTCTTGACCTTTCTTTTATTAATGTGGTGTATCACATTGATTGATTTGCAGATGTTGAACCATCCTTGCAGCCCAGGAACAAATCCTAAATGGTCACGGTGAATTATCCTTTTAATGTACTGTTGGATCCTATTAGCTAGTATCTTGGTGAGAATTTTTGCATCGATGTTCATCAGGAATATTGGTCTGTAATTCTCCTTTTTGGTGGGGTCTTTGGTTTGGGGATCAAGGTAGTGCTGGCCTCATAGAAAGAGTTTGGAAGTTTTCCTTCCATTCCTATTTTTTGAAACAGCTTCAGGAGAATAAGTTATTAATGCTTCTTTATATGTTTGGTTTCCGCTGGTAGGCCATCTGGTCCTGGACTCTTGTTTGTTGGGAGATTCTTAATTACTGCTTCAATTTCTTTGCTGATTATGGGTCTGTTCAGGTTTTCTATTTCTTCCTGTTTCAGTTTTGGTAGTTTATATGTTTCTGGGAATGCATCCATTTCTTCCAGATTGCCAAGTTTGTTGGCACATAATTGCTCATAATATGTTCTTATAATTGTTTGTATTTCTTCAGTGTTGGTTGTGATCTCTCCTCTTTCGTTTGTGATTTTGAGTCCTTTCTCTTTTCTTTTGGATAAGTCTGGCTAGGGTTTATCAATCTTATTCTTTCAAAGAATGAGCTCCTAGTTTTGTTGATCTGTTCTACTGTTCTTTTGATTTCTATATCATTGATTTCTGTTCTAATCTTTGTTATTTCTCTTCTCCTGCTGGCTTTAGGCTTTATTTGCTGGGTTTTTTCCCCATCTCCTTTAGGAGTAAGGTTAGGATGTGTATTTGAGAATTTTCTTGTTTCTTGAGAAAGATCGGTATTGCTATATACTTCCCTCTTAGGACTACCTTTGCTGCATTCCAAAGGTTCTGAACTGTCGTGTTTTCATTTTCATTTGCTTCCATTTTTTTTTTAATTCTTTAATTTTCTGCTTGGCGCCTTCATTCTTCAGTAAGATGTTCTTTAAGCTGGGGCGCCTGGGTGGCACAGCGGTTAAGCGTCTGCCTTCGGCTCAGGGCGTGATCCCGGCGTTATGGGATCGAGCCCCACATCAGGCTCCTCTGCTATGAGCCTGGTTCTTCCTCTCCCACTCCCCCTGGTTGTGTTCCCTCTCTCGCTGGCTGTCTCTGTCTCTGTCGAATAAATAAATAAAATCTTAAAAAAAAAAATATGTTCTTTAAGCTCCATGTATTTGTGGTCTTCCAAATTTTTTCTTATGGTTGACTTTAAGTTTTACAGCATTGTGGGGGCGCCTGGGTGGCACAGCTGTTAAGCGTCTGCCTTCGGCTCAGGACGTGATCCCGGCGTTATGGGATCGAGCTCCACATCAGGCTCCTCCATTATGAGCCTGCTTCTTCCTCTCCCACTCCCCCTGCTTGTGTTCCCTCTCTCGCTGGCTGTCTCTGTCTCTGTCGAATAAATAAATAAAATCTTAAGAAAAAAGAAAAAAAAAGCTTTACATTATTGTGGTCTGAAAATATGTAGGGAACCATCCCAGTCTTTTGGTACCTGTTGAGACCTGATTTGTGACCCAGTATGTGATCTATTCTGGAGAATGTTCCATGTGCACTTGAGAAGAATGTGCATTCTGCTCCTTTAGGATGAAGTGCTCTGAATATATCTCTAAAGTCCATCTGGTCCAGTGTGTCATCCAAAGCCCTTGTTTTTTGATGCAAAGAGTGAGATCTTGTTGATTGTTGATCTTCTGCTTAGATCATCTGTCCATTGCTCTTTGCAAACTGAAGGGTAAGAAATCAGAGAAAGACAAACCTTATGAGACTCTTGACTCTGGGAAACAACCTGAGGGTTGCGGAAGGGGAGTTGGGTGGGCGGATGGGGTAACTGGGTGATGGGCATTAAGGAGGGCACGTGATGTAATGAGCACTGGGTATTATATGCAACTGATGAATCACTAAACTTCACCTCTGAAACATATACTATACATTAATTTAAAAAAAAAGCAGGTAGATAGAGCAATGGAACAGAAGAGAGAGCCCCCAAATAAATTCACACATACATGGATAAATGATCTTTGATGAGGGTGCCAAGAGTACACAATGAGGAAAGGATAGTCTCTTTAACAATCAACAGAATGAAAAGGCAGTCTATAGAATGGGAGAATCCAATTGCAAACCTTGTATCAGAAAAGAGACTAGGGGCCCTGGGTGGCTCAGCTGATTAAGCATCCAACTCTTGATTTCAGCTTAGGGCATGATCTCAGGGTTATGAGTTCAAGCCCTGCTTTGGGCTCCATACTCATTTTGGATTCTGCTTGAGATTCTCTACCTTGTCCTCTGCCCCACCTACTACTTGCTCACTCTCTCTCTAAAAAATAAAATCTTTAAAAAATAAAAAAGAGGCTAATATCCAAAATATATAAGAAACTGCTACTAATCATTAAAATAAAAGTATTTAATCCAGGGGCGCCTGAATAACTCAGTTGGTTAAGCATCTGCTTTCTGCTCAGGTGATGATCCCGGAGTCTTGGAATCAAGCCCCACATCAGGCTCCCTGCTCAGCAGAGTCTGCTTCTCCCTCTGGCCCTCCCTCCTCTTGTGCTTTCTCTCTCTCTCTCAAAATAAATGAATCTTTTAAGAAAGTGTTTCACCCAACATAAAAATGGGCTAAATATTTCAATAGACATTTTTCCAATGAAGAAATACAAATGGCTGACAGACATATGAAAAGCAGCTCAGCATCATTAATCATCAGAGAAATCCAAATCAAAGGACAATATCATGTCACCTGTTAGGATGGTTTATATATATGTTGGTAAGAAAATGGAAATTAGAACATTCATATACTGTTAGTGAGAATGTAAAATGGTACAGCCATTATGGAAAACAGTACTGAGTTTCCTCAGATAATTGCAAATAGAACCACCATATGATCCAGTAATCACATATCTAGGGATACATCCAAAGGAAATGAAATCAGTAGATGACCCTAGTATTTGTTATGATAGTCACCAACTCCTGTGTCGTGTTGAATTCAGAGGAAATAATTTTATCTTCCATCACTATTATGTTAACTATAAACTGTAAGTGTCCTTCATCAAGTTGACAAAGTCTTTCTTAATTCTTATTTTGCTGAGAGTTTTTAAAATCTTGAATGTATGTTGAATTGTCCTAAGTGCTTTTTCTGTATCTGCTGAAATGATCAAGATTCTTCTTCTTCAGTCCATTGACTTGGGAATTACTGTATCAGTTTCCCATTGCTGTAACCAATTACCACAAATGTATTGCCTTCAAACCTCATAAATATAGTGTCTTACACTTCTGCAGGTTAGAGTCTCATATGGGCCTCACTGGACTAAAATAAATACGTCTGTAGGGTGTTCCTTTTTGGAGGCGCTGGGAGAGAATCTGGTTCCTGGCTTTTTCTAGCTTCTAGAGGTTGTCTACACTCCCTGCTTAGTTGCCCCTTCCACCTCTAATGCCAGCAATAGCTGACTGACTGCCCCACATCCTAGTGGACTCTTCTGCTGCACTTCCACTTTTCATGACCTTGTGACCACTTGGATAATCCAGGATCATCTCCTGATTTTAATGTGAGCTGATTGGCAACCTAATTCCATCTGCAACTTTAATTCCCCTTCCCCATGTAAGGCAACATGCGGGCAGATTCCAAGGATTAGAACATGGACATTTGTGGGGGGCATCATTCTGCTAGAGCTGGTACCCAGGGCTGAGTGTCAAGGAGCAGGGACATATATGAATGCAGGAGCCCATCTCCCCATGGTGCCTAGGGAGAGAATAAGAGGGACTTAGGGTTGCCCCTTTCTGGAATCTCAGGGAGCAGAGCTCTTGAGCATCTATACACGACCTGTGCCCCTCTCATTGTGCTCCTCACTTTCTGCACAGATGAGAGCTGAACTTTTCTGGGTGGAAGATTTGTGGGGGGCCCCTCATTCAGCTCTGGTCCACTCCCTCATTCACCCAACTCACTGTTCTACTTGTCCCTCCCCCGTGCCAGGGTCTGTGGTCCAGGTGGGGTTGACTCAGCCACCCTCAGTGTCCAAGGGCCAAGGAGAGATGGCCACCAGCACGTGCACTAGGGGAGCAGCTCAGCTTCAGCAACACCTGGGCTTTGTTGCCAAACTCCTGACCCCCAGATTTGCAATTGCCTCTCAGAAGAGCTTCCTGGGCTCCAGGTCAGGCAGCCAGGCTTCTTGATCTCTGGGCTTCAACCTGGAAAAGAGGCTGATTATTACTGCTTAGTGTGGGACAGCAGCTTGATGCCTACATTGTCCTCAAGGCCCACAGGGAAGTGAGATAAAAACCTGTTGGCTGTCTGTACCTTCTCACTGTCCAGAGTTATTGCTGTCATTTTGTGGCCAAGTGGCTGCTGCTGAGTTCTGGAGTAGTGTAATGGGGGCCGTCCTTTCTCCTCTGGTTCTCTGATACTGTGTGGTTGATGCACCCCCATTTCTAAGATCCTGGGTATGGTTTGCTGACCCAGCTGTCCACAATTTCTGGAGCTTTTGGTCAGATCACTCAGTCCTGCACTGGAAGTATTGGTGTGGATTATTATGTTAGTGACTGGAACCAGCTTTGCTCTGGGAAAAAAATGCAGAGTCCCTCTTCTTCCCTTGAAAGTTCTGCTTCCCTCCAATTTCCTGATACTATATGTGTACACCCAAACAACAGACCCAATCAACCCTTGGGTCCAGTATCAGGCAGAGGTTAACTGGCGTGTGCCAAAGAGGGCTGGGTGGTCCCTCCCATTCCTCAGAGTGGAGCACCCACAAGATGTGCTTAGCTCTCTCTCCCTGTCCTTGAGGCCTTCCCTATTTTGTCCCCCAATCAGGAATGGTGGAGAGCAACACAGGATGAGGTGAAGGGGATCCCCCTGACTGCCACAGTGGAAAGTGGGTTGGTCTTGGCTGATCTGTCATGGTCTTTGGTCCTTCTGCTGTTCTTTTTTTTTTTTTTTTAAAGATTTTATTTATTTATTTGAGAGAGAGATAGGCAGCGAGAGAGGGAACACAAGCAGGGGGAGTGGGAGAGGAAGAAGCAGGCTCCCAGCAGAGGAGCCCGATGTGGGACTTGATCCCGGAACGCCGGGATCACGCCCTGAGCCGAAGGCAGACGCTTAACGACTGCGGTACCCAGGGGCCCCTTCTGCTGTTCTGAATCTGGAACAAGTTCTCTCTGAGGTTGGGTTCCCTCTGGATCCCCCTCTACAGTGATCTACAATGGAGGAAGAAGCTGTGGAGGTCACTTCACTGAGTGCAAGGCTGTGGAAGAGGCTGCAGTCTTAAGAGGAGGCTCCTGGGCAGTGAAGAGACCCCACTCTGGGAGGAGGGGATAGTGGACAGGTGGATGGGCATGCAACTCTCTCTCCAAGGTCCCCTTCTGTATGTACATCTGGCCCTAACACAGCAGGAGGAGTTGTGGGCCTGCCTTGCCACAAACCCCTGGGGTACATCGGCTGTGGGAGGCCATCAAGGGGAGGGGAAGGATCTGCATGACTTCCCTGTCCTCCCTTTGAGTGGGGCAAGTAGGTAAAATCGACTTTGGGCCCCACAGGAAGCAGAACTCAAAGGGTCTTTCCATCACAGCCTCGTCCTCTTTCCTCCCCACTCCTCTCACTCTCTGCTCAGGTGATTTGTTGACAGTGGATCAGGGGAGGCCCTGCCACTTCCTTCTTATAGACATCATATGACCTCAGACTCACCATCCCTGTGTCTCTTTCCATTTCAGGGCCCTGGGCACAGTCTACACCGTCTCGGGAATCTCAGTGTCGGGGTCTCCTGGACAGAGAGGTGCTGTGTCTCGCACTGGGCTCGCAGTGCGTCATTGGACTTTGGCACAGGATGAATGCTGTCCTCAAAACTGTGACCCTCTGAAGCCCCCGCACTTAGCTTCCTCTGGTGTTCTGGTGATGCATGCTGCTTCAGTTAGTTGTGAAAAGTCCTATTCAACGGAAAACTGAGTATATTTAGAATGATGTGTTCATTGCATAGATCGATGTAAGAAGTGACCTCTAAGGATTCATGTGTGAGTTCTTTTCTCTAGGAAATTGTCTTGATGACTCATCCCATGTCTTCCGTGACTGTAGGATTAACCATGCTTTTTTGCCTCAATTTGGACAAGTCACTTAACTCCTTTGCAGGTAGGCTGCATGCAGAGGTGACCAAACTTATTTTACAAGTTTGGACTAAATGAACAAATGCATTGACTGCTTAGGACATGTGGAAGACCCCTGAGGGTGGGTCTTTGGAAAAACCCTGAGAGACCGTGTGGTCAACCTGGCCGGGAGGGCAGTGACACCGCAGTGCTACTATGTATCCTACATCCTCTAGATTCCAGGAGAGACATCCAGCTGTAGCCACCCATGTTTTAAGAAAAAGTGGCAGGGAAAAAGACAAAATGTCAGACACAAAAGAAAGAACTGAGAAAATAATGCCCATAACATAGGTTGACTGGGGTTGACTGTGACAATGGAGAGAGACAGCTGTGACAAGACAAGGATCTCAGAGCTGCAGAGAGGCGCATGCCTCTCTGAGTGATCATGATTTGCTCAGAGGACATGACCCAGTAATGTGAGACTAGGCTGTCAGTAGGCCACCAACCAACATTTAGTGAAGGGTAGCATGACAGATACATCCCAAGATCTTACATGAATACAACTTCTCTCTCTCCTCACAAATGCCCCCTTGAGGAATGACTGTTAGTCCTGTTTTCGACATGAGGAGACGTCTCCTAGAAATGTTTTTTGATCCTGCTGTGTGTCATGTGGTGTGAATGGCAGAGCGAGGCATGGTGCAGACCATGCAGATTCAGATCCTGCACCCTCCCCACTGCAACGTGTTGTCCTCACTGCACTGTCTCTGGAGAATCTCTGTCCCGTTCACCAGGTGCAAGGAGGTAAGTGCAGGATTACTGGTAAGAACTTCACATTCTCTCCCTCCATGGATCCTAATTATTCTTGGGAAGATATACATAAAATAACCACACAATAAAAAGGTCAACTAATAGGAGATCCCTGAAAAAGATGACCTGGGCACAGCTCTAGTCAGGGAGATTTTGGGAGGTTCTCTGGAAGAGGGGCTGACTGAACCCCTATCTGAGGAATGCATTCAGGGTAACTTGGGGTGCAGCCTGGGTAGTGGCTGGAGTGGGCAGTGGAGGAGGAGGTGATGCCTGCAGAAAGAACATCGTATGGATGGAATCAGGAGGCGATGAGGAAAGTTTGAGGACGAGGCGATGGGAGGTCAATGTGACTGGAGCTGTTTCGCAGTCAACAGACAACTCGTAACCAACCAAGCAAACCGCATGCTGCCTAGACACAGCTCAGTGCGGTCAACTCAAAGCCACAGTAATGCTGTCGTGAGGCTCAGACTTCCACTGTGACATGAGGCCCAGCGAGAAGCCGAGTCCTTCCCAACCCGTCTGCTGCACACACGTCAGTGTGATGTACGTGTCTGGAGTGGTCTCCAGGCAAACAGGATGATGAAAATCAGCTACTTCCTCTTGACTGCTCTAGCGAGGCCTTGGGCAATTTGGAGCAATTTTACATGTATTTTTTTTTATTTTTTTTTAAAGATTTTATTTATTTGACAGAGAGAGAGACAGCGAGAGAGGGAACACAAGCAGGAGGAGTGGGAGAGGAAGAAGCAGGCCTCCCGCCAAGCAGGGAGCCCGATGCGGGGCTCGATCCCAGGCCCCTGGGATAATGACCTGAGCCGAAGGCAGACGCTTAACGACTGAGCCCCCCCCTCCCCCGGTGCCTGTACATATATTTTAAAGATACAGTGTGGATTTAGAATGATAGGCAGCTTTACACCATATCTTGGAATCTCTGTATATCTTCATGTTTTCTTTCTGTATAGTACAAGACTTATCAAGATAAGTAAAATATACATGGCCAAAGATAATTGATTTTATTCCCAAATAACTTTCTCTATGACTGTGAAGATGAATTAAGTAAATTTACAAGTTCAAGAAATCATACATATATTAAATATCCAAACTCTACCATTACAAAATTGTGCATATGATAAGCTTTAGTTTTTTTTAAGTTGGAGGAAGAATATAACAACAAAGCCCTGTTTAATGACCTAAATTCAACCTGAGGATCTGGTTGGTCACTATTATCCAGAGGTGCCACGTCATATTATTCAGTATACGATTTTAAGAAAATTCTTTTATTTTTTTAAAATTTAATTCCTCTTAAAGTGACGCTCTATTTTGAAGTTGAGTTTCATGTCTGTGACCTAACAGTGTGCACACAACTGCATGAGGAGTCTCTCTGAGACACAGTTTACGTTGAACTGTGATTCCTGCAAACACCTGAGGATAATCAGTCATGGACTGTGGCTTGAGTATGAGTATGATGTGGTGAGTGACTTTAGTGCAAATGGCAGCTTAAAGACCTCCAAAAATTCTCTCCTCAAAAAAAAATCAATGAGGAAACTGGCAAAAATTGCCACCAACATCTTAAGAACTCTGGAAATAAACTCAAACTTGCAGCAGTAGAGGGAATGTTGATACTGGTGGAAGAGGGAGGAAAAAAAACAGGTGAGTCTCAGTCAGAACCATGAGTTTTGTGCTGTTTTAACATGGCCTAGTCCCATCCCCTGCCCTGTGGCTGCAGAGTAGCTCAGAAAACTAAAGCCCATGTTCACAGTGAAAGACAGCAATGCGGCAGCCACTGGAGAGAACAGAATGGGTCCGGAGCTCCCTCAAAACCTCATTTCTAGAGAATTACCACTAATGGGTCTGAGGGATGTCTGCAAGACCCTACTTGTTTGACTGTTTGTGTTTAATCTCACTTGGAGCTTGCCCAGAACAAAAAGCCTTTTCCCAGCATAATTGTCAAAAAAGAAATTATAGGCAGTTGCTTAACTTGTGGTTGGTTGGTTAAAGTGATAGATATTAGTTGGAGCAAACAATAGAGTAATAGAAAGCTTACAAGGACCACCAAAAAATGAGATTTCCATGAGGGGATCTGAAAAGTTCTGACTTATTCTTACGAATCTAGAACACTGTAAGCATACCCAGGAGAGACCCTAGAAGGCCCTTAGCTCTCCCCCTGCCTGACCTGGATGTTCTGCACAAGCAACAATGAAGGTTTTCAGCTACCAGCTGAATTTTGAAGATACGATTCAACATGCTCACGAAGCCCTTCGACAAAGACTGAATGACTTAGTTCTAGGCTGTTCGTGAGATCTCTCTCCGGCCAATAGCTGACCGCCATAGAGCTGAGCAGGGACTACAGTGGTCACACGTGACAAAGAATACAGACTTTGGAGAATTAGTTCATTAAAGTCACTAATGAGAAAGCAATGACAAAAAATAGCAAAGCCAACAAATCCTAGGGAAGAGTGAGAATCCAATTTCTAGAGTTGTCATATGATATTATTTTAAATAACCAATTTACAGTCCCCCTCCCCAGTAACAAGATACCTGCAGGGAAACCAGAAGTCTGACTGTGCAGAAAAAAGTTGGCATACCAGGGCCAAGTGTGCTTTCCTATGACAGGCCTGCTTGTCAGACTGACCCTGTCTGAAGTCTGGGAACTTGGAATCAAGAGGGTCCCCACCATTCTCTGGTAAGTGTGGCTTGCTGTGCCTAGACTGTTGGTGCAAACCCTGTGGTTTATGCAGCACATATCTTTGCTGATAGAACTCTGAAATTCAGGTATGTGCGAGGCAGAGGGTGCCTAAATGACCAGTTCCCACTAAAAACCTCTGAGTACAAAGTCTCTAATGAGCTTTCCTGGAAGATGTTTCACACTTTATTGCTGGAGGAATGAAGTGTACCTTTGTGATGCCACTGGAGCAGTTCTCTTGAAAGCTTGTGGCTGGTTTTCTCTGAACCTCCCATGCACCTTTCCCTTTGCTTATTTTGCTTAGTGTGCTTTCACTGTAATAAATCACAACTATCAGGATGGCTATATACTGAGTTCAGTTAGTCTTTCTAGAGGGACGGATGTTGGAGGTGCTCTTGGGCTGTCCCCCACACATAAGCTGATATACAAGGAGAAAAAAGCAATGAATACACACTGTCCCTAAGCAAAGTCCAGACACTGGACTTACGAGACAGATACTTTGTATCAGCTCTTTTAAGTATATGTAAAGAATTAAGGGAAATGATATTTAAAGAACTAAAACATAGTATGAGACTTATATCTCTCCAAGTAGAGAATAACAATAAAAAAGATGTGAATTATAAAAGAGAAACAGATATTCTGGAGTTGAAAAGTATAGTAACAACTGAAAATGTCACTAAAGGGGCTTGTATTCACTTCCTAGGACCGCTGTAAGAAATTACTACACTCTACATGGGCTAAAACAATAGAAATTTACTCTTTCACACGTCTGAAGGCTGGAAATCTGAAGTCAAGCTATAACTTAGGCTCTGTTTCCTATTGAAAGAGCTAGAGAACTATCTTTCCTTGCCCCTTGCTATCTTTTGGTAGTTTCTGGAAATTCATGGCTTTCCTTGGATTGCATCTGCATCACTCTAAACCCTGCCTCTGTCATCACATGGTGGCTTTCTCCCCTCTGTGTCTGTGTGTCCAAACCTCCCTGCTCTTATAAGGACAGCAGCCATTCAATCAGGGCACACTCTAATCCAGTGTAACCTTATCTTGATTATATCTGCAAAGACCTTATTTCCAAATAAGGATACTTTCACAGGTACTGTGGGGTACAACTTTAATGTATAATTTGGGGAGACACAAAGCCACAACAAAGCTGAACAACAGATTTGAGCAGGAAAAAGACAAAAATTTGAAGATAGATTAATAGAGATCCAGTCTGATGAACAGTGAGTTAAAAAATATGGATGGGAGAAAAAAATAGCAGAGCCTCGCGGACCTGTATAATACAATAAGCATGCCAACATATGCACAAAGAAAAGTCCCCAGAAAAATAAAAGACAGGGAATGAAATATAAAATAAGTAAAAGATAAAATAAATAAAAGAGAGGGACAGTGAAGATATGTGAAGGAACAATAGCCAAAATCTCACCAAATTTCATGAGAAACATTAATAAAAATATTCAAGAAGTTCAAAAAAGTCCAAGCAGGATAAACCCACCTCATAAGAAAATTGTTCAAGGCCAAAGACAAAGAGAAAATCATGAAAGCAACTAATCATTCACAAAGGCTCCTCAATTTTATGGCTAATTTTCATCAGAAACCAGAGGCCAGAAGGCAGTGGGATGACATGAAAAGTGCCAAAAGACAGAAACTGTCAGCCAAGAGCTCTGCATCTAGCAGATGTCTTTCAGTAATAAAGGAGACATTGAGACATTCCCAGATAGCATCTGAGAGAACCCACTGCTTTCACAAGGCCTACAAAGAAATACTAAGGGTCCTTCAAGCTGAAATGAAAAGACAACAGAGTAACTTAATTCTACATGAAGAAATAAAGAGCTGCATAGGTTAATATACAAGAAAGTGTAAATATATAAGTATGTATATGTTGGCTAATGAATTTAAATAAAAAATATAAAAGTATGTAAGATGTGTATAATTGTAAACAATGTATTATTTTCTCCTGATTTAAAAGGCACCACCTGAAGTCAATATTATAAACATGCTGACGAGCACACAGTGTATAAAGATATAATTTGTATGACCATGGCAATAAGGGGAGGGTGTGCATTGAATCTACATGAAGGTAGTTTCTATATGCCATGGAAATTAATCTGGTATTAATCCAATTAGAATGTTATAATTTAAGGTGTTAATTATAATCTGAGGGAAGCTACTAAGAACATAACCCAGAATATATAGCAAAAGAAGCACCATGGAAATGTATTCGGTACGCTAGAACATAACATAAAAAACCGGTAATGGAGGACTATTAGAAAAGAGATGACATATACAGCCAAAAAAACCAAACCAAAACAAAAAACAGATACCAATGCTACCTGATTAGTAATGAAATATTCATGGATTATATACTCCAATTCAGAGGCAGATATTGGCAGAATGGATTTAAAAAAACCCTATAATCTCTATTTGCTGCCTATGAGGGAGTCACGCTTTAAGTCTAAGACAGAGAGGTTGAAAATAAAAGGAAAATAAATGCTAAGCAAGTAGTAACCAAAAGAGAACGAGACTGGCTTTGATAATATAAGACAAACTTTTATGACATTTTTCTTCTAGAAAAAAAAAGGACATTTTATAATGACAAAAGGGCCCATCCTTCGAGATTATGAACGTTTTACAAGAGAACTCCAAAATACATAAAACAAACTGACAAAAATGAAGAGAAACAGACCCCTCAACAATAACAATTGGAGACTTCAATATTCAACTTCCAATAATGAAAAGTCATTTCTTGTGATGCTCACAGGGTGGGAGGAGTAGGGGCTGAGATCCATATTTCATGGTGCAGGTACTGAAATTTAGAGATTAAGTGACTTTCTCAGAGTTGCAGCTCAACTGCAACTGAATGATGGTTCTGAGTCAGGGGATACAGACGGTTCCCTGGAGATAGAGATCCCTGATCACCTGAATACGAGATCAGGTCCTGGACACCTGAATTGAGCCCTTTCCTCACTCCCTTGCTCATATCCTCTTGCCCCAAGGTTTCTGCAGGCAGACACCTGGTATGTCAAGGAGGTGCCTCACCAAGAGGATGGCTCAAATCCTGACCCAACTCCTGGCTCTGTGTTTCAATCCCTGACTCAAAATACATTGTCTTTCCTCCAAATGAAGAACAACCCTTGATGGAGTGGGGGGATCTGAGCATGTCTCCATCTCCCCTCACTTGCCCCCAGCACTTGATTCTATCTGCTGCCTTTCAGTGAGACTCCCTGGTGGTCAGGTGATCACCCTGAATGACCAGTAGTCTGCTTGCCTCCCAACTGGCTCAGAACCCAGGACATTCTAAACCAACTGCCCACGTGACAGTTGCCCAAAGAACTAGCTTCGTCTTCAACTGACCAAACTTGGATGATGAGCAGTTCATTAACTAGGAGAGGGGTCTGCCAGGCTGGACTTTTGTGGCTTAGTGGATGAAATCTACATACCTCCCGTGTCTCCCTATCTGACCCACCCTCTGAGCAGCCACTATGGAAGGCATGGCTGAGAGCAGGAAGTAGCCACACTGGCCCTTGAGTATGCACCTTCCCTGCTCACTCCTTCCTTTCCAACATCCAGTGTCTTTTGTACAAACCACAGTCTTTCTTCTTGAATCTAATTACTGATTTTACTCCCATGCCACCTTCAATGGAGTAGTTAGTGGGGGTGATATTTGTGGCCCTACCATGTTGTTTGGTCAGATGCCCATTTCAATGTGGCTGAACCACTGTGGGCACAGCCAGCAGAACAGTGGACAGCCAGCAGATCTTCTTAAACACAAATAGTTATATTGTGAATCCCGTGTTTGAATCCCTTATGATCTTTTTCTTTTTATAACCTGAGCCACAATCCTAGAAAACATACTGAAAATAGAACTGTTGATATGCAGCTGAGAGAAGACCCTGGGAGCACATTCATTCATTCCTATGCTGCACTTCTGTTCTATGAGCAAAGAGGGGTATTATGATCTGTGATGGGGCTGTGATTTTATGAGGATGAGACAATGTAGAAAGGCAGCACAGCACAGGGACGGAGAGAGAGAGAGAGAGCATGAGAGCTGGTGTCTGGTGGCTGGTATCAACTCATGCTAGAAGACACATGTACCTGGGAAAGTTACTTAACCCCTTTGTCCCTGGTTCCCTGTTCTGCGGCATGAGGCCTATTTACTAGTATTCCCTTACGAAGCTTAATATAAGACAGTCCAGACAGCGCCTGGAGAAAATGACCGGTGCTGCGTAAGTGCTACGTAAGTGTTCCAGCATTAACTGTCTGCAAGAATAAGCAAGGAATACAGGAGTGGCTGCCTCCGGAGAGGAAACTCGAACAGATACAGGGCAGGGGAGGGTGCAAGGTGACATTTCAGCCCTCACATGGGCATGATGCTTTACAGCTCATGGAGAGTATCTGTCATCATTTCCTGTCATCCCCCATCATCCTCATGGGTTATGCAGGGTAGGTGCTGTGACCCCTGTTTTGTGATTCATGGCTCTAAATTGTAGAGATTTTAAATGATGCCTGGAGTCACAAGGCTGATGACAGATCTGAGATAGGAAAGTAGTTGTTTCCTTGGGGACAGAGATCCCTGAACAACCCCTACGGCCTCCCCTGAGTCCTCCAGATCATGTGCTGGACTTCTGAACCAAGGGCTACCCTCCCTCCATTCCCCAAATTTTCCTGCCCCAAAGTTGCTCTCAGGACATAGAAGGTGCTGGAGCCAAGAGAAGGGCACATGCCTCCACCCAAACATTTCAATCTCTGACCCAAAAGCTATGATATTTTCCTGAAAGGAAGTCCCTTAACAGGTCGGGGGAAAATCCCTCCTCTTCCCACGTCATCACACATCAGCTGCCTCAAGGCAGACCGACGGTGTGACCAGTGGGCTGCTTGACTCCTATGTGGCCCAGAGCCCAGGATTTTCCAAGCCAACTTGCACATATAACTCCTCTCTAATGAATCAGCTTGGCCTTCAAGAACCAACCCTGGATGAACCACTAGCTAATGAGGAAAGTGACCTGATGGACTGGTGCTTTGCTGGTTTAATAGATGAAGCTGACATGTCCTCCACTGTCTTCTGACCACTGATCTGAGCAATAGCCTGAGCAGGCAGAGCCTACACTCTGAGTGTGCACTTCCCGCTCCCCAAACTCTGAAGTCTCTGTAGACTCCTCACCCTTCTCTAGACCTTGCAGTTGCAGGGAGAGAGTTTCTTCCCTCTGCCACCAAATGTTCATTCCACCAACCCAATGGCATTGTCCCTTCTCACCACTGTCCCAGGCAGCACCCAAACACCCAGTAATCCTGTTCACATCAACCAATGGAAATCACTCCATGAAATCCCAGTTTCATTCCTTTATAAAAACTCTGTGGATTTATAGACCGCTGATGTTTGGTTTTGGATCTTGACATCTACGTTCAGAAGAGTTAACCTGTGATTTCCCTTTACTGTGATGTCTATTGCTAGGTGGCATCCAAATTCTCCTGATCTGATGAAAGCAGTGTAGGTGTGTTCCCTCTGCATATGTTCTCTGGAAGAGGATGTCGGAGAGTGGCATCACTTCTAAAACACTTTGTAGAAATCAGAGGAAACGATCTGTGCCTGAGTTTGTTTTGTAGAAAAAAATAGTTTTACATTTGTTTTTTAATTGATGTTTACTTTACATATTGTAAAGTCCCCGAATCTTAAATGTCTAGCTTTATGGTTTCCTGTAATATAAATGCATCTGTTGCCAACACCAATGTGACACACAGAGCATCTCCAGGACCCTGGCAGCCTCCTATAGAAGGACTTAAGAATAATATCTAACTTATTAGGTTACATGAATAAAATCATCTACTCCATGTATAGTCTAGGCACGACGATTACACATAATTAGCTCAGAAAGAGTGTGGCAGCGTCCTTGGAAGGTAGTTATGTTGCCTGTATGTACTATTACCACCACCCTGTCTCCGCTTTTGTGGCCGCATGCATCAGCGGTCACCCCAGTGTTTGGTTGGTTTTCCTGCGGTGCCAACAAGGAAGTTAGGGAAGCAACGGAGAACATGTGCACTCGTTTGCTTTACCATTTTCATCCCAAGCGCCCTGCACTCACATTTCCTCTTCCTGTTCTTCTTTGCCCCAATTTGCTTTGTCTTTTCCTTCTTTTGAGTCCATTACAAAAAATTTGTTAACAACTGAAAGGAAGACAAGAATCAGGCATAACCAGAGCCGCCCAGGGCAGGTAACCATTAAGTGGAGGATGCTGAGAGCAGATCCAGAATTCCCGGGGCCCCCCCAGCAGGGACCCTTCCGACTCCCAGCCCAGCTCCTGGCTGGGGCCATTCAGGGCTGCTCAGCAGGAGTCCGTGGTACAGACCCAGCGTAAGGAGCCAGAGCAACACTAAGAATGTGAATGAGGTAGGCTGCAGGAGGTTTTATAGACATTGATCCAAGGACCTTAAGTGCCTGTATGAGACCACATACTACAGGATGAGAATTATAAAGAGGGAATGGGGGAAGAGCTACAAAGAGGAGCTTATAGATAGCAAAAACAAAGTGAAAAGAGAGGAAAGAGGAAATAAATTGCATGCACAGTTTTGCTCCCTGCATGTAATCCTGTGCATGGATAATTGTAGGAGTGGGGAGGAGGAAGCCTTGGGAAAGGACGGGGACAGTCAGGGTTGGGGTGAGAACTTGGACCCACTGCTCCTGGCAGGATAAAGGCCGACCTGGGGATGACTCTGTCTTCACCTCTGCAATGAGGGAATGGGTCTCTGTGATCTGCAACATATTTTTCCAGCCTTCAAATTTCATAACTGTGACCATGAATGAACTCCTGTGTCATCTTGTCCTTACAAGAAGGCAGTCACTATCCGCATGCATTTCTGTGTGTGATGTTGCCTTCCTCAGTACTCATGACTCAGTACTCCCCTTCCACTTCTCTCCACTATTTAGTGTTCATCGTCCTTCTCCGTGTCAGCCTCTACCAGCCATGTTATTTTAAAATATGGGGACACCGGAGGAATGATCATGGGTACACTGCCAACCTCCCTCATCAATCAATTGATCAATTAACCAATCCATCCAAACCCAGGGGGCACCTGTAATGGGACTGGGGTTTTGTTGGGCCCTATGGGAGAGAATGGCAATGAGTTCCACATACTACCTGTCCTGTGCCTGGGGTAATTGCAGTTACTTGAAGATCGTTCTCAAAAAATCCCATAGGTTTCCTAGCCCCCTAGAGAGCATGAACATGAAATCAGAAGTAAGCTAACTTGTCTAAATTCCCTTAGTCTATACGTGGGGCAACAGGGGCTCTACAGCTGATGCGATCACATAAACACACAGTACCTGCCACAGTTTGCCCTGAACCTTGGAAGGACTGGGAGGGTGGGCTTTGGGCAGGCCTGGGGTAGGCATGACCAAGGTGTGGGGGGCAGGGCCAATGTGTGGCTGAGGCAGTGGGTTCTGAGAGGAGCACCGACTCCCTGCCCTGCTGTCCAGAGAGAGGTCGTGTCCTGTGGCCAATGCCAGGTGACCAGGTCAGCAGGGCTGTAAAAGCTGGTGTGTGAAATGGGCCCAGCAGCTCCTCATACAGTCCTCTAGAATCCCTGCCGGCCATGGAGGGTCTCCAGGGCAGCTGCACATGGGCCTCTTTCAGATGGAAGCACATTCACAGTTCAGACTTGGGTGAGGTATGGAGGCTGGGATGAGCTAAAGGACATTGGAGCATATGCATAATTGCAGAGGAAAGGTTCTTCAACTCACCTAGCTATGGAAGTGGCCTTTAAGGAGGAGCAAACAGGACAGGAACATAATGTTACTAGTCCTGTACGTTAAAAGGGAGAGAGTTGACCTCTCATCTACCTCCTGGCTCATGCTAGAACTTTGTATCCAGATTCAAGTGTCTGTTGGGTCGCACAGGATTACATCCATCAAGGTTAATAACAAGAAAGATACCAAAATCCCAAGAGGTGCTAATGAAACAGAACCTAAGCTTTGACATCTGGCAGTGGGAAAGAGAAGGAAGTACAGGTTTCAGGGGAAAGAATTTTTTTTTTTTTAAAGATTTTATTTATTTATTCGACAGAGATAGAGACCGCCAGCGAGAGAGGGAACACAAGCAGGGGGAGTGGGAGAGGAAGAAGCAGGCTCATAGCAGAGCAGCCTGATGTGGGGCTCGATCCCATAACGCCGGGATCACGCCCTGAGCCGAAGGCAGACGCTTAACCGCTGTGCCACCCAGGCGCCCCCATGGGAAAGAATTTTTAAATAGGAAAGCAAAAATGATTGCAAACACAGCACACCTGATGCCTATGGACTCCATTCCTCTTACTAATATGTCATTAAAATATGAAATGAACAAATTAGACTTGTACATATATTTCCCTACCCCTTCTGCTTTCCTATCCACCTTCCTCAGTCTCCAGAGCAGCAGGTGCAACCCAACTGTACCCGGAACCCTCTTGCATTGCTTCCTACCTGAGTGTTGTTCCCTACCTGGAGAGTCATCCTCCTCACTGCTGGAATCTTGAATGCTCTCCACAAGAAAATCTATAGACACCCAAATATGATATATAGAAACACATCAATTAGAGGGGCTCACCCTTTCCTCCTCCTCTAGTTGAGGCTGTGTGGGTCATACGGCATCAACCTGATATTTCCTGTGGGTTCTCAGAAGTTCTCTATACTTGGTGGAGTCAGAGCCCTTCAACAAGAATTGATCACAGTTACAAACCTTCGAATGAGACAGAGATGCTGAATGAATCAGCTTTCACACTCTCAGTTCTACAGGCACATTGCAGCTCTTACCTCCAAACTTACCACCTGAGATTCAAATTAGTATGCGCACATTTGAAATGTAGCTAGTGTGAGTGAGCAATGTGGTGTTATTTTAATTCGCTGAATGTTGGTGTAAAATTAATTATAAGCAGACACATGTGGCTAGAGGCTAGCACCCTGGAGAGCACAGTTCTAGAATCCAAAGATGAAAAAGAGGTCACTTGCCCTCCGCTGGTTGTTTCTTGGTTGTAGTTTGCTGGCCTGATCTGATCATTCATGTATAGGCATTTCTGGGCTCATGCACACATGACAGGCACAACTTAAGACTCTGGGACACTAAACAGTAAGGTCAACCACCAGGTCCTAGAGGAAGCGACCTACAGAAATCCCAATGTCACTGCATAGAAACAAACAAACAAACCCTAAAATATTTATGGAACCACAAAGGACCCCTAATAACCAAAACAATCTTGAGAATGAAGAACAAAGATGGAGTCCCCACACTTCCTGACTTTAAAGCATATTACAAAGCTACGGTAATCAAACAGAATGGTACTAGTATAAAAACAGGCCGATAGACCAGTGGAACAGAGCAGAGAGCCCCCAAATAAACTCACACGTACATAGATAAATGATCTGTGACAAGGGTGCCAAGATTGCACAATGGGGAAAGTAAAGGAGGCATGGAGTGAACACTGACACTCCCTAACCCAGCTGTTTAGGAGATTTGCAACAAGGGTGATGGGCACCAAGCTAAAAGCCAAGTTTTACTTTAAATTCCTATTTGCCACTGTACCTTGGGTATGGACTTACAGGATTTGAGCATTTCTCATGGTATGGTGATGTCATAAATTACATTAAATTATCGTCCTGATCCTTAACTGCTCTGGGCCATGTACAAGCAATGACCTCAGCTATGACAGCTGTTGGCCTGCACTGTCCTACATGGGGCCTCTTAGCTCTCAGAATCAGTGGACTGACCAGGAGCATGTGGACTTTCTATGTGAGTTTCACTCTAATGACTATGCCAGAGCTGGCTGTTAAATCCATCTATAGTTGTTCTGGGTTATGTGACCATTGAGGCCACCTTATAACGTGGTCAGTGTTTGGGACATGTGTACACTTCAGTACTTTGGGAGTGTACACGGATGCTGAAACCCCCCTGCTCTGTGACTAACGATCCCGTAGCTGAGTGATAAGTGCAGATCAGTAGCACAGAGCATCAGCAACGGGGATACAGGCCTAGGTCCACACTTTGACTTTCCTCCTTAGGAGGTCAAGACCTGGGACAGTCTTTTCTGCTCTATCTCCATCTGAGGAAGGGAACATTCAACAAACTTCCAGGCACAGTTGTGGTGATGGAGGAATTCGGGATTGTATGTGAAGTGTTCAGTGGTGAGGAGATTATTTTGCAAAGTTGACATTGCATTGTTCTGTGTAAATGGGAAATACCTCCTGAGGAAACACACACATACTCAATACAATCACATTTACATTGACACCACATAGACACCCCTTAGCCCTCACACATAAACCACACAACCTAAATGACCTAGTTGTTCTGGGGCCTGTAGAACATGGTCATAGTTCTTTACTGGACAGTTGGTTTCTCCCACTACACACTCAACCTTCATTCCTAGCAAGAACCCAGAATCAGGGTGGCTCTCCAGACCAAAGCAGACAAGAAAGCCCCACCTTTTTCATCACGTAGATTATTTCTCAATGAGTGATTATAAAAAAATGGAATGCTTTTATTTCCTGTTGAATTCATCTGCAATTAAAAAAATGCAAAACACTATGAGGATGGCATCATCCTAAACACTGCTGGTACAAGTCTTTTGTTCTCTCTAAGAAACCTGATGGGAACCAGTGGTTGAGTCAGGGGCCCCAAAACAAAGAAATGAAGCAAGGTTTCTATTTTGGACGAAGTCAAGCTTACCTGGGGGAGAGATGGGACCCCTTTCTCTGCCTTGTCACTGGAAAGGTCCTCCAATGGGCACTCCAGGGGGTCTGGGGGACATGGAGTAACTGTCAGGACACCGATGGTGCTGCTCAGAAATTACTCAGGGAGCTCTGATTGATGTGGACATGGGGCAAGAGGGTATGGATGTGATTAAGAGGCAAGGTGAGCTGCTGATGTCCCATCCTCCTTGGTGTATGAATGAAGGCAAAAGAGAGGAGCAGGAAGGGAGTGAAAAACAGAGCTTTTGGCTTTCTAGCTAAGTGGAATCTAATTTATGTGAAATAATCCATCTAAACAGGGTAAACACTCAAAGATACAGACATAATGAAGAGAAGGGCCACATGCACCCCAATGTTCATAGCAGCAATGTCCACAATAGCTAAATCGTGGAAGGAGCCGAGATGCCCTTCAACAGATGACTGGATTAAGCAGATGTCCATATATACAATGGAATACTACTCAGCTATCAAAAAGAATGATTTCTCAACATTTGCTGCAACATGGACAGCACTGAAGGAGATAATGCTAAGGGAAATAAGTCAAGCAGAGAAAGACAATTATCATATGGTTTCTCTCATCTATGGAACATAAGAACTAGGAAGATTGGTAGGAGAAGAAAGGGATAAAGAAAGGGGGTAAACAGAAGGGGGAATGAAGCATGAGAGACTATGGACTCTGAGAAACAAGTTGAGGGCTTCAGAGGGGAGGGGGTTGGGGGAATGGGATAGACCGGTGATGGGTAAAAGGAGGGCACGTATTGCATGGTGCACTGGGTGTTATACGCAACTAATGAGTCATCAGACTTTACATCAGAAACCAGGGATGTACTGTATGGTGACTAACATAAAAAAAAAAAAAAAACATTAAAAAAAGTAATTATTGATAAGACTGTATTTATTGCCATTTGATTACTCTGGTCATCTCTTTGGTGGCATTTCCTTGATGAAACCCCCTGAATCCTCCCCTCTCATTCATCATCTTTCAAAGCTCCTGACTGGAGAAGTTCATACACCCCATGACATAATCTAAGCACAAGACTGCTGAAAAGAGCAGAGCTATCTCAGGGTCTCCAGGATCTAAGGAGTCAACCTCAGTTAGCAATTTCGGACAAGCCAGTGTAAGCGTGTGAACTGAGACCGGATGTGTAAACTGGTGAATGTTTGAGACCATGGACTTCAGAACAACATGGACTTAAAATCACCTTGACCTGCAAGGAGAGAGGGATTTTTCTGGTCAAGGATATGGACAATTATCCTGTCACAAGAGAACCAGTCCCTGATCCATCAGGTCCGAGCCAGGGAAAAGTGGCTACCATGTATCTGACCAAGATGCGGGGGCCTTGAGGGAATTTCTGCCTTAAAAAGAACTGCGTAAGGAAATGCAGGAATGCTGAAAATCCTAGCTCATAGGTCAGCATAGATGTGAATAAACCAGGCTTAGCTGTGGCCTTAAAGTACACCTCCCGTCTTTTTCCCATACACAAAACAAGCAGGAATAGGAATCCAGAGATCATTGACAAGGATCCCAGAAGGATTCCAGTCTCAGTAAATGGTGAACCTGGAGCCCTTAGAGGGAGACTGAGGATGGCAAGTCCTGCCTGCCCTCAGACTATTTGCAAATTACCTTCCTCTGGCTTTGTCCCTTCCACATGCAGGATTTGATCTCTTTACATGTTTTTCCCCACTTAGTGCTGGTGCAATTCCAGAGATTGAACTAGAAAACTACAAGTTCTCGATACTGGGTCAAAACAAAAACAAAACAAGAACACCACGTCAACAAAGGAAGCAGGAAATAGTCCACCTTCCTTTATAGTGGAAAAAAGCGGCTCCTGTCCTGGACAGGAAGCAGTTCTGGGGAGTGTGACTCTTAAAGACTCCCACTTTCAGTGGTTGTTGCTATTTCTGTGGAAGTACCTTCAACCTCTAAATCTCAGGAGTTCTGAGGGGCTGCCTTTGCTGTTTGCCCAAATTTATTGTACTGAAATGAACCTGTCCTCTGAGTAAAGGGGATTTGGGGGTACCCTCCAGTAGCTAGGGAGGAGGACTGGCTCTTCTCCTTCCTCCCACATACAATAGCTGATGACGCTTTAAGATTCCTTAGTTCAGGAATGAATATGAGAGTCTATATCTTCTACGTTACTGTAGGAAGTAAAAGAACAAACCACACTCTCGGGCTCTAAAAGAAAAAAGGGCTTTAATATAATAATATTTGAATTTACCACTTACTATTTAAGAGAATAAATATTGCCCCCCGTCAAATAACTAAATAGATGGGAGGAAGGGATGTGGAGCACATGGGGCGGATGCACCGCAAATCCCCAGCTGCTGAGGAATCCCTGCAGGGCCACTGGACACTTGCTCAGCCCTGAGGTTGACTGCGGCCAGTTCTTCTCCTTCTTGAGTGCTACTGACCAGCTAGGACCGGGACTCCAGCTGGCAGGACAGGGTGTAGCTAAGGACAGAGGGACACCTGTGAGTTGCCCAGGAGCTTCCATTTAAGAGTCCCTGCCAGTGCTTGCCCACAGCTGGAGTCAGGCGCCCCGGCAACAAGGCCTGAGGCTGCCCAGGGAAGGAGGATCCCAGGAGTGGCCAGCAGAAAGAGTCCACCCCGAACCTCACCGACCCAGCTCCTGATGGGCCTCACCTCTCACCTCACTGAGAGACTCCATAGCCTGGAACCAGGCCCAAAAAGGATCCTCGGGCTCTAGGGTGTAATTCTTGGCAGCCACCTGGAGCAGCATGATGTCCGTCATGACTTGGTATTCCTGAGCAGAGAGAGAAGCACAGGATGTATAGGGAGCCTGGGGCGGGGGGGGGGGGGGGGGGTAGCTGCAGGGCCTGGTGAGGGTTGAGCAATGGGAGAGGGGAACTGTCCCGGGTCCTGGCACACATGGCCACCCTCCTGCCTGCAGATTCATCCAATCCCAACCTGTTCTCAGAGGTGAGTATAAATAGCCCTTCCTACGGGAAGCTATCCTTGATGGCATTCCTCTATCCCCACTTACTAACTAGATGGGTCTTCCACTTCTTTATTATCAAACTATCCCAGTAAACGTGAGACGGAGGGGATGGAGCCAAGCAATGTTCTTCCCAGGGACATCTCTGAGGCCTACTCCCTACCCTTTCCTACAGGAAGTGACACACAACCTTATTCTTTTTCTGGTGGTTGATCTCACATCTTTGGAAAGCAGAGAGCCAAAGTCCATCAGAAGGAGCCCCCTGGTTATTACTAGCACCTTACACCCACACCTTCTAATGCTGCGCTAAGGCCAAGACACATTTGTGGGCTCTGCAAACACTGATAATGGGACTGGGATCTAGGCAAGGCTCTGGGGTCCAGAGAAAGGACACGGGGCAGATGGACTGGCTACAGATCGGGACCCTGTAGCACTACCCTCTCGGAAGACAGTAGGGGAGGCCGAAGCCTCAGGCAGGAAGGGGCTGCTGCGGCTACTGAGGTGCTTGCTGATGTGGAGGGTCCTGACTTCATTCTCCCCCCACGGGCAACCTCACCAGGGGAGGCTGAGGTCCAGTCAGACAGACTTCACGCAGCTTTGCCTTCAGGAAGCTCTGCTGCTTCACCAGTCTTCGGCACCGGGAGCCGTGTCCTAAGTGCAGCGTCCCTTCACTTATCACTGAGATGGGCAAGAGACCCCAGCTCACAAGGGCAACTGTGAGGCTGTCATGAGGGGAGGTTTGCCGAGTCCTGAGAGCTCAGGGCTCAGTACAGGGGCGCTCTGCTCCCAAACCTCCGGATTCTGGTCCCTCCCCCACAATCCTCAGGCTCACCCACCTCCAGATAGTCCTCCATTGCAATATCCAGCATCACCAATTCAGTGAGGAAAGTGCCAAGTTAGGGGACAACACCCTGTGTCATGAGCGGTAGGGTTGGGATGAGTCCCTGCTCTCTGATGCCCATGGGGACCCTCCCCTGAAAATGCTGCAGCCTCCTGGCCCACCCCAGTTTCCCACATGGAGCAGCCTAGGACCCTTAGCAGTCTCCCCTCAATTCCCTTTCCCCTCACCCTCCAAGTACATCATACTCTTTCTAATCACCTCCAGGGCCTGCTTTTAGAAAATCACAGGGTATATAGTCCTGGGCTCCTCCCCATCCCGAAACACATTCTGGATCCAGCTTTCTAGACCCTCCTGCTGGTCACTTTGAAACAAGAATTTTAGAAGCAACAGGAAGTGGAGCTGGAGTTGAAGTCCCAACTGTACTGATTTGGAGGCTTCCAGCCCTCAGGGAGAAGCCCCTCTCCTCTGACTTTGGAGGCCCTGGGCCTCAGGCACACTCACCTTCTTCTGCAGCCTCTTCTTCTGGGCTCTCTGGAGGGCCATCACCAGGGTGGCAGATTTATTAGATGGTTGCTCCTGTAGGGCCAAGGACAAGATCCTTGAGACCGTAACACCCTCAGTCCACTTGCCCCCACCATCTTTTAATTCAGACCCTAGACATCTGACTTAAGTCCGCTGATAACTGATAAACATTATCCTTAAGCATGCCATGAGTGATTCTAGAAAAATCTCAGCTCCAACATTCTCCATGTGTGACCCTGAGCTTGCAGCCTGGCCTCCCTGAGCCTGTTTTCTCATCAGGAAAAGTGAGAATTCTACCTACCTCCCATCGTCTCCTGAGGACTCAGTATCGTATTACTATCATTATTGTTGTGGCCCTCAACCCATCCCAACCCCTTCACTGAGCAGAGCCCTGTCCTCTGGGCTTTCAAGGTTTGTACAGGTGTCCATCTGGACTAGCTGTTAACATAGAGAGACAGGGTGTCTAGGCTAGCGAATCTGGTTGAGCAGCACCTGGTTGTTCCACCCCCAATGGAATCTTCACCCCAGCCTGTCACCACATTCATGCCAAAGGCTTCCCCTCTCCAAGGAATGCTTCAGGCCATTCCCTATTTCATCCATGCAGGACCCTGTTCCCTCACACCCTTCTTCTCTTTCCAGACCTGCACCTTCCATGCTACCTTGATGACTAGTTTCCTGCTCTGTGGGTTGTCTTCAGTGCCCAGCTTTTTAAAGTTTTGAAAGCACTTCCTGAATAGAGGGAAAGGAGGCAGGACGATTGGAGGACTAATGTGGCAGGATTGAGTGCAAGTCCCTTTTATTTGAGAACCCCAAAGTGTCAAATTGCCTGGATAACAGTTTTCTCTGGGTTCCTCTGAGCACTAAGGTCTTTGTAGGACATGGGAGAGAGCTCTGATGTAGGTCATCCTATGACTCCATTCCCATATTAATTGAGCAGCTCTGTTTTGGTCAATTTTGGTTTCAATTGGGCAGAGTTTAGTGGTTGTAAACACATGAAAATATTTATTCAGCTCAGCCTTGTGGGGGAACATTTAGGAAAACTGATTTCTAAAGCAGGAGACATGGTGGCCTATTCTCCAGGGAGGCTGAGAGACCCGCCTGCCAGCCCAGGTCCTGTAGTCAGGGATTGCTGCTTCCCAGGAGGTCCAAGCTGGCTGAGGGGGAAGAGGACAGGCCTCTGGGAGATCCCTCATCCATCCTGGTCCGTCCATGCAGAGAGACCGTCTCACCTGGAAACGTTCTCCCATGTCTTCTTGGGGTGGTATATTGAGACAGTCTGCAGAGCCGAGACGATGGCATTCAGGGAGTAGTAGTTCTGCAGGATTTGACAGGCCTGGGGAGGGAAGAGAATGAGCTGTCACGTGGGTAGTGGAGGCTGATTTTCTCTAGAGCTTCAGTCACCCTCAGTTTAAATCACTCCTCCTGGATGAAGCAGATGTCCAGGGACCTGCCGAAGGGCACATATAAGGCCCAAAGAGTCCCAATGCTGAGAGACAAAGGATTTTACCTCACTCCAAGGAAGAAGTCAAGGAGGAACAGAGCATCCCAACATTGGGCCATGCAAGTCACAGTCAGCCTCTGGAAGGAAGAGCCTAGGGACTGCACAGTCCCTAGGGCAAAGACCAGGGCCTTCCACCCTGAGACCTGATCAAGGGAAGAGCAGTGCCCAAGACGCAGGAGATCACCTCAGCTGGGCTTCCCGTTGCATACCTTGGCCACCTTGATCCAGTGCTCCACCACCATGGCCCTGTCCCGGGCTGTCATGCTTGGGTTGCCAAGGCAGGTAGTGATGACACACTTGGCCACACCGTTGAACTGGGCGACAGTGGCCCGGACTGTGGGTGCCAGGTGCTCACTGCCAGGCTTATTGCGCTTGGACCAGACGGAGCCCAGGCACTGATGGGGCAGCAGCTTCTTGAACAGCTCCTAGAGAACAGGGGGAGGTTTGTTCACCCAGCTATTTCACATGCAAGAGTAGTGTCCTAGATAGGGGTCACAGGTCAGAGCTAGAGCTCAGAAAGCTGAGAATGTGGCCTGAGCCTGGTTGGAGTCCCTGGATGTCACTCCATTCTTTTTCACTGAGGGGCCCAGGACAGGATGGCCCAGGAGCAAATAGAGACGAGGGAAGGAAGGAGGGCATTTGCATCCTGATCATCCTCACAAACTCCAAGCTCCACGCTGCTGTTCAAGGTGGCTCCTCCCAAGGGGGACTCTTCCCCTCCAACTATTCATCCCTCTGGTTCTACTCCCCTCTCAGATACACATTCTCACATGATAGCTACAACCACAGGTTTATCTATCTGCCCTGCACTTAAGTACACATCAGATACCTAGTAATTGATGAGGGTACTCAGCCTCCAAAACAAGTGGGTGGGCGACCCATGGACTTGACTGAACACAGAGAGCTGCCCTCCTCCACCCACGGGACCAGGGCCTGCCCATTGGTCTCTCCATTCTGGCTCATTTCTTCTCCCTAGTACCTCCGTATCAGTGCTTATCAGGGTCTCTCGCTACAGTCCGCAGCTGGACAGTGAAAGCTTGGGGCTAAGCACCTTGATGGGTTGACAGGGTTGGGAAGTGGTGGAGCTGAGATTTGGTCCCAGACCATAGGAGTCCACATCAGGGAAAGGCAGGTGTGAGGCAGCCTACAGCAGAAGAAACGCTTGTCCCTGCCCCACCCTGAGAGCCTAACTGCTCACCGTATCCATATATGTGAGTTGCTCTGTCACAAGCCTGGAAGGGAAGTCCAGGAGGTCAGGCTTCTCCTCACCCAGCTGGTTCTTTGGGGTGACACAGCAGGAACCATCTGGGGTCACAGTGGGCTCTATGTCTATTGTCAGAGCTGGAGTGAAAATTCCTGGGAAAGCTGATGGTCCAGCTGACTGCAGCTCAGCACCCGGCACACATGGAGATGATGGGAGCATGTGTTCCAGTTCTGCAACAGCTGATGGAGGGGAGGCTGGCTCTGACACTGCAGGTGATGGTCGATGCAGAGCTGGGGTTGCCTCTAGCTCCATAGAAGGCCCTTTTTCTGGCTCTGCAACTGGAAGGAGCCCTGGAGCTGGCACTGGAGCAGGTTAAAGAGAAAGGTTCATCCACATAACTGACTTTCCATGTGCCTTTCCAAAAACAGGACATATACCATGGCCTTAAGGAGGGCACGTATTGCATGGTGCACTGGGTGTTATACGCAAGTAATGAATCATGGAACTTTACATCAAAAACTTGGGATGTACTGTATGGCGACTAACATAACATAATAAGAAAATATTAAAAAAATATATCCAATGAATTTCCAATCCATGAGCCCCATTCCAGATAGCCTTCCCAAACTGCAATCTCCCTTACCCTCTGCCTCTACAGGCTCCAGAAGTTCCCGCTGCAGCAGGAGAATGGGGGCATGGTTTTTCAGGTCCCAGTCATGGCACTTCAGATGTACAGAGCCCCCCCCCCCCCCCCCGCTTTACCTCAAGTCATATGTGGAGCACAGTCAGAGGCCTGGCCTTTCATTCCACATGCTACTCCCACAGCACCGTTCTTTCTGTGTGGGTCCCAGAAGATGGCCCCAGGCCACTTCCAACCCCTCTGTAGCTGTCTTTGCAGTGGTTTGCTCATCCAGAAAACCTGAATGAGTGGTTTTTCCACTTACACTCTTCACGGCCATAGGTCTAGTCTACTCCGTCTTCCATGCAGACCAGTATCAGGGCTTAAGTTTGAGGCAGATTTGTGAGTGGTCTGCTCACCACAGCTTCTATTATTGGCCCCAGTTGTGGTCAGCAGAGGTGGATACGGAAAGGGGCAGGCAGAGCAAGATGAGACCATCAAAGGGGTGGATGTTTTAGGCACCAGCTCAGCCCAGATTGTGCTCTGCTTCCCAGAGGGCTTGAAGGCCCATCCATAGCTCTTTTTGACTCATTTGCTTCTTCAGGAAGCCCCCCAAATTCAGCCCTCCCATGGAAACCAAGAGATCTGTGAGATCTATGGCTCTGAAAGTCCCTCCCCAGCCACAACCCCTGTATCTCCCACCCTGCTCTGTGGAGGCAGCAGTCTTTCCTTCTGGACCCAAAGACCGTGTTTTTACTTGTTATAGTCCATCATAATGGTACAAACACGGGTGGATCTATTCACACCTAGAGTAGGCCATGAAGATGTCACATCTAATGAACTATGGACATGGGTGCTTATGATGTGTAGAGTGACTATCTGACCCTCTGACTAAAATTGAGACCCAGACATTGTATCTACTTTGTCGACTGAGTTATCTTAGTGACTGGAAAGTGCCTGCATTACTACATGCCTAATACATATTATTGAATGAATGACTCCTAACCAGTACTTTCCAAATACTGAGTGGACCTTGGGCGGCTCTGCCTGCCCCCAGTGACTCCCTAATCTGGTCACATAAAGGACCAGTGCCAGGACCAACTAGATGGAATCTCAGAAGTCCTTTGCAAACAGGAAAACTATGAGCTTTCCATTTGCTTTTGTAAACCCAGAAGGGCCACAGGCCTGTGAGGGTTGAGGTTGAGAGCTTCTTCACTGGAGAGCGAGAACTACTAAACATGAAGATGCCCAGCATGTTCAGCAGCCTTTTCTACAGAGCCAGGCCCCAGATAAGCCCGTGCCGTGTTTTCTCCCATGATTTCCTACAGTAACCCTATGAGATTCAGCCTCTTACCACCCCATTTTTCAGAAGAGGAAAGTGAAGCTCAGAGAGGTACAGTGACATTCCCAAGACATACAGCTAGTAGGTGGGAGTCTCACTCCTGTGCTGTGCCTGGGGTGGGCATTCACCTGTTGAACTGCTGGCCCAGGACCTGTTGGGGTGAAGTGAACACATGGTATTATGCAGAAAATTGTGATATTTGATATGTTTATATCTGGGAAGAATGGTACCAGGGAGCGTACGAAATGCTCCACTGTGCCTTCTCTGAGCATCAGCATCGTGCAGGCCTCGTCCAGGGACAGGATTAATTCTTTTTCCCCACCAGAAAGACAGGGGGGGGGGGGGAGCGCAGTGTACTCAGCTTCAACTCCATGAACCACCAGGAAGATCAGGGTCTGGCGTTCAGACCAGAGACTCCCAACGCTTCGGGAACTTGTGCAAGAAAAGGGACTTGAAGGCCCGCCCAGAAAAGGGCTCTAGGCTTAAAGGTGCAATTGGCTTTAGGGGTGAAATGATAAACCATTGTTCCCTTTAACCCATTTTGTTAGTTGAGCAACAATAGCATTTCTCTCTTTTAATAGCCTTTATTAAGAACTCTATGCCTTTAAGTCATCGGTAAACATCCCTACTGCAGACAGGAGAAAGCAGAAGCTTAGCATCTCCAACGCTGCTTGAGATCATAGACGTTGGGCCTGAGAACTGTCCAGAGCATGGAATGCATGGCATTCCTCCCATGCTGATGAGGCCTGGTCTGTTCCTGACATGGGGAGAAAGGTTCAGGGGAAACCACCCTCCTTGGCAGGCCACAGGGGAGCCAATTGTTTCTAGTGTGGGTTCTGGCCTTGCCCTGATCATCTGTGGGTCCTGAGATAGGACATGAATTTGGACCCATTCTCACCCCAGACCAGCACTGGATGTTGTTGGTGGCCTGATGCACCTGCTGCTTGTCAAAGGAGATGAAGTAGCTGAACCCTTGGAGCAGCTCATCAAAGATGTCCTGGGTGGAACTCTGAAAAGATAGAGCCAGCTACCTGGGCCAGGAGGCATCAGAGGCCTTCCACCCAATCTGTGGTTCTATGTTCTGGCAGATCTAGCAGCTAAAAAAAGTTTGTTAAGACACTTAAGTGTTCCTTGCAGCATTGCTGAAATGGCAACAGAATTGAATCATGTCAAGTTCCACCAGCCTTGAAAGGCTGAATTACTGTGGCTGACGACCTCCTTTACGGAGGTCCAAAAAGACATATAAGGACACAGCTTGTGACCTGGTGGACCTACAATGATTTGATGTACTCTGAGAAATGACGCGTTATAGAGAAACATATAGAATGACTTCATCCCACCATTCCTTTTATGTTCAATCACCCTATTTAGTGTGAGGATTTATAAGGCCTTAGACAAGTTCTCCAAGGACAGTGGAGCTGGGTTCTACACAGGATACCTGGGTGAGTAGGGAAAATAATAAAAACAGTACAAAGACACTCATGGCTTCGGGAAAAGTAAGATAAAACACAACAAAACAAAATAACCTACGCCCCTAAACTGCAAAAAAACATTAATTATATTCTCTACCATTCCCATATATGTGAAGAGTCTTCCTACCTTATCCCATAGCTGGTGGTGGAGGTGTAGATGTTGGGATTACTTTGTGGTTGGGCCTGAGGGACACTCATGTGGAAACACTATAGGAGGGCCCTAGGTCTGTCCCCATATTTGTGTGGGGGCCCTGGGTGTGGAGAACCCTCTTCCCATTCTCACCTCAGGCAGCACTGATCCTGGGTGGTCTGGTGCACCTGACACTTGTCTAGGGAGTTGGAATAGTTAAAGTCACAGACCAGCTCATCAATGATCTCCTGGGTGCAGCTCCGAAAATGCAGTGCCCCATATATATGGGGCCAAGAGACATTAGTGGCCTCACGGGACATTGCCACAAGGGGCCACCCCCATTAGAAATCGTGTTCTCCAGTTAAGGCTAAGAGAAGCAGCAGAAAAGACATCCAACAAAGAGGAAGCCAGATGAAACCCTAGGGCTCATGATTAACATACAGGTGGTTGAGCTTGGTCCCCAGCACTCAGCTTCTCATCCTGCCTGCTATGACCTGGGGTGTGAACATGAAAGATGGGCCAGGTTCCAACACCTGGCAGCTTGCTTCTGCCCAGGAAGGGCATCCTTCCTCTGCCCCCTCCTCTACACACACATACACATACACACACACACTTAGTGAGGGGCAAGAGGTGTGGGCCTGCTGAAGTAGGATCACTGTTGTTGCCTGCTCTCCAGTGGGCTGCTCTGAGCTGCCCTGTGTTACCTGTTGGTGTCTCCTGCCACATGTCCAGAGGGCTCGGAAAAGCGGGCTGAGACGACGACTACAATGATGTGAAAGTCTTTCTCTCTGGACTTTCTGGGCCAAAGCCCCTGAAAGTAGGAATACAGCAACAGAACATCTTGTTCTCTTGAACGTCTCGAGTCAAGTGAGCTGGAAAGCAGGCTTTCTTTGAATGGATGTGCCTGGTTACCAGAGTTCTAAGTTCAATTGGGGCCTATCACCAAGGAAGTGAGGTCGCTTCTTCAAGATTCCAGTACCTTGGCCTCTGCCGTCTCTTGGCAACGAACTGTTTACTTTTCTCCCCCATGTCATCTCCTTAACTGTACACTATGAGCCAAAAATGCCATAGCCACCACTCTCTGGAAATGTAACCAGGGTCTGAGGTTTCAGGAGACAGAGCTGAATTCAGACCTTTTTTCTTTGTTTTCCCAGTTCTGAGTCCTAAATCATTGTGTCTCTCACATATTCCCCACTTTCCCAAGCTGCTTAGTGGGGATCAGGCTAGAATCCACTTCTTGGGACATCATCAGGTGTATGTGGATAATGTAACATGGGTGGGGTGGTCCCCTGTGTATCTGAAGCACAATTTTCAGGATGGAAGAATTACAAGAAGGGGTGGGACTTGGCATGGAGGGCCGCTCAACAGAGGCCTGGGTTCCAACAATGTAATATTGGAACACTTTCCCACTTGGCCTTGTGTAAATGTGGGCACTATGATGGGGTGGAAATGAACGAAGAAGCAGATATTGCTGTCCTCTGTAGTTAAACTGTTCAATTGTTTCCCATTATATTTAGAATGAGACCCAGTTCCTCATTTTTTTAAAATTTTTAAAAAAGATTTTATTTATTTATTTGACAGAGAGAGACGGCCAGCGAGAGAGGGAACACAAGCAGGGGGAGTGGGAGAGGAAGAAGCAGGCTCTTAGCGGAGGAGCCTGATGTGGGGCTCGATCCCATAACGCCAGGATCACGCCCTGAGCCGAAGACAGACGCTTAAGGACTGCGCTACCCAGGCGCCCCAGTTGCCTCATTTTTGTCTATGAGCGGAACAGCCTTCACAGTGGCTCCCACCGATCCAGACTTGTGGTATAGGCATCACTCTCTACCCATTAGGTGGTTAGTTACTGGCTTCTGACCAATAGGATGCAGCCAATGCGATGAAATGTGATGTCTAAGTTTCAATTGCAAAGAGTTTCTAACTTCCTAGTTACTTTTCTTGTGTTCTGCGTCTCACTCCCTTTCCCTTTTTCTTCTTGATCTCTGAACCAAAAATCGAGCACAGATATTTTGAGCTGCCATGTGTAGAAGCACACATGGCAGAGAACTTGGCCTGTGCCAAGGCCAGAAGACACAAAGGAACTCAGATTCTGAGTCCAAACAGCTTCCCGAATCATGTGAGCCAACTTGGGAGAAAATCCTCTGCCAGTCTAGCCTCAGTCACTGCTGCAGCCTCTGCCACACCTTGAGCCTGGGGAACTATGCTTATTTGTGCCTGGACTCCTCACCCACAAAAACTGTGAGAAATTAAATATATACATTTTAAGATTCAGGCTACTGGGGCAAGGCAGTAACATAGGAACAATAGATAAGTAACAGTCTCCCAGGCCTCAGCACCTCTCCCTGCCTTCCTCCCTCCCCTCTGCTCTCCTCCTAGTGTCCCTCCAGCCACGGGGGCTGCCTTTTTCACCTCCTCTGGCCAAACCAGCTCTGTTAGTGAGTGTCTGCAACAGCGGTCCCTTCTTTCTGACACACCGCACACAGACTTGTGCAGGTCTAGCTCCCTTTTGTCAATCTGTTTTCAGCAATGTCACCCTCAGTGAGGCCTTTCATATTTTCCTATCCAATGACTTCCCAGCCTTCCTTCATTACATACTTCAGTCGTCGTATATAGCACTTGCTCTTTTCTTTCACGTCTTTGGTTTGTGCTTTGTCCATCTCTAGACTGTGAGCCCCTAAAAGCAGGGAGCTCTTGGTATTTTCAGCTCTCCTCATGGGTCCACCAAGGTACCTGGCATAGGGGAGTGCTTAGTGTATAGTTACTGAATGAATAACTGAGAAGATCTTGGAGCCCACCTCCCCTTTTAACAAGCTAGACTGTAGGGAGAAGCGCAACTAAAAGTTTCGAGCTGTTTCTGGGCAAGGGGACAACCACAATGGCCTCTGCCTGACTCTTCCTTCTCCAGTATCTCCAGCAGAACTGATGAGGCACCATGGACAAGGAAGCACCCTGCATCACGTTCTCTGTCTCTAGTGGTACAGCCCCAGGCAGGCACACCACCAAAGAAAGGGGTGCTTTTATCTGGGTGTCCTCAAGGCAGTGGCTTTCCAGAGTCAGAGTGGCAAAGGAGCAGGATCTCCAGGCTCCAAGAGCAGAATAAGGGACCACAGAAACCTCCCTTTTCTCCTTTTTCTGTCCACTCCCATGGTGTCCTCTTTACTATTCCAGCACCCTCACCTCAGCCAGAAGAGTGATTCTGCACCCACCCTTGTATGTCCAAATGAGGACCCTGAAGGTCTAATGGAGACTGGTCTTGCCCCTGGACCCCAGAGACAGTGTTCAGTGCTCTGGCACTTTCCCAGAGAACATAAACAAATGATAAGCAGGTATGCGCAAGCCCAAAGCGCAATGACCTATCACATCAATTGGAGCAGCTGTCATAACAACGACAAGAGACAACAAATGCTGGTGAGGATGTGGAGCAAAGGAGCCTATGCGCACTGGCGCCGGCACTGTGCAAAACAGTATGGAGCGTCCTCAACACACTGAACACAGAACCACGGTATGTGCAGCAGCTCCACGTCTGGGAACATTCCATAGAAAACAAAGGAATATGTCTAAGAAATACCTGCACTTCCATGTGCAAGAAGCTTTATTTACCATAGCTGAGACAAGGAAAACATCAGTGCCCATTAGTGGTGAATGGATAAAGAAGTGTTACCTACATAATGGAATATTAATCAGCCATAAGAAAAGGAAATCCTGCTAAGTGTGATAACAGTTTTGGACTTAGAGGCATGATGCCAAGTGAAACAAGTGAGACAGAGAAAGGCAAACACTACATATGTGTAGGTATAGATATATATAGGGAGATAGATACTATATAGATGATAGATACATAGACATTTTCCCCTTTTATGTGGAATCTAAAACAAAGAAAAGAAAAGGCGGAAAACTAATTCAGAAGAACAGATCAGATTAAAGTAACAAGAAACAGAGGGGAGGGTGGGGGCAGGGATTGAGTGAATGGTGAAAAGGTACAAACTTCCAGTTTTAAGATAAATAACAGGGATTTACAGTACAACATGATGACTGCCGTTGATACCGCTCTATGGTTTGAGAGGTGTTAAGAGAGTAAATTCTGAGAGTTCTTATCACATAATAGCTTACACATACACAGTGTGTCAATTATATACAGTGATCAATTATATCAATAAAACTGGGCAAAAAATATTTTAATATTCATAATGGGCATCAGGAAAGTTGACTTGGTAAAAATAATGACACATAAGCAAAATGTAAAACAGCAGAACCCACAGTCAGTAGACTATGATATGGATAAAAAATCCAAGCCATTTGCATAAAAAATTGATTCTGATTTTTAAAATCAGTGAATTAAAGTTAAAGTAGATAAAATAGAATTTTAAATTGTGCTACATTTTTAAAAATTGATCAAGGAATAAAATGTCTTATTAAATTAACTCTGAAAATACCGTTTTGAAAAAATTTTCATGTTTTGGAAAATTCTGATTTTAAGCTTTTAAGTGGGCACAGAATGAGAACATTTTGTTGGATCAAAGTTGTCTCCAGGAAAATGGGTGAGACAAAATAGCAGCACCAAAATGGCAAGACTAAATTGTCCTGTGTTCATTTCTCTGTATTTGCAGTTTTTAAAGAAAAAATATTTTTATTGACATACAATACACATAATCAAAAATCTACCATCTACCGTCTACAAATCTACCATTTATAGGTTTATATTTCATTAAGTACATTAAGTTCATGGAATACATTTTAAATGTATTAAATGCATTAATACCCTTTCTACAACCTCCGTCTAACCCAACTTCACATCTCATTTCATCTTGTGAAACTAAAACTCTACACCATGAATCAGAAACTTACCATTACTGCCTCATTCCAGCCCTTGGCAACACCATTCTACTTTCTGTCTTTATGAATCTACTTTGGGTAGGTCCCAAAAGTGGAGTCAAAGCTTGCATTTTTATGAATGCACTTAATGTAAAAGTTCACCCATGTTGTGGAGTTTTGCAGTCCTGTAGGAAATAAGCGTGTCACTTACCTGTTCTTCCGGTCTGTCTTCTGGGGGAGGGGCCTGCTGCTTGGCTGTTCAGGCTGCTCTGCCTGGTTGGCCTTTCACCACCCCTTGTCAGGGGGTTGGGTTTAACGTGAGGAGGTTGTCTGTGTGGCTTTGTTCCCTGGCAGATTTCCATGCCTCCTTAGAGGGTCAGAGGAAATACGGCTGTGCAGAAAACTCTGGCCTAGGGCAGCAAGATCACGGTCACCTTTCTTCAATGAAACTTCCAGGTCAAAACATCTCCACTTGGAAAAAAACCTGTCAGCCAAGAATGCTTTATTTGGAAAAGCTGTCCTTCAGAAATAAAGGAGAGATAAAGACTTTTCCAAACAAAGAAAAGCTAAATGAGTTCCTCACTACTAGACCTGCCGTAAGGGAAGAATTAACACCTATACTACTTAAACTCTTCCAAAAATATCAACATAAGAGGAATACACACAAACACATTTTAAGAGGCCAGTATCACCATGATACCAAAACCAAATAAAAAGACTACAAGAAAAGAAAATTATATACTGGTGTCCCCGATGAATATAGATGAAAAAATTCTCTTTAAGTATTAACAGACTGAATTCAGCAGCATCTTAAAGGACCATATACCACGATCAACTGGGATTTGTCCAGGGGGTGCAAGGATGGTTCAACATATGCAAATCAATCACTGTGTGACACATCACATTAACAGAATGAAAGATAAAAATCATATGAATATCTCAATAGATACAGAAAAAGCATTTGACATGCATTTGACAAAGTACAACATGCATTCATGATAAAAACCCTCAACAAATTGGATCGTGAAGAAACGTACCTCAACACAATAAAGGCCACATACGGCAAACCCACAGCTACGGCAAACATCACACTCATTGGTGAAAGACTGAAAATTTGTCATGTAAGATGGGGAACAAGACAAGGGTGCCCACTCTCAACACTCCTATTCAATACAGTACTCGAAGTCCTAGCAGAACCATCAGACAAGACAAAGAAATCATAGGCATAAAAATTGGGAAGGGAGAAGTTAAAACTGTCTCTATTTGCAGGTGACATATAGAAATCCTAAAGACTATAAAAACAACCCTGTTAGGTCTAATCAATGAATTCAGTAAAGTTGTAGGATAGAAAATAAATGTACACCTAGCAGTAGCATTCCTATACACCAACAACAAACTATCTGAAAAAGATATAAGGGAAAAGATACAAAGAACATTTATGTTAGGGAGAAAAACAACAAAATACTTAGAAATAAACTTGAGCATGGAGGTGAAAGGTCTCTTCACGGAAAACAAGACATTGATGACAGATACAAAAAAAGAAACCCACCAATGAATTGAATGGTATTGCATGTTTATGAATTGCAAGAAATAATGTTAATTACCCAAGCCACCAATAGACTCAATGAATTTCCTATCAAGATTCCAATGACTTTTTTTGCAGTAAGAAAAAAAAATCCTAAAATTTGAATGAAACAATGAAAGACTTTGGATAACCGAAACAATCTCTAGAAAGAAGAATAAAGCTGGAGGCATCACACTGCCTGATTTCAACTGTATTATAAAGCTATAGTAAATCAAAATCTTATGGTAGTGGCATAAAAACAAACACATAGACTAATGAACACAAGAGAGAGCCCAGAAATAAACCCAGACACATACGGTTTTTGAGAAGGGAGGCATTCTCAATGGAGAAAAATAAAACAGCTTCTTCAGTAAATGATGCTGGGAGAAGTGGATATTCACATGTCAAAGAACAAAACTGGACCCCTATCTTACATCATCCACAAAAATTTACTCAAAATAGATAAAAGACTTACAGGGAAGACCTGAAATCATAAAATTCCTACAAGAAAACATAGAGAATAAACTACTTGACATTGGTCTTGGTAAGTATATTTTAAAAATAACACCAAAAGCACGAGCAACAAAATAAAAAAAAAAAAAGTGGTACTACACTCAAGAGCCTCACAGTGAAAGAAATAATCAACAAAATGAAAATGCAACATATGGAATGGGAAAATATTTGCAAATCATGTATCTGAAGAGAAATTAATACCTAAAATATATACATAACTCATACAACTCAGTTGTATGTAAAAAAAAGAAAGAAAGAAAGAAAGTAAAAAAATAAAGAAAAGAAAAAAGAAACCAACTAAAGAAAGGACCAAGGACCTAAATAGACATTTCTCCAGAGAAGACAAATGGACAACCAGCACATAAAAAAGGTGTTCAGGGGCGCCTGGGTGGCACAGTGGTTAAGCGTCTGCCTTCGGCTCAGGGCGTGATCCCGGCGTTATGGGATCGAGCCCCACATCAGGCTCCTCTGCTATGAGCCTGCTTCTTCCTCTCCCACTCCCCCTGCCTGTGTTCCCTCTCTCGCTGGCTGTCTCTATCTCTGTCAGATAAATAAATAAAATCTTAAAAAAAAAAAAAAAGGTGTTCAACATCTAATCTTTACGAAGATACAAATCAAAACCACAAAAACCACAACGAGATATCATTCTTGTTAGAATAATTATTATCAAAATGACAAAAGATAACAAATGTTGATGAAGATGTAGAAAAAAGGGAACTCCTGTGCACTGTTGGTGGGAATGTAAATTGGCATAGCCAGTATGGAAAAACCTATGAACTTTCTTCAAATATTAAAAATAAAATAACCAAAGGATCCCGCAATTCCACTTCTGGTTACATAGCTGAACAAAATGAGATTAACATGTTGAAAAAAAAGAAGTTAGCCTGTTGAAGAGGTATTGCCACCCCATGTTCATAGCAGCATTATTTACAATAGCCAAGATATGGAAACAACCTGTATCTATCAACAGAGTAATGGATAAAGAAAATGTAGTCTGTATATCCAATGGAATACTATTCAGCCATAAAAATAAGGAAATCCTGTCATTTGAGACCGCACGGATGGTCCTTGAGGACATTATACTAAATAAGTCAGCAGAGAAAGACAAATACTAGATGATCTCACTTATATGTGGACCCTAAAACATAAAACAAATAGAAAAACAAATAGAAAAAGAGATCAGATTTATGGTTACCAGAGGCACGGGGTGACGGGAGGGAAAACTGAATGAAGGGGATCAAAGGTACAAACCACAGCTGTAAGTCCTGAGAATGTCATGTGCTACACAATCACTGTAGTTAACACTGCTGCATGTTGTAGCTGAAAGTTGCTGTCCTCTAGTTCAACCTCATTGAAATATTAGGAATCCCAAGCTTAATCCAAACGGTTTGAGCCCAAGGTCACAGAGCTCCCACATTGCTGTTTTCAATTGCTACCATAATACAGAACACTTGGAAGGAGCATCTATATTCCAGGAACACAGCCAAATATCCTTTATTCACTAACTCTTCTGACCCTGTGACTCCATACCCTTTACTTGTCGTAGTCAGAATTCAGTTAGATAGAAACTGCCTTTCTGATTCTAACAGTACTAACGCACTATGTTTTCAACACAAGCTGCCTATAATATAGTTTAAAGTATATTTATGATGTGTATGAAAAATAAAAAAAAATTATTAGATGATAGTTAAGGTCCCAGAGGCTCGACAAATTCCACAGTTCTCAAAAAGATGGCCCCAAAGCCAGCAGCATTACCTACACATTTGTCAGAAATGCAAATACTCTAGCCCTCGAGAGAACTATTGAATCAGAATCCAGTGGGATTTACCTTTGGCATCAACAAGTCTTCCAGGCAATTCTAATGCACACCAAAGTTTGAGAAACACTGCTTTAATTGTTTTCATTGTTTGCACAAAGACAAGGGTGGATAATTAGTCATAGTCATCTCCATAAACTCAATAAAAGCAATGGATTAAAAAAATACAGGCAAACTCACATATCTCATACGGAAAATTTACAATTTATAAAAAATTCTACAATATGCTTTAGAAGCTTAAAGAAAAGTGTGAGGACACATGAAACCTCATGATATATTTGGGTTTTGTGATGAGCACTGAGTGTTATACACAACAGATGAATTACTGAACTCTAAAGATATTTAGGTTTTTTTTTTTTTTAAAGATTTTATTTTATTTATTCGACAGAGATAGAGACAGCCAGCGAGAGAGGGAACACAAGCAGGGGGAGTGGGAGAGAAAGAAGCAGGCTCATAGCAGAAGAGCCTGATGTGGGGCTCGATCCCATAACGCCGGGATCACGCCCTGAGCCGAAGGCAGATGCTCAACCGCTGTGCCACCCAGGCGCCCCAAAAGATATTTAGGTTTTGTTTTAATTTATGACTGAATGTAGTGTTCATTTCTGTTTCATAAATGGATTTAAAACACCACATATGCCTAGTAATAAATGAAACCTCAAGAAACTAGATGAGTCTCAAACAAACAACCTAACTTTACCCCTTAAGGCACTGGAAAGAGAACACATCAGGCCAAAGTTATTAGAAGGAAAGAAATAACAAAGATTAGAGCAGGGAAAAATGAAGCGGGACTAAAAGGATAATGGAGTATACCAACGAAACTAAGAACTGATTCTCTGAAAATAAAATTGACAAGCCTTTACCTAGATTTCCCCCACCCCCAAAAACAAGGAGAGAGAGAGAGGGAGAGACAGAACTCATATAAAAAATGAAAGAGTGATACCAGAGAAATGCCAAAGATCATAAGAAACTACTCTGAACAATTATATACAAAAAATTGGACAATCTAAGGGAAATTGATAAAACTCCCAGAAACATACAACTTGCTAAGACTGAATCCTGATGAAATGGAAAATCTGAACAGATTATTAGTAAGCAGGTTGAATCAGTAATTGAAAACCTCCAAAAAACAAAACTCCAGGACTAGATGGTTTCACAGGTGAATTCTACAAAATATTCAAAAAGGAATTAATACTCAAATTCTTCCAAAAAATAAAGGAGGAGGGAATTCTTCCAAACTCATTTTATAAAACTGGAATTCTTCTGATACCTGATCCAGACAAGGATTCTGCAAGAAAAACATTACAGGCCAATATTCCTAATATACACTTACAAAAATCCTCAACAAAATATTAGCAAACCAAATTCAGTAATACACTAAAAGGATCATATACACATATCTAGAAAAGTGTTGTTACAGCTGATGTCAGAGAAATTATCTGTGCTCTCTTCTAAAATTTTTATGGTTTCAGGTCTCATATTTAGGTCCTTAAGCTTTTTGAGTTAATTTTTGTCTATGGTGGAAAAAAAGTGGTCCAGTTTCATTCTTCTGCACGTTGCTGTCCAGTTTCCCCAAGATCATCTGCTGAAGCGGCTTTATTTTCCCCACTGTATACTTTTGTGGCCTTTGTTGAAGATTAATTGACCATATAGTTGTGGAATTATTTCTGAGCTTCCTATTCTGTCCTATCGCTCTGTGTGTCTATTTTTGTGCCAGTACCATACTGTTTTGATTACTACATGTTTGTACCGTAAATTAAAGTTTGGAATTGTGATACTTCCAGCCATGTTCCAGGATATTTAGGATTTTTTGCGATTCCATACAGATTCTAGGTCTGTTCTGGTTCGGTGGAAAATGCTGTTGGTGTTTGATAGGGATTGCCTTAAATCTGTGGATTAGATAGTATGGACATTTTAAGAATATTAATTCTTCCAATCGACAAACATCGAATGTCTTTACTTTCTGTGTGTGTGTCATGACTTTAAATCAGTGTATTTATAGTTTTCAGAGTCCCGGTCTTAAAGCCTCTTTCATTAAATTTATTCCCAAGTGTGTGTGTGTGTGTGTGTGTGTGTGTGTGTGTGTTTAATCGTTGGTGCAGTTGTAAATGGGATTTCTTTCTCAATTTCTCTTTCTGCTATTTCATTCGTAGTGCATAGAGATGGAACAGATCTGTGTATTAACTTTGCATCTTGTAATTTTACTGAACTTATGAGTTCTAGTGACTTTTTTTTTTTGGTAGGGTCCTTAGAGTTTTCTAGATATAGTATCGTGCTATCGTGCTATACACGAATAGTGACAGTTTTACTTCTCCCTTACCAATTTAGATGCCTTTTCTTTCTTTTCCTGGTCTGACTGCTGAGGTCAGGACTTGCAGTACTATATTAAACAAAAGTGCTGGGAGTGCACATCCTTGTCTTCTTTCTGATCTTAGAAGCAAAACTTTTGGTTTTTCACCATTGAGTATGACGTTAGCTGTGTGTTTTAGATATATGGTTACTGTTATTATTTTGGGGTACGTTCCCTCTAATCTTACTTTGTTGAGTATTTTTGTCATCACTGGGTGTTGTACCTTGACAGATTAGATTTTAAACTAAAGACGGTAGGTAGAGATACAGAAGGACACTATATTATTCTTAAAGGATGTATCCAACAAGTGGATATGACAATTATAAATATCTATGCTCCCAACAGGGAAGCAGCTAGATACACAAGCCAACTCTTAACCAGAATAAAGAGACATATAGATAATAATACGTTAATAGTAGGGAAGATATAGATAATAATACGTTAATAGTAGGGAACCTCAACACTCCTCTCTCAGCAATAGACAGATCACCTAAGCAGAAAATCAACAAAGAACCAAGAACTTTGAACGGACCAGATGGACCAGATGGACCTCATAGATATATACAGAACACTACACCCCAGAACAACAGAATACTCATTCTTTTCGAATGCACAGGGAACGTTCTCCAGAATAGATCACATACTGGGTCACAAAACAGGTCTCAACCGATACCAAAAGACTGAGATTATTCCCTGCATATTCTCACACCGCAATGCTTTGAGAATGGAACTCAATCACAAGGAAAAATTTGGAAGAAACTCAAACACTTGGAAACTAAGAAGCATCCTGCTCAGGAATGATTGGGTAAACCAGGAAATTAAAAATCAATTTAAGCAATTTATGGAGACCAACGACAATGAAAACACATCGGTCCAAAACCTATGGGACACTGCAAAGGTGGTCCTAAGGGGGAAATACATAGCCATCCAAGCCTCACTCAAAAGAATAGAAAAATCTAAAATGCAGTTTTTATATTCACACCTCAAGAAGCTGGAACTGGAACAGGTCTAACCCACGCACAAGAAGGCAGGTGATCAAGATTAGAGCAGAGATCAATGAATTAGAAACCAGGAGCACAGCAGAGCAGATCAACAGAACTAGAAGCTGGTTCTTTGAATCAACAAGATCGACAAGCCGCTGGCCAGACTTATTCAAAAGAATAGAGAAAGGACCCAAATTAATAAAATTATGAATGAAAAGGGAGAGATCACAACCTACACCAATGAAATAGGAAGGATCATTAGAAACTTTTTATCAACAGCTTTATGCCAATAAATTAAACAACCTGGGAGAAATGGATGCCTTCCTGGAAACGTATAAACAACCAAGACTGAAACAGGAAGAAACTGGTTACTTAAACAGACCGATTAATTATGAAGAGATTGAGGCAGTGATCAAAAACCTCCCCAAAAACATGAGTCCAGGGCCTGACGGATCCCCAGGGAATTCTACCAAACATTCAAATAAGAAATAATACCTATTCTCCTGAAGCTGTTTCAAAATATAGAAATAGAAGGAAAACTACCAAAGTCATTCTATGAGGCCAGAATTACCTTGATCCCCCAACCAGGCAAAGACCCCATCAAAAAGGAGAATTACAGACCGATATCCCTGATGAATTTGGACGCCAAAATTCTCAACAAGATCCTACCTAGCTAATAGGAGGCAACAGTTCATTAAAAGGATTATCCATCAAGACCAAGTGGGATTCATCCCTGGGATGCAAGCGTGGTTCAACATTCGCAAATCGATCAGTGTGATAGATCATATCAGCAAGAAAAGAGTCAAGAACCATATGAGCCTCTCAATTGATGCAGAAAAAGCATTTGACAAAATACAACATCCTTTCCTGATTAAAACCCTTCGGACTGTAGGAATAGAGGGTACATTCCTCAATTTCATATTCTATGAAAAGCCTACAGTGAATATCATTCTCAATGGGGAAAAGCTGGAAGCCTTTCCCTTAGGTCAGGAACACGACAAGGATGCCCACTCTCACTATTATTCTTCAACTTAGTACTAAAAGTCCTTGCAGCAGCAATCAGACAACAAAAAGGGATAAAAGGTCTCCAAATCGGCAAAGAAGATGTCAAACTGTCTCTCTTCGCAGATGACATGATACTCTATATGGAAAACCCAAAAGACTCCACCCCCAAACTACTAGAACTTATAGAGAAATTCAGTAATGTGGCGGGATACAAAATCAATGCTCAGAAATCAGTTGCATTTCTATACAAGAACAATGAGACTGAAGAAAGAGAAATTAGGGAATCCATTCCATTTACAATAGCATGAAAAATCATACATTATCTCGGAATTAACTGAACCAGAGATGTAAAGGATCTATATTCTAGAAACTACAAATCGCTCTTGAAAGACATTGAAGAAGACACAAAAAGATGGAAAAATATTCCATGCTCATGGAACGGAAGAATTAACATCGTTAAAATATCTATGCTACCTAGAGCAATCTACACATTCCATGCTATCCCAATCAAAATACCAATGACATTTTTCAAAGAACTGGAACAAACAGCCCTTAAATTTGTATGGAACCAGAAAAGGCCCCGAATCGCCAAGGAATTCTTGAAAAGGAAAACAAAGCTGGGGGCATCACGTTGCCTGATTTCAAGCTGTACTACAAAGCTGTGATCACAAAGACAGCATGGTATTGGCACAAAAAAAGACACATAGACCAATGGAACTGAATAGAGAACCCAGAAATGGACCCTCGGCTCTTTGGGCAAATAATCTTTGACAAAGCAGGAAAAAACATCCAGTGGAAAAAAAGACAGTCTCTTCAATAAATGGTGCTGGGAAAAATTGGACAGCTACATGCAGAAGAATGAACCTTGACCACTCTCTCACACCATACACAAAGATAAACTCCAAATGGATAAAAGACCTCGATGTGAGACAGGAATCCATCAAAATCCTAGAGGAGACCACAGGCAGCAACCTCTACGACATCGGCCACAGCAACTTTTTTCATGACACATCTCCAAAGGCAAGAGAAACAAAAGATAAAATGAACTTGTGGGACTTCATCAACATCAAAACCTTCTGCACAGCCAAGGAAACAGTCAAAAAAACTAAGAGGCAGCCCACGGAACGGGAGAAGATATTTGCAAATGACACTACAGATAAAAGACTAGTATCCAAAATCTACAAAGAACTTCTCAAACTCAATACACGAGAAAAAAATAAACAAATCCTAAAATCGGCAGAAGATATGAACACTTTTCCAATGAAGACATACAAATGGCTAACAGACACATGAAAAAATGTTCAAAATCATTAGCCATCACGGAAATTCCAATCAAAACCACACTGAGATACCACCTTGTGCCAGTTAGAATGGCAAAAACGGACAAGGAAAGAAACACCAAAGGTTGAAGAGGATGTAGAGAAAGGGGTTCCCTCCTACATTGTTGGTGGGAATGCAATTGGTATAGCCACTCTGGAAAACAGTGTGAAGGTCCCTTAAAAAGTTAAAAATTGAGCAACCCTATGATCCAGCCATTGCACTACTGGGTATTTACCCCAAAGATACAGACATAGTGAAGAGAAGGGCCATATGCACCCCAATGTTCATAGCAGCATTGTCCACAATAGCTAAATTGTGGAAGGAGCCGAGATGCCCTTCAACAGATGACTGGATTAAGAAGTTGTGGTCCATATATACAATGGAATATTACTCAGCTATCAGAAAGAATGAATTCTCAACGTTTGCTGCAACATGGACGGCACTGGAGGAGATAATGCTAAGTGAAATAAGTCAAGCAGAGAAAGACAATTATCATATGATTTCTCTCATCTATGGAACATAAGAACTAGGAAGATCGGTAGGGGAAGAAAGGGATAAAGAAAGGGGGGGTAATCAGAAGGGGGAATGAAGCATGAGAGACTATGGACTCTGAGAAACAAATGAGGGCTTCAGAGGGGAGGGGGTTGGGGGAATGGGATAGACTGGTGATGGGTAGTAAGGAGGGCACGTATTGCATGGTGCACTGGGTGTTATACGCAACTAATGAATCATCAAACTTTACGTCAGAAACCAGGGATGTACTGTATGGTGACTAACATAATATAATAGAAAAGAAAAAAAAAAGAAAAAAAGAAAATTCTTTATTAAAAAATAAATAAATAAATAAATGAAAGGGGGAAAAAGGAAAAAAACGTAAGCACACAAAATCAGGGAACAGGACAGGGATAACAGCCCCAGATACAGAGGAAAAAGCTGGATAAAACAGATGATTTTCTATGAATGTATAAATCACCAAAACTAAACCAGAAAATGATAGCAAATCTAAAAAAGCACTAAGCTTTTTTTTTTTTTTTTAAAGATTTTATTTATTAATTTGACATAGAGAGACAGCCAGCAAGAGAGGGAACACAAGCAGGGGGAGTGGGAGAGGAAGAAGCAGGCTCCTAGCGGAGAAGCCTGATGTGGGGCTTGATCCCAGAACGCTGGGATCACGCCCTGAGCCGAAGGCAGAGGTTTAAGAACTGAGCCACCCAGGCGCCCCAAAAGCACCAAGCTTAGGTAGTTTTACTGGGGAATTCCACCAAATTTAAGGAAACAGATCATTTCAAGAGTATTTAAACTGGCTAAAGCAGAGAAAGCTTTTAATAAAGCTAAGGAAAGCACTAAAACAACTTGATAAAGATTACATTAAAAACAAAATTACAAACTGGTTTCACAAATCACAATGTAAAATGACTCAGTAAAATATTACTAGAATCTGGCTACACACTAACAGAGTTTTCACTGATGATTCAATAATATGACCATGATTCAATAACACAAAATCTGTTACTATTATTCATATGAACAGGTCAAGGAAGAACATCTGTATAATTTCACAGATGCTAAAACAGTATTTAATAAAATTCAACAACCATTTTTGATTAAAAAAACAAAGAGCAACAACACAGCCCTTAGTAAAATAACTACTGTGGCAGAAACACTAAAAGCATTCTCAGTGAAGTAAGGAACAAGACAACGTACCCACTATCATTCTGACTTAGTATTTGATCTTGTCCTGGAAATACAAAGCAACCAAAAAAGAGAAACAAGAGACATAAAAAGTAAAAAACATGGAATGAAATTCTTATTATTTGTAACTGATATGATATTATACCTGAAAATCCAAGAGAACCAACTGCAAAAACTACTAGAAACAATATGATGACATAAGTTCCTGCTTGAAAAATCAGTAAGTACAGGGGCACCTGGGTGGCTCAGTCGGCTAAGCATCTGCCTTGGGCTTAGGTCATGATCCCAGGATCCTAGGATCAAGCCCCACATCGCATGGGGCTCCCTGCTCGGCAGGAAGCCTGCTTCTTCCTCCCCCTCTGCCAACCACTCCCTCTACTTGTGCTCCTCTCTCTCTAATAAATAAATAAAATAAAAATTAGTAAAGTACAATAATAAAAATATGTAATATAAGAAAGGGTCCTATTTTCAACAACAAAAAAGATCAACTAGGAATAAATTTAAGAAATGTACAGGATTTTTACACAAACCTTTTAAAGACATTTCTGAGACAACTGGAGAAATGTGTATGTAGATTGGATATTACATTAAATTAGTACTAGGCAATAAATTGTTAATTTTGATAAATATAAAAAAGTTTTGATAAATATAGCAATGAGGTTATATATATTTCAAAAGTCTCTATTTGTTCCAGTTCCCAAGTTATACTCTGAAGTAGTTACGAATAAAATCATTTGTTTTAAAACATTCTAGTCCCCCACCCTACAAAGAAATGGAGGGAAGAGGGACAAATGATTCAAGATTGGCAACGCATGGCAAACTGTTTAAAAAGACGTGATGGATACATCCAGGTTCATTATATTCTCTTCCCTACTTTTGTGTATTTGAAAATGTGCACAATAGGACCCAAACAAAGGCACGTACTGAGAGACTCAAAGGTACACAATAGGCTTATAAAAACACACAAAAATTGCCACCTAACAATTAGAAATGCAAATTAAAGCTACAAATCAGATGTCATTTTCATCAATCAAATAGAGAAAAGATCCAAATATTTGGTGATATTCAGTATTTGGGGGAAAGGAAGTAACTGACCTGCCGGGGAAAAAGTATCCATCAGTACTTTGGAGGACTCCTTGGCCTCACCTTTCAAAATTATAAACACACACTCCGTGGCCCAGCAATTTCACTTCTTAGGAATTTATGCTAGAGATACTAATTCAATAAGTATTTTCCGCCACCTACTATGGCCATACACTAGAGACAGAAAAGTGGAGGAAACAAGGCCCCTGCTCTCATAGGGTTCCATTATTGTAGGGGAGGAGAGAACCAATAAAGCCAATTAAGTACACGGACAATTGCAAGGTCAAGGGAGATAAGTGTGATGAAAAAAGCAAACAGAATAAGGGTGTTGGGAGTGGCAAGAAGTCTATTTTGGATGGGCCTCTCTGAGGACGTGACAGTTGGGCAGAGACCTGGGTGAAGAAGAAAACAAAGGAGAAGAATGACCAGGAGAACATTCCAAGAAATAGGGAAGGAAACCACGGAGTAACACATACATTTGGCTTTCCTGCCCTCTGCTTCTCTTTTTATTCCCTAACAGTCTTTCGTTCCTCCAAAGGATATGAGCACCTCTTGAATGTCTTTCTTTGTCCTGATACAAAAATGAAAATAAACGTATCTTTGAAATACAATACATCTTTCGGGCCAGCACTGTTTCCCCAAACACTATTGTGCCTAATAATTTCATTTCTTCAAAGGAAGAATTCCCAAACTTATCTAGGTGTAATGCCAAACCTGTTTACAAAAGTACATTCAAGCTAGAATTAGTTTCACAAAAGATATTGACCAGTTACTAGATAATTTTATAGAAAAAAAAAATACTGTCAGTCCCTGCCCTTCTGGCAAGAATGCGAACCACTGACTTAGAGAAGACTATAGTTTAATTTCATAACCTTTTAAGCAATGAGGTTGAAATGTTGAAGTGCCTATTTGGATAAATATTTATTTATTTGGATAAATATTATTTATCCAAATATTTTCAATTTCAATTTCATGATCTTTTAGGCAATGATATTGATATTTTTAGAGGCTATTTTAATAAATATTTGACACTGAAGTGGCCAGTGTCAATTAAGGGCGTTCCAGTTGACCCCAAAAGAAACGACTCTGCAACAACACCTGAGAACATTACATACTAACCTGTTCAAAACCGTGAAACACCCAGACTTCAAACTTGCCATGAATGATACGTTCTGTGAACAGCCAGATTAATTACAAAGCCAGCATATGGAGAGATCTGTCCCTGTGAAATACACTATCTTAATTCTGAAATCAGCTTTACCTGGATGCATTCATCTCCTATTCAGACAACGCAAAAAAAACTAAGACTTCCAGATTCTACAGAGATTCCTAAGGAGACAACTCAGTGTAATCCAATTTCAAGCACCATTAGCCATCTGCACAAGCAACGACAGGTTTCCCTCCAACAGCTGACGATGCGGTGTACCCCTGGCCACATCACACCACTGAACCTTCCCCCAAAGGTCCAGCAGAGAATGCCACTTCTGACAACTAGTTACCCGAGAAAAAATTATCAAAGTGAGAAACCGGGAAAAGGTAAGCTTCCGCACAGGCCAGCCCAGCAAGAGGGGCGCTCAGTTTTGAGTTCTATGCAGATCTGAGGCCAAGAATCCCAATGCTCTCTGGCTCTGGAGCCTGCCCTTCCACGTCCCACCTCTTACGTGAGAGGCGTCCAGGAGCCTCACAAGGGACGCCCCCCACGCCCTCCTCTACTCTACAACGTGGGGTCGTGATTGCCCCCTGCTCCCAGCCCCTGGGAAAGACGCTGGTCCAGCCGGTCGAGGACGGGGTACCACTGGCTCACCTGGGGAGGGTAAGGGCACGGGGCTGGGCTCCGCGGAGGGCCAGAAAAGGGCACCAGGGGAGGGAAGGGGACAGTCGGGGGCCCTCCGGCAAGCAGCTATCTGGGGAAAGGATGCCCGCGGGCCTCACTGGCGGGCCAGGCGAGGGAAAGAGGACACGTGAGAATGCAGGGTAGACGTGGGGCGCTCCTGCAGGCAAGAAACGTACGGAGGGGCGGGGGGCTTAAGAGCTGCCTGCGGGCCAGGTAGGGGGCCCCGCCCCTGCGCCCTACCTCCCCTGCCCAGCGCCCGCTTCATGCCCGCGTCCGCGGCGCAGCGCGGCTCTGCCGGCCCCTTGCCCGCCAGGCGCAGGTTCTGCTTCAGGCGGCAGTCGGCGTCCAGCGCCGCGGCGGCCGAGCCCGACGAGGACGAGCCCGAGGCGGTGCAGCGCTCATGCTCCAAGGCGACGGGCTCCGTCCGCTTCCTCATCCCGCGGCCGACAGGGCCAGCCGCCGACGGCGTCCGCTGACCTCGCCCGCCCGCCCGCGCTGCAGTCGCCGCGACTCGCAGGAGCAGCTGCCGCCCGGAGCCCGCAGCCCCTCACATCCCAGCCCCAGGCCGCGGCGCCCGACTCTACGGACCCGCGCCTGGGACCAGGTCGGCCGGGGCCTGCCAATCAGCGCCGGGCTCCCACCGGCCCCGCCCCCTCCATGCTTCCGCGGGAGCGCGCCCAGCGTCCCCGGCGCCGACCTGCCCCCATTTTGGAGAAGGGCGGGAGAAGCCTTGCGGGGAGTCACAGTCGCTTTCGGGCGAGCGACCGGTGGTGCCCTTGAGAGGTCTGAGCTCGGTCGCCGCGGGTGAGAGGGCCGCCTTTGCCTGGGTGCTCAGCGCCAGGAGCCAACGCAGCCGGTCCTGCCCCAAATCAGTGGCCCGAACGTGGGAGGACGCCGGCCGGAAAGCACCCAGCGAGCCCGAGCCGCAGAGGAAAGCGGGCTCCCACCTCTCCCGCCCCAGATTGTGATTTTTCCCTAATGCTGGGAAGCCAGTATGAATGAACCCCTCGGAAAGGTTTCTGTAATGGCTTATGAAAACAAAGAGCAAACGGTAACAAATCACCATTCTCATGATTCATAACTATTTTCCACAAGATTTTAATTTAAAAAATACGCTCTCAGGTACTTTTTTTTTTTTTAACACAAGCATGTAATTTAATTTTAAAATATTGGGCTGAATTTATGAAAACTGAACTCATTAAACAACTTACTTCTTAAAATCTGTATATGACTTTAGAGTTGTGTAAAGCAGTTAGTAGTCGCTGGTGGAGGTGCGCCTGGCTGGTGGAGCACAGGACTCTTGATCTGGCTTTGTAGGTGCCAGTCCTAGGTCGGGTGTGCAGATCACTGAAGAATCTTTAAAAAAAATAAAAAAGGAAAAAATCTGTTTCAAAGATAAATTTACACTTGTGGAACCCAAGATAAGAACTAATTCAATTCATCTTACAAAGAAAAGAGCTGTTTCACAAATTTAGTGTTACAGCTTTGGCATTCTTTAATATTTCTTGGAAAGGATCTACAACCGAGAGATTGGCTTACTTATCATAAAGTGAACTTTCAACATTCAAAATTTCAACATTTCTGTAAGTTGAAAACTATTGGCAATTGATAAATTTAAGATCAATTAGAAATGCCTTTAGAAATTTCATAGCTCCTTCTATTAGCTTTGTAATGATAGTTCTAAATTGCAAAAGAATTTCATTGACAGTGTTATAAAAAATATCACAACTGGCATTCATATTTGTGTGGATAGCTTCAAATACAATTTTAAAATTTAAATGGTGAATTCTTTAAACTGTTATGCACATACTGGAGATTAGGAATCCAGAAACCGAAGTTAAAAAAAAAAACAAAACTGACCCTATCACTCACAAAATCCTCTTTAATTGAAAAAAAAAAAAAAAAAAAAAAGCAAGGAAGGGAGGGCTGTTGAGAAGAGAGAAATGTGAGGGTTATTGAGTCTGGCTGGCATTGGGCCTTACCCGTACAGTCCTCAACTCTTGGTCCTGTAGGGGCCAAGGGCCAGGCTGCTCCAAGGTGGGCCACTTTGGCTTGAAGATTATTTTGACCTAAAGGCAATCAAGACCCTATGGACTTCCTCCCTATGAAAGAAACTTTTTGCCCCTTCCTTGACTAATAGAAGAATCTAAATTGGGGTCTTTCCCCAATTTAATAATGGTTATTACCAGAAATAAGTCTTATCCAAGTGACCCATCTATATGGCAAGGCAAGCATCTAATTACCAAACATTCGCTCTTCTTGCCCTGTGACTTGCATTCTTTCCCTTCAAAGTCCCAGACCCCCACCTGATTCTCTTTAGTTCAGGATGGATACATACACACACACCTTATTTTGCCTATCTTTGGAATTTCCATGTCAGTGTGGATTCCCTGTATGTAGGAAACTAAATTTGATTTTCTCCTGTTAATCTGTCTCATATCAATTTGATTCTTAGTACAGCTTGACGGACCTAGAAGGGGACAGGAAATTCTTGCTCCTGATATTCCACATTGACTTTCTGTATGGTCTTTAAATACCATGCTACACTGGTGACACCCACATTTGTATCTCTAGTCCATACCCTTTCCTTGAACCCCAGGCTCCTCTATCTAATGGTCTACTCATCCACTCTAATATCCTGTAGGCACCTAAAGTTCCTATGTTCAAAACTGAGCTCCCAACTCTTTTCCCTCCCCCAACTCCACGTGTAACCTTCCTCACCTCAGGAAGGGCAACCTTGTATTTACATTTCCGTAGGTCAAAACCCTGGGATCATCCTTGAATCCTCTCTTCTTATGTCTGTATTAGCACTCCTTTCAAAATCTATCCAGGACACAACCACTTCTCACCACCGCCTCCATCCACACCCTGGCCCAAGCTGCCATCTTCTCTCACCTGGATTATTTTAATAGCATAAGTGGTCTCCTGCCTCCACCATTGTCAACTTTTGTCTACTTAAGTCAGCCGTCGGAAAGTTCTTTTTAAAGACGTAGCTCCAATCCTGTCACTTGTTTGCTCAAAATACCTGTATGGTTTCCCATCTCACTGAAAATAAAACAGAAAACTTGTGAGAGGGCCTACAAGGGTCCTACCTGACATGGCCTCCAGCCCTCACTCTGATATCAGCCACCAGGGTCTCCCTCCCTTACTCTGCTCCAGTGTCACTGCCTCCTTGCTGATGCGGGGACCCCAAGGAGAGGTGTGGGTGGCACGTGTGTGAGCCACCCATTCCCCTCCTTGGGGCCTTTTACTTACATTCCTGCTGCCCGTAATTCTCTACCCAACCTATGGCCCCGTTTCCACATGCCTTACTCGCTCCACACTGCAGGTCTGTGCCTTCTCTGAACACCAACAAAACCCTCAGGTCCTCTCATCATCACTCTATTTACCTGCCTTGGCTTATTCTCCTTAGCACTTTTCACTAATATATTTATCATCAGTATATCTGTATCCCACGCTGGAACGTAGACTTGAGAACAAGTACTTTGTTCACTACTTTATTTTCAGTGTCTAGAACAATATGCAGCATAGAGTAAGCACTTCATGAATATTTGCTTAAAGAGTAATCAATCACCACAGCCCCTTAGAAGTGTGTACTGTTGGCCCCATTGTACAGGTAAGGAAAAGAAGCTCAGGCCGAGATTCTGAAATTAAAAAGGTATATGAGGAAGGTTGTGGATACTGGTGATTTTTGGAATACAGTTCTGTAGCACAGTCCACTATAGATCTGTGTATTTAATAAAACTTAGCTAAATTATCCCTGACTGTAGAGCTGAAAAGGAAATGTCACTCAATTCAGATTACACAGCTATTGTATCTTTATTTGCAAAAGAGGAACATAGTTTCTGGGGTTAGCTAGAATGCAGTCATATTTTCTTTTTAGAAATGTTGCTTTTTAAAAGGTAACCAAGTAAAACAAACTGTTTCTATAGCAGTAATTTCCACCTTTGATTCTATATGGTTATGAAAATTTCCATAATCATATAGGTAAATTATGGCTGTGTGAATTCGTGTGAATCTGGGTATTTTCCCCCCTTTGTAGACTTCACCATTAGAGCTATTTTCCAAATGTTTTAAAATGACTCTTCTAAAATCAAAGGTGCTTCTGTGGCGTTGAAAGCTTACATACAAAGTCTGCCACTTTAGAAGCTGAGTAACCTTGGATAAGTTGTCTGTTCAGTGGTTGGGGTGCCTGACTGGCTTAGTGGTCAGAACCTGCAACTCTTGATCTTAGGGTCCTGAGTTCAAGCCCCATTTTGGGCATGGAGCCTACTTGTGACCTCGGGGCAGTTACTCAGACTCTCTGTGCTGTCCGTTTCTTCTGCAAAAATGGGAAAGAGTATAATAATAGTACTCAACTCTTCCTGTAGCGAGGGCCCTAGGAGTGCTATATATATATATGTCAGCTTCTCTGGACAATGCCTGACATACAAGTAGCAGCGACGTCAGTCTTTGCTATTAATTTTCTGTCTACCACTGCCGCTGCTATTGAAGTGGGAGACCAGCGAGGTTCTTGTCTCACCTAGTCGAAGACTGAATCTCTCAGACAAAGGAGAGTAAACCGATAGAGGTTCAGTAAGTGATGAAACAGAAGAAGCTCTCGGGAGGGGGAGGGGTCCTGACAGGTTTACCCTTGTGGGCTTTTAGGGTTGGTCTTTTATAGAAAGCTAACCAGGGAACTTAAATCTTTTTTACTTCTCTATTGATAGCACCCTTGAGTAAGGACTAGTGATAACATCGTCAGTGGCTTGCTTCCTTTTTAGCGTCCTGTAATTCTTTGTTGGTCACACGTAGCTGTCATAATAAGACCCCAGCTCCCACACCTGGGACAGGATGGTCTGGTTTGTTCCCTTAGCTCTGGTTTCCTTATATCTCTGAATTTTTGAGATTTGTATGAGCTTGATCCCGTAGCCCCCTACCTCTCTCTCCCTACCTAGCCCTGCCTGTCCCTTACTCACTACTACTTATTACCATTATTCTTATTTTTCTCTTACTACCTCAAAAGGGTGCTAAGCACGTGGCCTATGTTACCCGTTGTTCTTATAAGAACACTTTGAGATTTAAACCATTTCTTCCAGCCATGTATCCAGAGGCTTGGGGAGATTAAGTATCTTGGCCATAGCCAGTGGGAAGTGAAACTAGGATTTAAACCATGGCAGTCTGGTTTCAAACTTGCACTTTAAATTCCATCCTTGACTACTTTCCCTAACACAGGGCAGCCATTGCGTGGATACCGGGCATGTTCTGCTGGGCACGAAATGTGAGTATTAGAATGCAGTGTGAGGACACTAGAGAGGTGTACACAGGAGCATAAGGAGAAATGCTGGTAGGAGCTGGGGTAGAGGAGGGGGCGTTGGGGCCACGCCTGGAAGGATGAGGTCCCCACTCTGAGAAGGAAGATAGGCAATGCAGCTGAAGGATACAGCCGGGCAGAGACTCATGGTCACATAGGAAGGGGGGACTGATGTGTGTGCAGAGGCTACAAAGGTGGGTTCTAGGCCTAGGAGAGTTGTGTATTCATGTATAAGGCATTTGGAAGTTGGTAAAGGATTTTAGACAGGGAAGTGACAGGACAGTTTTTTACGTTTTGAGGGTGGTGATGGCAGCACTACATGGAATAGATTGGAGATAAGAAAGAACAGTGGCAGGGGTGCTTATGATCGCTCTTTGACAGACCTACTGTGAGAGCTGCGTATGGTCCAAACTGTGTCTGGTCGCTGGGCCCAGAAATCAGTGTCTGGGTTTCAGAGATGAGGCAAACAGGACTTGTAACTGTTAGAACAGGGGTGGAGATGGGATGGGTAATGAATGAAGGAGGAATCACAGAGGATCTTGAGGGGATTCTCTCTCAGATACAGCATCAGAGATCAGGAGGAAGAGTGTTTGGGGAAAGGTGAGTTTTGTTTTGAACATTAGAGAGTGCCTGGTCGAACAGTTAGGTCATTTTGCAAATGAGACTGAGCCAAAAGAAATTATAGATCAAGTTCAGGGACTTGTCTGAACTTACAGCATATTGGAGCAAAGCCTCACCTTGAACACAGATTTCCTAGATTTCCTGTCTGTTGTTCTTTCAGAACAGTTACTTCATTTAAAAAGTTAGGAGACAGTGGTGGGACGGGCAGCAGAGATGCCAGAATGCCAAGGCACGCAGGCTCTAAAATACGACCCCATGCTGCACTCAGACAACCAGGCACTTTGGAGGTTATGTAACACATGAGGAGACAAGCCCAAAGAGACACAGACTCGTCCAGCAGGAGCTGGCCGCCCCGGCCTTACGACTGGCTCTTCAGACCTTCAGTCCATGCAGCTCTCTGTTTCACTCAAATCTTAAGTTACCACTTTTGGGGGGTTCAGAGGCAAACTTAAAAGTTATAAAATCACTCCTTTTTCTAGGTTTTAGTTTGGCAGAGCACCTTTTGCAGCTTTTTGCCGCACAGGCACCTTCCACTAACAAACCCGTCTGCTCAGGTGACTCAGCGGCCTGGAAGACTCGGCCTGAGGAGGTTGGCCAGTCTCTGACACAGCCAAGCGGGGACAGGCCAATCTATCTGATTGATGTGAGGGCTGATAGGCCCATGACCCACAGGACCTTTCAAGAATCACTGTTCCCAGGAAGATGATAGTCACTGGGTCTAGAGGAGGGACTCTGCCTTGTTCATTCCACGCCCTCAAGGTTAGGTGCTGTATTCAGCAAACTGAAATAATTGTCCACTTTCTATATGCAGAACTGCTAATAGTTTAAGTGAGGTTTTAGAAAAATTATCTTGGGCTCCCAGCCTGAGGTGGGAACACAAAACAGTACAATTTTTACTATAGATAAATCTAAATCTGAAAGCATGTGTGTATTTTCTTTTTTTAATTTTTTTAAAAGATTTTATTCATTTGATAGAGAACACGAGCAGAGGGTAGGGGCAGAGGGAGAGGGAGAGAGAGAAGCAGACTCCCACTGAATTGGGAGCCCAACATGGGGCTTGATCCCAGGACCCTAATATCATGACCTGAGCCAAAGGCAGACACTTAACCAACTGAGACACCCAGGGGCCCCAGCATATGTGTGTGTGTGTGTGTGTTTATTTTTAGGATTTTATTCATTTGAGAAAGAAAACACAAGTAGGGAGGAGGGGCAGAGGGTGAGGGAGAAACAGACTCCCCACTGAGCAGGGAGCCCAGTGTGGGACTCAATCCTGGGACTCCGGGATTGACCTGAGCTGAAGGCAGACACTTCACCGCCTGAGCCACCCAGGTGCCCCCATGTGTGTATTTTTATAAAAATTATTTCACACATGTCTTTTGTATACCTGCAGATCTATGAATCATACAGGAGTTTCAGCTATTCCTTAAAATAGTATTTGCTGATAATAGGAATATTTAACTGAATTCTAATAAATCAGACTTTTCCATGATCTCTGTTTAACTACTTGATGAAAGGGAAGATAGAAGACATGCTTACGTTTTTCATTGGGAATTACGTATTTTCTTATGTTTGAAGAGGGTTAAGTTCTTGATTTTGTAGTTATACCAATAGCGCCAAAATGTTTTTGCTACATGTATGTTGGCCCTAAAAGTAGTTGGGTCACTTATCTTTGGATTGCTGACAGACCTACTGTGTAATATCTATGAACTTCAGAATTTTAATATTTTTATCCTTCGAAAGGAAATTTTTTTAAAAATTTGCCCCAAGGTGGATAGTAGAGAAACACCTTTGGTCCTTCTGTTGTTGCAAACCAAAGTGTTCATTTTTTGTAGTGACTTTTTTTAAGATTTTATTTATTTATTTGAGAGAGAGAGCATACACAGAAGCAGGGGAGGGGCACGGGGAGAGGGGGAAACTGACACCCCGCTGAGCAAGAAGCCCGATGGGGGACTTGATCCCAGGACTAGGTATCACTACTACCCTTGTAGTAATTTTTTAAGATCTGTTTTCGTTAAAGTTATTTACATACTTTTGTCATGCTTTATTGCTTCTAAAGGAGTGGTGGGTTTTTTTGGTTAATTTTATTGAGATATAATTTATATACAACAAAATACAAATTTAGCAGATTTTTTTAGTTTTTTATGAATTTATACATCCTTATAACTAGCGCCGCAGTCAAGGATTCTGTCACCCCAAGGGTTCCCTTTTCCCCTTTTGTAGCTACCTACTCTCTGTAGCCGTAGGCAATCCCTGATGTACTCTCCGCGACTACAGATTATAGTTGTCTTTTTTTGCGGGGAGGTGTCTGGATTCAGGGTGCCAGGAGTTGCATACTTTTTCTGGGAAGGGCCAGTAGGGATCGTACAGTATGTACTCCTTTGTATCGGACTTCTTTTGCTGAGTACAGTGTATTTGAGAATATCCTTCATCAGTATGTTGATTGCTTACGTTGTCAGTAATTCATTCCTTTTATTGCTTGTTTCCTCTATTTTTTATTGTGGTAAAATATAACATAAAAGCTGCCAGTCTAGCCAATTTTAAGTGTGCACTTCAGTGCCCTCAATTACATTCACATCATTGTGCGGCCATCACTCCTCTGTCCAAAACTTTTTCATCAACTGAAACAGAAACTCTGTAACCATTAAGCAATAGCTCCCCATTTCCCTCTTCCCCCCGCCCCTGGTAACATCTAATCTACTTTCTGTCTTCACGAATTTGCCTATTTTAGATATTTCGGGTAAGTGGAATCACACAACAGTTATCCTTTTGTGTCTGGCTTATTTCACTTAGAATAATGTTTCCAAAGGTCATCCATGTTGACGCATGCAGGACTACATTCCTTTTTATGCCCCAATAATATTCCATTGAACGGATATGCCATATTTGGTTTATTAGTTCATCAGTTGATGGATGTTTGGGTGTTTTTACTTCGGGGTTGCCATAAAGAATGCTGCTCTGAACATTTATACACAGTTTTTGAATGAACATATGTTTTCAAGTCTTTTGAGTATACCTACAAGTGGGATTGCTGGATAATATGGTAATTCTATGTTAAACGTTTTGAGGAACCATGAGACTGTTTCTCATAGGGCTGCACCATTTTATATTCCTCCCTACAATGTATGAGGGTTCCACTTTCTCCTCATCCTCACCAACACTTGTTCTAGGCATTCCCACAGGTACTGCTTTTTGATAAGATATATGAATCAAAGATAAACATAGAGTAGATCAGACATTGCTACAGACTTGGTGGAATTAATGGACGTGTATCAATATCATTTTGTATGTTCTAGGAGGATGGACTCAGGCAAGTTTTGGAGGAGATGAAAGCTTTATATGAACAAAACCAGTCTGATGTGTAAGTTTTGATGAGATTGATTTTTTTTTTTAAGATTTTTTATTTATTTGAGAGAGAGAGAGCGCGAGCAGGGGCAAAGAGCAAAGGGAGAGGGAGAAGTAGGCTCCCTGCTGAGCAGGGAATCTGACATGGGGCTCAATCCCAGGACCTCAAGATCATGACCTGAACCAGACACCCAGCCAACTGAGCCACCCAGGCACCCTAATGAGATTGGTATTTTAAAGCAACTTAAGAAATAGGATACTGAAATCAGATAATGTTCCATCAGTTTTTAGATATGATTTTTTTTAATTCTCTGTGCGCCTGATCATACTGTAGCTATACAGGACTGAGGGGGTTTGTGTTGATCGCCCTAAATCTATGGGGATTCAAATAGTGCATGGTCCACAGCAGATGCTCAGTAAATATTTATTTGAATGATACGACTTGCAAGATATTAGAGTGAATCTAAAAGAGATGAGACAGGAGCAAATAAAAATCCTAACAAAGTGAAACCTATAGTTTCCCCTGCTCATTTTCACTACTAGCTACCTTAGCGCAGTAAAGGGATAACAGGAGATATGTACACTTAACAGGAGCAGCAGTGATTTCCAGCAGCTTGAGTGGAGCTCCCCGAGAATCCGTGCTACAGAAAGCCACGGTGCGGTGTGTGAGAGGGCTCTAGGTTTAGAGAACATCGAGAGCTGAGCGTGGTGGTGGCACAGTGGACAATGTGGCTGTGTGACAAACTTCATAGGTTCTCTTGATTTGGCGAAGAGTAAGACACAAAGGAGTATCAACTCCAGGATCAGAAGTGAGATATTCAGCTCTCAACCTAGAGAGACATCCGTCTGTGACCTGATGTTTCATTTTTGGCTTTGTTAGGTACAGTGTTTTTATCAGTTACTTGGGCATAGAAATCAGTAACATGCTGGTAAGATCTGTGGAGCACATGAATAATGGGAGCATTTTCCAACTGCGATGTTTAAGGAGAGATACAGCAAAATCTTCACCGATGGAGTGAGGAACGGAACCATAGCAGGTTTACAGTATGCGTAAGGCAGATATAAAGTCCTGAACTCAAGTTCCCAAGCAGTTTGTTCATTCATTAATTCATGTAACAAATATGTACTAAATGATTACGTGCTAATAAGTGGCTCTGGTATTTCAGCTGTAAACAACACAGTAAAGACGTCTGCCCCCATAGCCCTCACAATCTAATGCAGAAGACAGATAATAAATACAGATACACCAAATTGGAATACATGCCATGAAGGAAAACAACAGAGTTCTGCGAGAGAGAATAATTAATTAAAGACAGACTTGGATTGAGGAATCAGGGAAGTTCTCTCCAAGGAAGAAACATTTCAGCTGAGATCTAAAGGAGAAGCCTGCTTCAGTGAGGCAGACAGCGTCCTAGGTGGAGGGGGCAGCATATGCAAAGGCCCTGAGCTTTGAAGGAGGGTGGGGTGCTCAGGACAGTGATAGTTAAAGAAGGGCAGTATGGCCGAAGCTTAGCAAACAGGCAAAGGGTGACACCAGGTGTGAATTTCAAGCACGTGAGGCTGCTGGTGGCATGGTTGTGTTTTAAAAGATCACCCTAGTTGCTGCGTGGACAGTAGACAAGGGGATCAAGAGGAGAGGGAGGCATGCTGGCCATGCAGGTGACAGCAGAGGTGACCTGGACTAAGTAGAAAGTGAACAGGTTAAAGACATATTTACTTAGGAGGTGGCCTAACAGGCCTTAGTCCAGGAAGAGAATGATTTTCCTGTTATTTGCTATATTTGTACCATTTGCTAATTTGTGATCCCAAATTCTGTGCCCTACCCTCCTAGTTTCTTTCTTGGTGGGGGGAAGTCACTATTACCAGTTTCTGTTAAAAATTTTTGTCAGAAGAAGTCTATTCCTCTTTAATTACTCATGTAAAAGTAAATTTTTTTAGGAAGTCCTTATGTAGTTAATGAAATACTCTGGTGTTGGCTTGGGCATATTTTATTTGTACTGTTTCTTTATAATCCAGAGCACATTGTAAACAATGTGGAGAACGAATGTGGACACACAATGCCATAAGCAAGCAGTTTCCCTGGCACTGAGGATGTGGGTGCACTGACACACAGCAAGATGGCACAGCGAAGTTACTGGGTGATCGATGACTCCCTTATCTTTCCTGGGTCCCCCTTGGTCCATCAGAGATACTCAAAAAGAGCTACCTGAACAAAGAGGGTTCTAGTCAAGGTTGAGGAGCACTCATACAGACTGAGGTGCTCTCATGAAACCAAAAGTCCAGGGAATAGCCACCTTCCTCCTCAGCCATTCTGTATCTTTCTTGTGGATGAGGCATGGATGGGCTAGAGCTTCAAGTACTCACCATCAACACCATTAGATACCTTTCAGGTAACCTGATACAAAGGGAAACTAAGAGCACGACATCGGTAACATATTCAGTTTTATTTATAAATATGACGACTGCTCACTGGTCTAGAAGCCCTCTTCACGTGATTCCCTCCTACAGCTCTTAAGATTCGTTGAAATTCTCTTATGTATTCATTTCCTTCTTCACTGACTGACACGCCACTAGACCGGAGGCTGCATAAGGCCAGGAATCTCATCCAATTTGTTCACTGCTCTGTTCCTAGCCCCAGGAACAGAGCTTGGTACCCAAAAGGTACTCAAGGCGTATTTGTTAAATGAATACACAAACAATAAATATTAAATATTTTCTATCTCTAAGTCAATAGCTGGAAGAACTGATTTATCTGATTGTTTATCTGATTGTTTAAAAGCAAGACTCATCAGATGAATATTTAAAAGTAAGCCTAGCCCTTGAAGAAGGAGGCCACAGATACTGGAATTTAACATCCTGCAAAAGGGAACACAAGAAAGTAAGAAAGGGCAGATTTTTAACAAGGCTAACTTCAAGAAGCATAGAGACAAGGAGGAAGTCTTCATTCAGAAAAAACGATGAACAACGACAAAAACAACTATGACCAGAAACATCCCTTAGACAGACATTCTTTACTCATTCATTTGAACATTACTGAGCCAGTACCCATTCCAACGTGCCTTGAGCCAAGTGCTAGGAAATTCAAAGACAGTAAGACACAGGGCCTTTGAGGGTACAGAGGTAAACAAGTAATGCAAAAGGTACCATGACCAAAGCTTATGCATGGCATCAAAGCAGGGAGTAGACAAAGAAACTTGGGGAGGTTGGGAACATTAATAATGCTATACATTTATACTTCAAAAGACACTTTCAGGAATTTCTTTTTTTTTTTTTTTGGCCCTCACCCATAACCCTGTGAGGTACATGGCGCAGGTGCAATGAAGATAAAGAAACCACGGGTTCTAGATCTCCCGTGACCTGCCCAAGGTAACACAGTCAGTCAGAGATGTGGGCAGAACTCCTATCTGGCCTCCCAACTCAAATCTGAACCACACAAAGGCCTCAGAGACAAGGGCGAATAAATCAAAACCAGAAAAAACTAAGCATCACCCTGGGAATGCAAAAGAGTGGGAAGCTAAGTAGTCAGGTGAGAAATGATGGGAGTGAGTGGCACTGAACGTCAAACTGCCAATTTCCCCGGGAAGGAGCTCACTGCAGTTCCCTCAAATAGCACTCGTGGTGAGCAGTAGAGACGGGGGACAGGTGCTGAACAACAGAGCTCAGGCCTCAAACTGCCTCTGGGGTGGTGACTTTCAGCATTGGGCACAGACACACCAGCACACTGCCTTACTATCATCACGAACCCCAGAGAAGTACATTCAAACTAACCACACAGAAACAACCAGCAGATACCTTTACAGAGCTGGGGTCATTCCTGAATTTTTTTTTTTTTTTTTTTAATTTACTTGAGAGAGAGAAAGAACACAAGCTGGGGGAGAGGAGGAGGGAGAGAGAGTACCAGGCTCCCCACTGAGCAGGGAGCCTGATGCAGGGCTGGATCCCAGGACCCTGAGATCATGACCTGAATCCAAGGCAGACGCTTAGTAGAGTTAGTCACCCAGGCTCCCCCACTCCTGAATTTTTAAAGAAATCTTTAATTTCTCATTCTCCTTTACCACCAAGCAAGAGCCAATAAACCGTTCCTATTATTTTTACATTTTATCCAGAAAATAATCTATAAACCACACCAAAAGCTACCCTCTCCCTCTCCTTTGTCCAGCTAAAACCTCTTGTTGACCATTATTTCTCCCTATTTAGCTGAAAGGCAATAGCAAAGGTTGGGGGCAAAAACGTCCAGAGCAGACTGCCTGGCTAAAGTCTAGAAGCTATAGGGCCTTGGACAAGTTTTTTTTAAGCACTCTCTGCCTCAATTTCAATCTCAGAAATAGGGCCACCAATGGTTCCTACAGCGTAGGACTCCCGTGGGGATAAAATCAGCTTGTCAAGAGTGCTTTCGGCATTATATACACGTTAGTTGTTTTGTAATTCCCTAGCTCCTGACAAAGGCCATCTCACTAGGTGGGAGTAACCAGCTTCACCTACCTGTGAAGCCATAAAACTCAATGACTCATGAAACTCATACACTTAATGAGACTGGACTTTTTAAATGGCACTTGATCCCAATACAGCAATAAGCACTGCGTGCCCCTGGGGAGATGGTGTACTCAGCCCTGAGAAGGGGACAGGGTGACAACCTCCTTAGTGTTGTCAGAAAACTCCTCTTGCACAATCCAGAAACAAGACCATGCGTCAGAGGTGACGGCCTGCTCCAGCCTGCAAATGCAATGATCTAAGCCTGATGCTGTCCCTACCTCTTCCCCTCTTTCATACACGTGGTTCTGCTCTCCTACCCAACCCTGACCGCTATCGAAATGACGTCTCAGTGAAAAACGCCTCTCCTCACGAGCTCTGCCAGTCAGTAAACATACTGGGAAATAAGCTGCTTCTATCAATTGCTTTGGGATGAGCAAAAGCACCTCAGTCTCTCTTTCCTTCTGAAGCTCATATTTCTAAAGTCACCTTGAATTTCTTAAAAACCCAGTAGCCAACTATTTAATATCCATTGCTACTGGATTCATAGACATGAATCTAGCCTAGACTTAGTGAAATCAGAGCCTTATTGCTAAGGATCAGGGCTAACAGAGGACTGTCACACCACGGAGGCAGCATTGTGCATACGGGTCCCAACAAGTCTGGGAGAGACCAAAATCTTCAACAAGAATAGTAAAGAGCTCTCTGCCTCTGAGCACTCGTTACTGGTCATGCTCAATTATACTGTGCAGTCCTCAGGTGAGAAATTACAGTTTTCAGAAGTTTCCATACCCAAAGCCCTTTAAAATTCAACAATTTGAATTTAACTCAGCAAAATCTTTACTCTAAATACCTAATTAGGTAATAAAGTGACAGGCGTTTTCTTTGGTCTGACATCTGAGGTCTGGCGTCACATGTTTTAGAAATGTTTAAAAGTGGCGCTGGCTCAGTCGGCGACTCTCCTGATCTTGGGGTTAGTGAGTTCAAGCCCCACGATGGGTGTAGAGATTACCTAAAAAGCAAGAAAGAAAGCAAAGAAAGGAAGGAAAAGAAGGAAAGGAAGGGAAGGAAGGAAAAGAAGGAAAGGAAGGGAAGGAAAGGAAGGGAAGAGAAAGAAAGGAAGGAAGGGGAAATGTTAAAAAGCCTAGACAAGAATTACTAGATGATGCCGACAACTTGGTAAATGAGACGCGATCTGACAGCGATCTAAACCGTGGTCTGGCGGGCGCGAGCACCCCCACATCCTGGCGGCTCTGAAAGTTCCAAGCTAAACACTGAACCGAATCAGCCTGAAGGTCTACTATAATACTTCAGGTCTTCACCCAGCGCAGGTTTCTTCCTTGTAAAAGTCTTTCCTGAGTAGGTTAACGTGATACTTGAATATACTCTTTAAAATACCAGTATCCGTATTAAATTCTTTATTACGGACTTCATCCCCCGGGAATAATATTCACTAATACTTTAAGAGAAGCAGATAAATTATTTGGTCTTATTCATACATGGATTACACGGCATTTTTAACTTCTAAACATGCTTCCCAAATACTGTCTTGAATGTTACAATGAAAATGCTGTATTTTATATTTTTATACAAATAAAAACCCTAAAAACATTAAACTGGAAAATGTTTATCCAAGTATTACTGACCCTTAGTGATAAGACCACCTTACGATAATATGGAATTTCAAATTAAATACACAATCTTTACAGTGAGTAAAGAGAACCAACTTTTGAAAAAAGAAAAACCACATCACTTTTTCCCTCCAATCCTATTGAAGTTAAAATTAGCCTCGACTTCCACATCACAGAACGGATATGGGTGCCTTAATTAAAACACACGAAATAAAACATAAAACTATAAGAGACACAGAATAGAAAAGATAACTTACTTAAAATGCACTTTGATAAAAATATTTTTATTTACTTCTAAAAGCTATCTAGTTGGTTTTATGCCAAGAGCTGCAAACCTGTAGTACATCAATTTCCATTTTTCCTTAAATTTCGTTGTAAATCTATTTGAAATAAGGTCTGAAAAACTCTTATCCACCTTTTTAATGCAAAAGCATGAATCTGAATAAAATTTAAACCAAACAGATTTTTAAGTTACCTATACCTTTAGCCCAACACATCGGAAATGGGACTACAGCCGCTCTTCCCCATACAGACGGCACCTGCTGGTCTCAGGGCCTCTTGGCCCGCCAGTTCCAGCAACATAAACTCAGGCCTCAAGATCAGACCAGGCGTCCGCGCACCAAGTCCCCTTTCATCGCTCCCACAGCGTTCGCTTCCATCCACAGCCACACTAAGCTTCCCCTGTGTGCTCCTTTTCTCAGAGCTTGAAGCAAAATTTGGGAGGTGCTCCTTCTGTAATATTTTCCGGCAGCCTGAAGAATGCCTCTCAGTTACAGAATCTTCTGCTTCTGCGATCTGAAACACAGACCATCCTGGCTAGATTAAGCTCCAGAGCAGAAGGAAACCAGCCAGTAATGTGACCCCAGGGGCCTGTGTTCCTAGATTCATTCAGGGAAGGAGAGAGGGAGGGAGGGGAAAGAGGGAGGAGAAAAAGAAGGCCAGTAGCCAGCACCCGATTAATATGCTAATCCCACCCTTCTGCTCAATTCATCTGGCAGACCTCTGCTCACAAAACCAACAGGCGATTCTAAAATTGAGTAAGCTGCAAATCAAGTCTGACCCAGATCATGTCTGTAGACCCAAACTCATGCCTTTGGCCTTTTTCCAGCCTAATTCTGACCTTAAGACTTAAGGTAATTGTCTTGATGACAAATGAATAATGCAGGGGAAAACATCTTGATCAACATTAAAAACAAATCTGTAGAAACTATGTCTATAGGAACCCAGATATTTCCAAGGTAAAGGTTTTTTCAGATCGATAGTTTTAAGTCTGCAAATTTATAAAAGTATTTAGAAAACACACAGGAACAAGAATTTGAAGTTGCGAGATTCTTTTAAAACTAGCTTAGGGAATATTGAGGAATACAAGATGCCCAATTTCTTAATTTCAAAACATGAGTGAGTACGAAACTCATACTGAAGAAGGAAGACAGAAAAACACTCTAACAATCTGTACGAGTAAGTTTTTTTCAAAAAAATGTAAAGCTACTTACACTTTTTCCATTCAAACAGAGATAGTCTGGGTCATCTCTAAAATGTAGCTATTTAAACACACTCCACTCTGGCAGTAAGACAGTAAGAAACTGGGCTCCTACAGCCTCTGTTGTCTGAGCACACGTGATACACATTCAAGACAGACAGTTCAGCTCTCCTACTACGCGGGTAATTCTGTCCGTAGCAAATCCCATTAACGAAGAAAAAATCGAGTCCTCTGCTTAACTGTGACCACAACCAGGGTTTTATGAATTCACTAACTTGTGAAAACAAGAGCTGAAAAAGGCTAGGGGAACAAGAGGCCTATCTGTGTCCAGTGATGCCCCAGGACAGCTAGTTTCATTTCTGACATACTACTCTCGATGATGGCTTTGTCTCCAGGCGTTACATTCAGCCTCCTAATAGCAGTCAGAGCTCAAATAACCTCTTAGATGCCCCCAGTGAAAACATATCATTCACCAGAAGGAACTCTGACCCCAGGCAACACTGGGAAGAAAAGGGGCTCCAGAAAAACACAGGCAAGCAAGCTAGGAAAGAAACAGAAGAAACAAGCAGAAAGATCACCATTACTGAGGACACTCGGGACACAAAGGCCTACTCTCATCATAGCAGGAATCCAAGCACGCCACAGGAGCAAGTCTGGTATCTGACCCAGGCCCCTGAGAATGGCTTCGGGTTTAATCTGAACCATCAAGTAACAGACATGCCAACCACAAAGGCAAACTCGGAGTCTCTCTTGGAACTTACGACTCTAGACTTTAAAAAACAGAAGCTACCTTTACTAGTTGCCAACGATATTTTACACACCCAATTTTCACGTCTTCTGAGGAACATCGGTGCTGTCACATCTTTTTTTTTTTTTTTAAGATTTTATTTATTTATCTGACAGAGATAGAGACAGCCAGCGAGAGGGGGAACACAAGCAGGGGGAGTGGGAGAGGAAGAAGCAGGCTCATAGCAGAGGAGCCTGATGTGGGGCTCGATACCGTAACGCCAGGATCACGCCCTGAGCCGAAGGCGCCCCAGTGCTGTCACATCTTTGAAAGAGGAGTTAAAGATGGAGTCGTTTAGCTAGGAAGAGACATGGCTTCGCAGAGCCCACCTGTCATCCAAGAAGCCAGAGGTCTTCCTGTACGCACACACCCAGAAAAGGTTTCTGAGCCAGACTGAATGAATGCCACGGCACCACCTGCACGGGAGAGAGAGGGCTTGGTGCAAGCAAGTGGCACGGCGGCTGGAGCCTCCACAGCAGTAGAGGAGGTGACGAGAGGACAGACGTGGGAGCTCTTTAGGTGACAGAGAGGAGAAGCCAACTCTCTGACTGCAAAGTAACCAGTGGGCGGCAGCTTTCTCTCCCACCCCTCGAGCTAATTTATATTTATCTCAATATCCAAATATCACCTCCTAATGTGCAGAGTTCTGAGGATACAAAAGATGACAAGACGAAAGAGGCCAAGACCCCTCCAGGCCACCAAGCAGAGCCCCACCGGAAGCAGCAGCCCGGAAGAGCCGAGAAGCACTCGGGCCACTGAGAAGAGCGGGCGGGCAGGAGAGGACGGGGCTCCGCCACACCGAGGAGAAGCTAGGGCGCTGGGCGCTCTCACAGAGAAAACCGCCGCACGTCACTCCCGACACACAGCAGCTCGTTCCCCGCGTGCAGCGAAGAGGAGAGTGTGGTTCAGGCAGTGGGGCGCGGGCCTACGGCCAAAGGGCTGAGAAATTACACGAGGACACGTCACTCTGGGACAGCACCACTCCTGTTTGCTTCTCGATAAACAGGAAAGACCAATGAGGCTCTTAGATTCTCGAGCCGGTGAGGTCTTGAAAAGAACGGGAAAGGCCTACATTAATGGTGGCCTAAGTGAAAAAGGTGAGCAGTCCCTTTATGCGCTCCGAATAAGAAACTCACGCACTAACATAAAGGCCATCATTCCTTAAAAGGTTCTAGTTTCTTTAAAAAAACTCTTTATCGTATCAGTATAGTTAAAAGCAACTCTGGGAAGTCCTCCCTCACAGGTAAACTCATTAAAACTTACAAGAAAGAGACTATGATTTGCTTGGACCCCAATCTGGATCGTGCACATGCCCCTACGTCTGCTGCCACCACCAGCCCAGCTGTTGCCATGTGCCACCAGGCCGCGGCTACAGGCCTCATGTGCCACCACTGCCTGCTACAGGCCCTATACTCTGTTCCCAACCAGTTCCCTGCGTGACGCCCGTCACACCATTTCACTGCGCTAAAACTCACCGACAGCTCCCCAATTCTGCCAGAAGCAGTGCAAACTACATACTCAGCATGGTCCGCAAGGCCCTGTACAGGTGGCTCCCCTCGCACCTACACCCTCTGTCTCGCCACGGCCTGGCTCCTGTTTCGTGGCCTTCCACACACTGCACACTGACCTCCCTGCTGTCCTCTGCCCACACCAGGCCCGTGCCCACCTTTATACTGCCTGCCCCATGCCCTTACCCTGCTTCATTTCCCACGGCACTTACACCTTCTCAAATACCATGGGACTGACTGACACAGTACGTTCGTTTGCTGTCCAGCTGCCCTCACTACAACCCCATCTCCACGATAGGAAAGAATCTGATCTGTTCTGCACATACTGTCTTCCAGGACTTCTTACCGAAGTGACCAGGAAGAGATACAGGCCACATCCCACACATCCATCAGTCACCTACAGGCAACAAGGAGAGAACAGAGGGAATTTCTCTTCTCTTTTAGAGGCCGTGGTCACAAAAAAAGCATCTAGACGTTCTAGATGTCAGGACTTGGCACTAAGCTCAGTGGCAGCATGGCCTGCCTCAGTCTTGGGCACTGCTTTACCTCTGAGACCCCACTCAGCTCAGGTGCTTGGTAAGTATTCACCGAATAAGTAGAAGTAAACCATATGAAAATGTTGCTTTTTCAAGAATATAAAAATTGGAAAAGAAAAACTGACACAAAATCTAGGAAGACCATGCAGACCACCTCTCCCCATCCCACATAAAAAATAAATCACACAACTGTAGTATTCTGGTACTCCCATGAGAACCTCCACTTCAAATTTCAGGATGACAAAAGTGACAATACTGTGCAAGATTAGACAGAAATCATTAGAAGGCCAGCAAACAAGGTGATGAGCAAGATCAGGGAGAGAAAAGGGAATCCAAAGCCCTTCATACACTGTGCAGTACTGTCCACTACAGCTTCCCTACAGAAACCTGGTCTTAGGTGAGAAAGTCACCGGAAAGAACGACTAAGGAAAAAGCTGCTTCTCTCCCGCAAATAAATAAAATCTTTTAAAAGGTGGAGGAGGGGCGCCTAGGTGGCTCAGTCAGTTAAGCATCTGCCTTCAGCTCAGGTCATGATCTCAGGGTCCTGGGATAGAGTCCCATGTCAGGGGAGCCTGCTTCTCCCTCTCCCTCTGCCCCTGCCCCCAACTTGTGCTTACTTTCTCTCTCTCCCTCAAATAAATAAAATCTTAAAAAAAAAAAAAAAAAAGCTGCTTATAAATATCACCAAAAGCACATCACACAAATCCAAGTCTGACTCGCACATTTCTCATACAGTTGTATGCTTTTATTTGCTGGCCTTAATACTTGAGGGCAGTACTTCTGGGAAGAGGAAAGCCCTAGTCAATGCTTCCAAGTCAGCTAACAGGAGGAATGTGAAAGAAAACTGGAATTCATATTACACATACAGAATTCAAAATTTACCTCTCTTACTTCTTTTATGTTTGCTTTAATCAAGAGTTCTAGATCTAAGTAAAACCAACACTATTAGACTACGATAGCTCCAATTAGCAGCTGATCACTACAACACACCCTGACTTCCAAAAGCTGGGTGTGCTATCCTAAACTTAATTCTATTACGATTCACAGAGTTATCATTCCTATGTCTTTGTGCCTGTTTCCACCACAAAACAGAAGTAACTTTTCTGAAAATTTTAATCTATCAACAAAAATTAAGACTTGATAAGGACTAAAGAAATTTAGTCATAAGAATGGATATAAGCATATTCCGAAGACAAACAGATAATAGGTATCAAAATACAACATACTCCAAAAGGTGACGGTGTTATTCGCCGTTCTTGCAGAGTTTCTAACAATTACTATACCTCCTCCCTTCTGTTCCTCTGAAGGAACTCTGGGGAAGTTGAGGAAGGCACTAAATTTGCAACTGGAAGATACAAAGGAACTCCAGTTCCATCTGTGAGACAAGGAAAGACTCGTTTCGCCATCCTGAACTTCCACAAGGACAATGACAATACCTATCACGTGAGTAGGGACTACGTGGCAGTCAGCAAATAGCATAACAGCAACACTAATGACAAAGAAAAGATAATGATAATGATACAATGGGGATGCCAAGTTAATGCTTACTCTGTGCCAAGCCCTATCCTAGATACTTTAAACATATGGACTCAGGTATTAATAACCAACTTGATGAGGTAGGTTCTACTACCCCCGTGTAAGAGATGACAAACAGAAGCATGGGGTGCTAGGTAACTTGTCTGAGGTCACAGACCTCCTGCGGAGCCGAGCTGGACATCGCGCTCGGGCAGTCAGCCTCCAGCGTGTGCTCCTTCGCTAACCCACTGCAGGACTTCACCTATTTTCTCAATCAATAATTCCAACAACCAGCAAGTTCACAAGGCACACCTGACAGGCGGACACACCGAGGAACCGAGAAATGAAGCAACGTGCCTGACGTCACAGCTAACTGGTCGGCGGCAGAGCTGGCCCCAGCACTGGGACACCTGCCAAGAGCACACACTCAAGCCACCACCGGTAACGACACCACCTCCGGAGGCTGCAAAGGCTTCCAGAGAACCAGGAAACAGGCCTCCCTCGGCTTACAAAGGATGACTGAATCACAGAAAGAATATGAGACAGACAGGCTGCTCTCATCCCCATGCAGCACTCCAACTCACTAAATTCTGCGGCTCCCATGACAGTCCTCCCGAGTCCGCGATCCCCCGACTGCGGATACAAGCCAACACAGTACATGCTGGACATGGAGCGGGGACCGGGGAGATGCACCACAATCACCAGGAAATACACGTAGCAATGAATTAAGCAAAATAAGATACATAAAATAGAAGGGCAACTGCAACCGCAAGAGGCAGAAAATTCTGAACTTCTTATCAATTTAGACAATACTCAACTAGAGTATTTTCACAGACACTAATGGCCATTTCTCATGTGTTCTGCCAAAGAGGAGATGAAAGCTAATTCTAGGTTTAGAAACTGCTGGGAGGTTATTTGCCACCAAAAAAGGCTCCTGAAATCTCAAAGAAGACGCCACTTGAGTTTTTCAAATATACTAGTAGAGGCATAACACAGCACGGGGCCAGAAACTGACCAAAATTGTCACCCTAACTGTACGTGTTATAAAACAGAGTGGGGTTTCTTGGCGTATACTGACCAAGTAACAAATACTGAAAAACAAGCCATTATTTATTTGAATGTTAACACCATTCGAATAAACTTTGCAACTCCTGTTTTAGTGAACATCAATATACAGCCAACTTACTTTATCATTTTGTCGCCGTAGATTCTTATTTTACCCGGGAAATCCAGTTTACCCCCAGTGTGATCGCTCACCTGACCGAGCAAACAGCAGAGTGCCCTGTTGGGACTGCGGCTGAGAAAACAGTGGTGGCTTGCGGGATATCGGCTGTGCGGTGACACCCACACAGCCACACGGGAAGGCCCGTGGGTGGCAGGGGGCCCTGCTGGCGAGCAGGTCCCTTCTACCACCTACACTGCCCATTTTCAGGAAGGATCAGCAGCATCGTAGGGGTCCAGTCCTCCCCCAGCTGTATCCTAAGGAGAGCCCTGAAGAAGGCGACTTTTCTTCCCAAACACAGATACACAGTCGTGGGTCCTCTTGCTCAAAGGCCCTCCTCTATGCTTTTGGTTTTCTCACACTGGTATCAACAGATACTATTCCGATTTAGCAAGAAATTTAAAGTCATTTTTCCAATTCTCCCTAAAACTTTTTATCATTAAAAAATGTTAAAAATAACCTCACACCTATCAGGATGATTACTTCTTCTTCTTTTTTTTTTTAAATGGAAATAGGAAATAACAAGCGTTAGCCAGGACACTGAGAAGCCGGAACCCTTGTGCACCATGGGTGGGAATATAAAATGGTGTGACCCAGGGTGCTATCACCTCAGAAAACAATGGGGACAGAGCTTCAGTGTGCAAGATAAAAAGTGCCAGCCATCTGGTTCCCAACAATGTAAATATATGTAACACGACTGTACAAAAATGGTTAAGAGGATAAATTATGTTGTTTGTTTTTTGTTTACCACAATAAAAATTCAAAGAATGCTAAAACCACTTTAATGGAGTGTCTCTTGCTTATTTTACAACAAGCTGGCGAATATAATTATGTCTACTTTTGTAGATGAGGGAAAAAAGCCTTGAGACGCTAGGAACTTGCCCAAAGCGCAAGAAGCAGCAAAAGGGAATGACAACCACCGGTCCTTGAGTAAAGACAGGACACTAGTCCAATACTACGAGGAAAAGTTAACTCCTTAAGAAACTCTGAGGTCATTACCAATACGTCGTGAAGATTAATAACAGGAGGCCCCACTTAGGATGGAGTCTGGAGGCCAGCAGGGGTAGCTCTCACCTCCCCACTCCTCCCCCACTGCAGGCCCAACAAGGAGAGGTGCACCTTGCAGGCGGATACCACTTGACTAACCCAGCGGGAGGAAGGTTCCTCCTCCCTCCCAACTCCCCACCTTTCCTCTATAAAAGAGCAGTCCTCTCCTTTGTGCTGCCTCCCTGCTTGCTTGCCTGCCTTTGCAATTCTTTGCTGTTCCCAAATAAACCCATTTTCGCTGGTAAAATGACTGGCAGTTTTATTTTCAAGGTTAACAACATTATTTTCAAGAAAGAGGGAGCTGAGGCTGACAGAGGTAAAGGACTTGGAGTTAAGATCGGACCTTGTAAAATCAACGACCCCAAAGCTCAAACTCATTCATCTTTCCACCACCTTCAACCTGAAAGTCCAGTGTTGTCCATTCAGCTTATTGGTAAGTACTCCCTGAATCCCCACGTGGCAACATACTAGATATAGGACTCTGGGCACTTTCTTAAAAAACTGTTCTCTAGAACTTGGTTTTCTCATCAGTTAAATAAAGTTATAAACAGTTGTTATGAGAATTAAGTATTACAAGCATCAAGGGCTTTGAGAGTGCTGCGTGCCTAGGGCACTGTTCCGCATCTTCTGTGTTGGTGCAATGAGTTAAGCATCAGGGATTGGAAGACAATACGGACAGAGGTCTGGCCCCTAAGGAGTTCAGAGCCCACAAGAAGACAAGCACTTAAGTCACTGCACCCACAGATCCAGCTTCCGTCAGACTGGTCCAAGAAACCTCCAGTAATCCCCTTTAAGGTTTAAGGCAGTTTGAGGCTTAAATCAATCATAGGTTTATTCACAAAACTAAAAAACTAGGAACAGCCTACATGTCAATAGAAAAAAAATGAGTAAATAAAGTTTGGAAAAAGATACTCACTGAAAATTCTTCACTGACACTGGAAAACACTCATCAATGAAAAAAGTCCACATAGTATAAAAGAAAACTGTAACTCCCAGTCCTAAAATGCATACATTTTCAAGATATATACCTGTCTATATAAAAATTTTTTTGAGAGCAAGCGAGAGCACATGCAAGCTAGGGGTTGGGGGCAGAGGGAGAGAGAGAATCCCAAGCACGCTCTTTGCCCAGAGCAGAGCCCTACACAAGGCTCGATCGCACGACCTTAAGATCATGACCTGAGCCAAAATCTAGAGTCAGACGCTCAAAGGACTGAGCCACCAGGAACCCCAAGATATATATTTCAAATAATAAAAAGGTATAGAAGAGTATGTAGACTGTGGTATTTCACTGTAAAGGAAAAATACATGCACATATGTGCTTCCTGTTATATGCACAGATCACCCACAGACATTTACACAATTATGAACAGTGACTCTTCCAGACAGAATTCAGCAGAAATCGGGTTAAAGAGGGGGAGGGTTAGGGTTCCCTGCCTGCCCATTTGAATTCTGTGCCATCTATATTTCTGTTCAAAATAATAAGTGAACATAAAAAGTAACTATTTTAAAGATACAGTACCTAGTGAAGTCCCCACTATTTCCCAAGAAAGCAATCCTTTCTAAGTAACACGCCCATCAAATAACAAATCAAAAAAGAAATCAGAAAATGTTCAGAACACAGTGATAATAAAACTAGAACATCAAAATCTTTGGGACACAGCTGAGAGTATTTAGAGGGACATTTCAAACTTCAAGTGCTTCTATTTAAAAGGTAAAAACATCAACTGTCTAAAGAGGTAAGAAAAATAAGAGCAAATTAAACTCTAAGTAGAAATAAAGACAGAATAAGGAGCAATGCTGCACATTAGCTAACACATAAGGCTAAAGGAAAAATGAAAAATACTGCTCTTATCTTTATTTAAAATTTTAGTATCTTGTTCACCATGGATTTTTTGCATTAAGGTTTTTTTTTTTTTTTTTTTTTTAAACGCTGCATCAAGCTATTACTTATCTTGACTACCGAGGTTTTCACTGGCTCCACCAATGCCTCCCCAAAATCCTGGTCCTCCCCATATTTCACTCTCTCCCAGTGGCTCCGTCCACCTCAACTCCAAGGCTCCCCACGTCCAGGCCTTATCACCTAAGGGGTCTGTAAAACTAGAAACATTTCTGCCCAATGCATCTTAAATACAATCACTCAATTTTTAAAGTTCTCTTCTGAGGACAAAAAAGGTACTTAACGTTTCTTTTTCAAGGACCAGAACTACAGTAACTCAACTGTCAGAGCCTTATCTTACTTGAAACAGTTATAATGAATTTTTTACATTAGACCAGAAAACTCGATGACTTATAAATGTCTGAATTTAAATAAAGGAGGTAAGTCCTAAAAATCTGTTAGCAAAATCAATGCTTGATTGTGGATATTCCCATGTCCCCTGACATGGCAGAAATCGTAGTTCTTTCCTTCTTACTTCGGTCCAAAGGGCCTGACTGACAGCAGCAATGCCTCCACTCCGCAAGCCACGCTGAACCTCATCAGGGCCAGACTGACACAAAAGGACATTTGTAAATGGCTGACTTATTAAAACATTCCTCCTTCCTCCTTCTTTTAAATCAAAAAATTAGTCTCTAACAGGTAAAATGAAAAAAAGAGACGTGAGATTTCTGAATCCAAGACGGATGCAACAGCTGGCAGTAGAAAATGGTGAAAAGCACATAAAATACACCGTTCAGAGAGCCGCTGAGGCAGTGGGGACAAGAGAGGCTGCGAGAGCTTCAGAGGGTGAAGAGCCGAGAAGCTGGGCTGGGCCTCCGCAGCTGCGTCCACCTCTGCCACGTATCTGTCGACTTGGGGAACGAGTGGAACCCGGGCTCCGCGCACACGACTGCCGCCAGAGGCCAGGGCAGCTCGCACGCTCCGGCGGGCCGGACACCCAGAGGCAAACGCAGCGTCTTCACGGCTGCACGTCACTCACGACAAAAAGCGACGGTGGCCACACGTGCTCCCACGTGGATGGAAGCCTAAGTGAGATGCTGGACACGGAAGACCACGGGATACGGGATTCCGATCACATGAAATGTGCACAACAGGCACATCTGTGGGTCAGAGAGCTCAGTGGTCGGCTGCCGAGGGCTGGGGAGAAAGACGGATGCAGCAACTACCAGCGGGTGTGCGGCTGGCGGGGCTGGGCGGACTGGGAGTTGATGTTTAACTTCTTGTAATTTTAAACAAGGCTACATCAAAGAACTATTAGACTTCTTATTTATTTTCCACGGCAGTTACAGTTCCTTTAGGATTTATTGGTACTTCTTTTTCTCATTTGACTTTCTAGAGACTTATTTCCGGATACCAACCGGTAACTTATTCGTTAAATACACTCCAAGTTACATAAAATGATATATTCCCTTTTTTCACTTTAGCTAGTGTAAGTTTCTGCCATTTGCACCTCAACATTTCTTCAATAATAAAATTCACCTCAGAATTTAGTGAGCACCTCCTGCATGCCGGGCACTGTTCCGATACCATGAATCCCTACCTCAGTGTGTGTGCAAAGACAGAGATGTGCACCAGGACGCCCTGGTGAGTGTGTAACAACTGGCTCTGTGCGGAGTCAGTGGGGGCAGCCCCGCTCTGTGGTGTGCGCTGATTTCTGTGGTATAAATACACCCACCCTGTTCGGTTTCAAGCTACCAATATGGCGTCAACCAGCTACCACCGACTCTGTAGCTCTCTCTCTCTCTCTCTCTCTCTCACACACACACACATTTTTTCTGCCCACATGGAGTTTACATTCTATTAGGCGAGACAGACAACAATAAAATCATAAATAACTAAATTATACGGTATATTGTCAAGTGGTGTTATTTTAAAAATTACTAAGTTCAGCAGGGTCGGAGGGACAGGAAGTGTGCGCGCAGGGGAATGCAGGCTGCAGCGTGAAATAAAGCGGTCAAGATGAGCTACACTGAGAAATATGCACGCGTGTACATTAGAACATGGAGACTCAAAAACATCCTTTTTTTTTTTTTAATTTACAAGAAAATCACACAGTATGTATCCTTGGGGCTTAGCCATTCTTTACAAAGTATGCTGTGAAAAGCACCCACGCTGTGTCCTGGAGCTTCACAGTCACTGCTGGAGAGTACCCCAGTTCTCTCTCCGTTCCAGTCTGGGACTAGTACAAATCACTTGTTTCTTGGTACACGCGTGCACGCATCTCTGCTGTGTGTCCACCTGGAACGGAACCACGAGGCCAGTGTGCATGTTCCACTGTAGTAAGTGCCACCAAACTACTGTCCAAAGTGGACGTACAAAACGATACTCCCATCAGTTGTGTCTGAGAGTTCCCACTGCTCCTTACCCTTCAAAAACGAAAGAAATAAGCCTAACTTTCAAAGCGTGGTGTAACTTCAGCGCGGAGCTGTAATCTGACCGTACATCCCAGTGCGCTACACCCTATGGCGTACAAGAGCTATAATGAAGTCTAACACTGCTTTTAGTAATAGCATCACTGAAACCAAGATGAAACAGAGAAACCACGTTCAAACACGTTCAGAGGTCTTGTTAGTGACAACACTGGCACTGTTATTCTGAAATGACACGCAAGTTTCACAGACATGAATGATGAAGCAATGACACAAACGTGTTAGTGTTAAGAACCAAGATTTTAAGCAAAAGAGAAATGACATACAAACATAAAATCAAAGAAGTAAACCATTTTAATCTTATAATTTTTTTACTTTAGATTTTATTTATTTGAGAGCGAGAGAGAGAGAGAGAGCACGAGCAGGGGGAGCAGCAGAGGGTGAGGGAGAAGCAGACTCCCCGCTGAGCAGGGAGCCCGACGCAGGGCAGATCCCAGGACCCTGGGACCATGACCCCAAGCAGAAGGCAGATGCCCAACTGACTGAGCCACCCAGGCGCCCCACTGTAATCTTAAATTTAAGTCAGAAGTATCGAGATAAACTCATGACTTTTTTCTCTTTCTGAAAAATACACACTTCCTATCTCTATACCCTAAAAAAGCCCAGAAGAAATAAGATTCCAGCATTACCTATCACAGTATCCAGATTCTAGTCCCTGAACACCATTTCCCACTAAAACATGACAAGGAATCAAGGCTCCTTAGAGAGATGGCTGGTTTCAGGTCTGCGGCAATAAGGGTACAAACTGAGTCTGAAACTATTTTATAGTGCCCATAAACAAGAAAACTATAAAAACATTACTGGAGCCATTTCCAAAGGACACAGAAGATATCTTTTTTTTTTTTTATGTTACGTTAGTCACCATACAGTACGTCATTAGTTTTTGATCTAGTGGCAATGATTCATTGTCTGCATATGACACAGAAGATACCTCTGAAGGGCAATCTGACCATCAGAAAGAATGCAGTAAATTAACATCTACGTATGTGTGTACACATACACATATATAGGTCATCTTAACATCTATGCATTTATGAGACTAAAAATAATTTTCACTTGTAGAGAACAAACTCATTCTGAAGCTAGTAAATACAAGAATTATCCATTTATCCCACCTTTTCTGCACGGGCTCCAGCAAACAAATACAGAAGGCAGAATCAGATCGTCACCGTGTCTGCAATTCTGATACAAAGTACCCAGGCAGCCACCATCAACACCCACAAAAGCCACAAGGTGGAAGGATCACACCACCATCTGAACAAATGATTAATGTCACCGTCCCTAAGAGGTGAAGCCAACAGCAAGTATTCTTACCCCCAGAGTTGAAGCTCATTCTAGCTGGACTTCTAGCAACCAGTTTTAAACTTTATGAATTAAATGACATCACATAATACAATCAGCCAAATTCAGAATGTGGGAGATTCTATAGGATAAATGACAATTTCTTCCAGAGCATCAACAAAAGCTGTTATTTAAAAATAAAACGGAAAGGGTGCAAGGCAGGAGTGGGAAATGTTAGAGATATGCCAACTGATAGGTCAAAGACTTTTTTAAAAAATGGGGAAATTTGAAAATTAAACATTACCGAGTTTTATTAGAGAAAAGATTTTATTACTTTTTTCTTTCCTTCTTTCTTCCTTTCTTTTTTTAATTTAAGTAGGCTCCACACCTAGTGTGGAGCCCATCACAGGGCCCAAACCCACAACCCTGAGATCAAGAGCTAAGCTGAGATCAAGAGTTGGACACACAACCGACTTAGCCACCCAGGTGCCCTGAGAGAAAAGATTTTAAATTACTTTTAACTATGTGAGGCATGGTAAAGGTATTATGGTTATATATTTTATCTGTTAGGGACATACAATGAACTTTCATGGGTGAAACTTTATACAATGTCTGGGATTAGCTCTAAAATACTCCAGCGAAACAGGGGCACCTGGGTGGCTCAGTCGGTTAAGTGTCTGCCTTTGGCTCCGGTCATGGTCTCAGGGTCCTGGGATCGAGTCCCTCATTGGGCTCCTTGCTCATCACAGAGCCTGCTCTCCCTCTGCCTGCCACTCCCCCTTCAAGCACGCACGCACACACTCTCTCTGACAAATAAATAAAATCCTTAAAAAAAAAGAAAAGAAAAGAAAAAAAAGAAAAATATCTTAAGGTCCCTAATCTTTCAGGTTTATCCTCAGGCTGAATTAAATAAAGAGCCAAACATTATTCTTAATTATCCTGGTATATTTTAATTCTTAAACATTTGAAAAAAATGCTAGAACTTTGTTATTAATGGTAGTACTTGGGGAATAACACTATCTTACATAATGATTATATTATGTTTGACTTTCTGCATATAGACAGGTATGTTTTAGATGGCATGTTCTGACACACATAGTATACCTCAAACTGGGCAATAAATCATATTGAAAGGAGTCAATCTGGGGTGCCTGGGTGGCTCAGTCAGTTCAACGTCTGCCTTCAGCTCAGGTCATGATCCCAGGGTCCTGGGATCCAGCCCCGCATGGGGCTCTCTGCTCTGTGGGGAGCCTGCTTCTCCCTCTCCCTCTGCCTGCCACTCCCCCCTACTTGTGTTCTCTCTCTCAAATAAATAAATATTTTAAAAAATAAAAAAAAATTTTAAAGTAATAAAATACCCCAGGAAACAAAAGTCTGGGAGAGAAGAAATAGGACAAACAAGGGCAGAAGGTTGAAAAAGGGTTCATTATCCAATTTTTCCAAAATTTCCACAAAAAGTCTTTTAAAAGAACTGAGGGAACACCTACCACACACATTTATTTTTCTAACACCCAACTGAGTTAAAGATGAAGCAGCACTGTAAATACAACGTTGTCACACACACCCTAAACCCGTAATCAGAAGTCAGTTATGTTTAACGTGTAGAGCCAATCAGAATCCAGAGAGTTTTAAAGGAAAGTGTGGGGGCAGAACAACTTCAGCAGTATACAGATGTTTTCTGCATGTCTGCCAGGCAAGCCATCCACAACTGAGAGAACCAAAATGGAGAAAGAAACAACATTTCCCACCCGTGCAATGCTCCAGGAAACTGCTCTATTACACACATTATAGCACAGGCTACTCTGGGAAAAAATGTTCACACGAATGTCTTGAGAAGGGATCCAGAATCAAGATTACAATTCACCAAAGGTGCAGCTCCCCTGGTGCAGAGGTGAGCAGGTAGGTCTCATCATAACTTATCCTGACGGATTCTCAGTATAAACAATACAGAGACTCGGATGTATCCATGACTCTCTGGCTGCAGGGACCCCTGACTGGACACGTCCTCCCATAAGGAAGTTACCTCCCTGCTCATACAGGGTTATCTCATCCTGGGCGGACTACGAGGGATTCAGGGATCTGAAGCCAAGATCCAGCTCTAAACCGGCTTCTGAAGCCCTATCTCAGATTCACTCTGTTATCTGAAACCAACAAAAGGGAAGTACTTTTTTTTAATGTGCTGACAATCTATGTAATCTTAATTCTCAGTATGTCTTTATCCTTTCAGAGTAGGTCAAACCTTTCTCAATTCAAATCTTTTTTTAACTAATACAATCAACAGTGGCCAAACCAGAAGACGCAACGGGCATTTTACTTTTTATAAATCTAAAACCCCTGAGGAGGTCAACAGAAGAAAAACACGTACAGATGAAGCAACATTTACAGCTAAATGCACAGAGCATCACAAAGTCTACAAGTGGCTAACAGGTAAGACTGGGGAGCGGGTCGGGAGCCGTGCTGGAAAAGACACCCCAACCAAGACAAAAGGAGCAACCGGCTGGCAATCCATTTCACCTGGGACACGAACTGTGGGCACCTTCCTGCCTCCGCTTGTCCCACTGAGGGACCTTAATTGACCTGAGAAGAAGATCAGATCCTGACCTACCTCAAGGACAGTCTGTCTGTTCCTAATTCCCAAACTGAAACTCCTTATAAGGCCTCTGCACACCTCCAAGAGCAAATGTAAAAAAGCAACTCAAAACTTACCAGTCCCACAGTCATGCCCTTTAGTGTACTACATTTGAAAAGTAGGCAAAATTATAAGCTGAAACACTATACAACATTTTCAACTTAAGCCCCATAAAAGGTTGAAATCTAAAAATCTGCAGCCTTCAATCCATTAAGATAGAAGGTGTTCTGGAGAACATTTTTTTAACTTCCTAGAAAGATATTATTTTAGGAAAAAAACCTTTTTCAGTTAATTAAATAAAACCATTATAATACTAGTCAGGATGCAGTCTTTCCATGCATCTTATAGATAATAAGAGTGGTCACTAAAAGCAGGAAAACTAAACATCATAAACAGATGGAAAGATAATTAACAGCAACAACTGAACACATTCAAAATCTGATCCTAAGGGGAAACAGTGGATCTCCTATAATACAAGAGTTACTTAAAACATGTGTGTGTACATACATACATGTACACATATACACACAATACATGCATATGCACATATACATATATGTATACATATACACATATATGTATGTTTAATTTGAATATACACACGTATACACAGATATACATATATGTACGTATAATTTGAATATTTTTTTAAAAAATCTACGTTACTTCCCATTGAATGACTGGGGAGAGAAGGACCAAGGAACTGGAAAAATATGTTAAAAGTATTTAAATTTCCTTCCTATAATCATGATTGCATGCTTTTATATTTACTTCCCAGGGAAACTATAATTTAGTTCTGCTATGGTTTTAAGTATTTCTACACCTCACTGTGCTAAAAATAAAGCTTTGAATGACTCTGTCTACATAAAGTGCATTTAAATTATTTATGAGAGAAAGTACGTTTGTTTTTTGCTCTAAGTACATATAAAGTCTGGACAGAATCACAGGTGGCTTAAGGCATACTCCTTTCATTGGCATCCTGAATTCCCCCGTAAGAACCACCTCCGAGTATAGGAATTTCCTAACGCATATTTCCCAAGCTTTCTATGGAAATCAAATACTGTCTTTAAGTAAATAACAGAAATGTGAATTAATCTAACAAGAGTAAGAGAACACAAAAATCACAGCATCAATACCTGCAGGGTTTAATGTAAAACAGAACTACATATTCCTAGGCCTGAAACTTACACAGAACATTGCCAGCTGTTTGCACATGACCTCAAAGCTACAATCCATACCTCATACGACGAGATCTTTCTATACAGTGGAAAACTACACTGTGTACACTCTCATTCTCTCTCTTTTTTTTTTTAGAGATTTTATTTATTTATTTGACAGAGAGAGAGACAGCCCCCGAGAGAGGGAACACAGGCAGGGGGAGTGGGAGAGGAAGAAGCAGGCTCCCAGCGGAGGAGCCTGATGTGGGGCTCGATCCCAGGACCCCAGGATCACGCCCTGAGCGGAAGGCAGACGCTTAACAACTGAGCCACAAAGGCGCCCCTACACTCTCATTCTTAACAACCTCCCGCTCAGCTGAGCCCAGGCTCAGGCTCACAGCTCCGGGAGAAGACAGCACGCTCTCTCCCTTGTGTGCACCTATCGCAGCCCCATCCCCACCCCCTTACACAAGGTCACAGGCTGCAGACAGAAGGCACCAGTCACCAAGCCCACAAACAGCAGCAAAGGAAACAAGTCTGCGGCCCCATGGGGGCTGATTCGTGGCAGCAGCCACAATAGGTCCTAATATGAAATCAGCCATCAGGATCACTGTGTAAATGCCATGCAAACACCCGGCCAGGCTTTTTATCCTCCCCTCCTGATGAAATCCACTCATCAACTAGCTCCACCTTTTTTTTTTTTTTTTTTTGCATAAAAAGGTATACACTGCCATCTTTCCCTTTCACATCTTCTTACTTAAATAAAAGCAAGGTGGGGGAAAAAAGTAGGGGGTGAGGGCAAACAGAAAGGAGGATATATTTTCTTCAACTGTCCGAACGATCTTTCAGATGTCTACGCCATAACAGAAAATGACCTTCGTTGCCTAATAAGTATATTCTAATCTTTCATAAATCTAAATATTTAAGATTAAAAGTCAAATTCAAGAGGACCAATAGTTATTAATTTTAAAAATCTTATATACTCACTAATGCAGAATTTTTCATTCAAGAAATTTATATCAGGATTTATGACAAAATGAAGCGCACACAAGAGTGATTAAAGTTTTCCCAGGTAAAGAAAGTTCAGCTTGAGGGCTGACCAAGTCTCATCTGCCCTAGGTCCACCAAAAGATGATAAATGTAGGATCAACAGTTTCCACAAATATGCAACAGGTAGGTCTCCAACAACACTGCAGGTCCAGAACAAAATTATCATTTCCAGGTGCCCAAATCCTTCCCCATTAAGTTTCAAGTACTAGTCTAGCCATGGGGCCCAGAAATCACCGTCAGTCCCTCATTCTCGAGTAGGTCCTAACTTATGTCGCACACCCAAACACCATTACTCTACTGGGCTTTCTATTTCAAAGCAGCCATCGCTAGTAGGTAAAAACGACGAGGTACGTACACACTCATTTTATGGTATGTCGTTTCATAAAAGATTTATATCATAAAAAATTATTTTGATTAATACTCACAGTTCTAGCATTAACTATTAATGATAATCTCAATTTCACAAATTAACAAAGGTATTTTTTAAAGGCATAGACTTAGGTACTAAAATTTATATCAAAAACTAGGAGAAAAGCCAGAAACAATTCCCAATCTCCAACCAATCATCTGAAAGATCAGAGGAAAAAAGGAACAGTACCTCTGGACGGGGCCTGGGTCACTGCAGGAGCTCAGCTACTTGCAGAATGAGTGACTAGATCCTCGCACGTTTCCTCCTATTCATGTTCACGTGTTACCAGGCCCAGCTATCCTTGCGTCTCAGAGACACTAACACTGCACCAACAGGGTGGGCAAGAGACCGGAACAAACAGGCTTTTCCTGGAGTTGGGATTAACTGTTATGTTCATGACAAACCGGACAGCATTTGCTAAGGCAGGCAAGAAATGCTACTTTCCATTAAATACGATGCAGAATAAACCAATTACCCTAAGCCAGTTTAATAACAAAATAACTAAAATGAAAGTCTGCCCAAAATACAGGTTCCCCTCTGTCAAAATGGAAATCAACCTGAGATTTTCTAGATCGTAAAATCGGTAGCTAAATCAACATTAAAACGAGTAGGGGCACCTGGGTGGCTCAGTCGTTATGCGTCTGCCTTCAGCCCAGGGCTTGATCTGAGGGTCCTGGGATCGAGCCCCGCATTGGGCTCCCTGCTCCACTGGGGACCTGCTTCTTCCTCTCCCACGCCCCCCTGCTTGTGTTCCCTCTCTCATTGGCTGTCTCTCTCTGTGTCAAATAAATAAATAAAATCTTAAAAAAAAAAATTAAAACAAGTAAATTTCTTTCACAATATTTTCCAGAAAATTTAGAAATAGAGCATACGAACTGCTTTCCATTAAAAAGCATTGACTTAGGGACATCCACTTCAGACGTGCAGGAGTAACTAGTACGGAAAACGATGCCCCCCACCCCCACCCCGCCATGGTAAACAAATAGAAAAACGGTAAAAATCCATGAAACTATTTTTTTCAGATCTGGAGACAGTGAGCGGCACAGGCCTGTGAGCCCCACCGTCCCCTCTCTGTTCAGCTGGGAACCACCGTGGCGCAGGGCACAGGAAGGGAACCCAAGCCCAGCGCAGCAGCCTCAGGGAGTTAAGGTGAGAAAACTTCCAAGTTTTGGGAAGCTGAGTGGCTCAAATTTGCAAGGCAGAGTATCAGAGATGGAAAAGTTGTAGAAAATGAGTTTCAGAAATCTGCACAAAGATGAGAAGATAATGACAGTATGTTTAGCATGCTGAAAGAAAAAAACCATCAACCTAGAATTCCACACATCCAGCAAAAGTTTCTTTCAAAAATAAAACTGTTTATCAAGAAAGGAACGGATAAACAAGATATGACAGACTCATACAACGTAACACAACTCTGTGATTAAAAGGACAAGGGGGAGCCTGGGTGGCCCAGTTGGTTGAGCATCCGACTCTTAGTTTCGGCTCAGGTTGTGATCCCAGGGTCATGGGATCGAACCCCACACGGCCTCATACTGAGTGTGGAGCCTGCTTAAGGTTCTCTCTCTCCGGGGCCCCTGAGTGGCTCAGCCGGTTAAGCGTCTGTCTTCAGCTCAGATCATGATCCCAGGGTCCTGGGATCGAGTCCTGAGTTGGGCTCCCTGCTCAGCAGGGAGCCTTCTCTCTCTGCCTCTGCTGCTCCCCCTGCCTGTGCACTCCCTCTCCTCTCTCTCTGTCAAATGGATAAATAAAATCTTAAAAAAAAAAAAATTCTCTCTCTCCCTCTGCCCTCCCCCCAAAAATAATAATTTAAAAAGGAATGAATTACAGATACACTAACAACATGGATGAGCTCAGCAACACTATGCTAAAACAAGCCTCGTACACCATGTACACGGTATGATTCTGTTGACAGGAAACCCCTGGGCAGGCAGAACTGAACTGAGGGGGCGAACGCAGCAGCTGTCAGGGGTCAGGGTGAGAATGGCAGCAGGGGCTGCGGCAGGGACTGTGAATACTAAGGACATGAAGGAACCTTTGGGGGAAATGATAATGGTCTATGTCTCAATAAGTGTTTGGGTTGCAAAGGTGGATGCATTTGCCACAGTTCAGTGAATGTATACTTGAGTTATGTGCAGCTGGTATAGAAATTTTACACTGAAAGAAAAATACGCTAAACAAACAATGAACTCTATCTAGTAAACAATATGCACGCTGAAACACATAGGGTGAGGTATACTGATATCCGCACTTTGAAATACAGCCTAAAAAATAAAATGGATTACTATATGGAGAAATGGATAATTGGTTATTTACGTGAGAAAGCAAGAATAATAACACATGATAGGTAAAATCCAGGGGGTGGAGGAGTCTATGGATGTTAACCATAAATTTTTACAACTTTGCCATTTGTTTGAAAGTTACCATAATGAAACGTTGGGTACAAAAATAGAGATGAAGCTAGATTTCAGAGGAAAAGAATAAGACAAAAGGGAGAGTGAGCCTTCCGAAATGGTTACATGAAGACAATGGAGCAATTTCTTCCATAGATCATTATAAAAATCAGACAAAATCACTAAAACCAACCATCTGAAGGAACTGGAAAATGACCAAAGGCAGGCAAGCACTTGAGAAGAAGTTACTGTCAGAACTGTCCCTGCATCTGGTACAAACCAGGGAGTGTTTGTCACTTTCCTGCCTGGCAATACTGTGAGCCCCAACTCTGGGAGGGCAGGACTGCAGCCCTACCGTACCACCTTAATGCGCAGCACACTGGCTATAAATTTAAGGGGGAAATTTTGGAAACAAGAGGGCTGCAAAATGCTGAGCTCCAAGGCTGAATATAAATACACTGCCCAAATCCCTGGCAGACAGTGAAATGCGCATAGGCAGGACAACCCAGGAAGCCCAGAGGCACACACCAGAGGTGAAGGCTCTCCCCTGAACAATGGAGTTACCCCAGGACAACTGCCAGTTTGCTGCTCCTCTGACTAAACGTGCTTCCCAACCCAGGGCGAGCTCTACTGGCAGAAAGCAAAAGTCTTACTGGCGTGAGGTCTCAGAAGAAAGAAATGAGGGCTGGAGGACCAACTGATATGTAAAGGAGGGATGCTGGAAGCAGGGGAACCCCAAGATAAACCCCCAAATCTGAGAATACATTCTACTCCAACCTTTGACTAACCATCGAAGTAGAAAGGTGCATGTGAGACTGCGAAAGAAAGAGAAGAGAAGGGAAGAAAAATGCATCAACTGGAAGCCAATGAAACTGATCGGAGACTCGTCGGCTCCTACGAACACAACAAGATGTTTGCATCTGGAGCAGAGCTGCACAAGCACGTGCACACACACAGGAAGCGCTGGGAAGCAGTAATACCTGGCAGCAAAGGAGCACACCTCCCACTCAGATCCCGGCCTCTAAATTCCATCTCCCACCAAAAGGAACCAGGGAATCTTGGAGAAATAGCTGATTGCACCACAGGGGCAGAGAAACTACAGGAAATGCTGGGAGTATCTTACTGTGCCAAAAGGAAGGTCGTGCTCAGAAAAGAATGGGGACGTGTCAAAACAACACAGGAGATGATTTGGAAAACCAAATCAGGGGGCATTCCAGCATCAAAATGAATGAGAGTTAAGGACTATAAGCCCCTGAATCAAACAAGAATCCGTGAAGTACTAGTGGGTGAACAACTGAGTGTGTCAACAAAGGAGGGGAAACTCTCCTTAAGGGAGAATACCAGCTGACAGGTGAGAAGAACAGCGTCCCCACTGCACGACTACCTAGTAATAACTAGTTCAAGCAAGAATCATCCGTGGGGGCGCCAAACGATCAGTTTAAAAGCTCAAAAGGTCACAGAGCCTCAAATATTTCCCTACAGATTTCCTCATTCATTACAAAGGATAAACGCTAATTTTAGAGAGCAGACACTAGGCAGATGCCGCCCTAACTTGATCACCTGAGATCAGTAATTCTCAAATTTTAGAATACATCAAAATCATTTTTCGGGCTTGTTAAAAACATAGACTCAAGCCCTAAGTTTCTGACTTAGCAGGTCAGGAGTAGGGTCCAAGAATCTGCAGCCCCACAAATTCCTAGATGTTAACCTCACCAATAACAGAACAAGCCGGCATCATGTGCCATCCTGAGACGAATAATGGATATGAGAAATGATACGATGCCCTCAGAAAGGCACAGCACCACTTCTCTGATAGCCTGGCCCCCAAAATGCGTAATCTGAGTTTAATCATGAGAAAACATCACAGGAACCCAAACGGAAGAAAGACCTACAAAACAATTAGAACAGTCTCCATGATGGAGAAAGGCTGAGAAACATATCCAGACTAAAAAGACCATAGAAACATCAATAAATACTACATGTAATTCTAGACTGGGTCCTGTATGGGGGGAAAACTACTGTAATTAACAGAGCAACTGTGAATATGGACTGTAAACTACAGAATGGCCCATGTTAAATTTGCCAATTTGATAACTATACTGATTATTTTGGGCTATGTAAAAAATCCTTGTTTTTTTTTTTTTTTTTTTAAGATTTTATTTATTTATTTGACAGAGAGAGACAGCGAGAGAGAGAACACAAGCAGGGGGAGTGTGAGGGGAGAAGCAGGCTCCCAGCAGAGCAGAGAGCCCGATGCAGGGCTCGATCCCTAGACCCTGGGATCATCACCTGAGCCGAAGGCAGACGCTTAATGGCTGAGCCACCCAGGTGCCCCAAAAGTCCTTGTTCTTGGTAAATACTTACTGAAGTACCTAAGAGTAAAGGGCGTGAAGTGTGCAACTTACTCTCTTCCAGTGTGTGAAAATAAATGTGCCACATGTACTTCTATATCCAGAGGTGGGGGGAGGGGGCCATGCAGGCAATGTCACAAAATGTTAACAACTGGTCAATCTAGGTGAAGGGTATTTGGAAGTTGCCTATACTACTTACAACTTTTCCATAAAAACACACAAGGCTTCATTTTAAAACAAAACAACAACAAAAACAAGGAGTAGCAAATTAGAAAGGGTGGTGGAAGGGCGTTCAGAGGCTGCCCGCCACACAGCCTCATATTGACGAAAATGGCAGAAGTGGGGCCACCACACGCTGAAAATGACAGGTGTTCGTACTGAGGATCCTGAGTCATCCAGAAAAGCCCCAAAGGAGTTTAATATCTTTTAGTACATTTTGTTTAAGATGACCCGTTAAGTACCCTTTTGAACCACAGAAGAAAACAAACACACTTTTCAAACTTCATGCTCCACATCCGTTTTTCTTCTATTCTACAAATACAACCTCTCAGTGGAACAGCGAGTCACACTGTAAGCTGTTCGCAGACATCCCCCCATGCGGGCGGGCTGTCCAGCCGCAGACACCACTCACACTGGGACACACAGCGCCCCTGCGGCGGCACGGTGACAACTGCAGCAGGACAGCCACCTGGCGGACAGCAGCTGGAAAGGTCGCCAGTTGTAAGAAGCATCCCAGCAGGGGCCAAACCCTCAAAACCAGTCAGTGCACAGATTCCCACAGCAAAACACAGGGACAGTCAGACGAGAACAAACGCAAGGCAGAGCAGCCTACTCCTTCTGTTCCCAAACACGACGGTCACGGAGGCCGTTAGTGCATATTGACTACGTGATGACCATTCAGAGGACAAGGTTACCAGAGACAGTGAAGCCAGCCCCCAGCCCCCAGAGCAGCGCACGGGATAAGCAAACATAAAGCAGCTCAGGAAGGGCCTCTTACACTGCATCTTACTGTATCAGATTCCATTATAACCACACACGGCAATATCCTCTGATGGCAAAATAACGAAGACCTCATCATTTAAATGAATGGCCTTCTTATTGTCTACAGTCAAATTTTGATTTTTAAATGAAAAGTAAATACACAACTTTCCACTCTAATCCCCCTCCCTGCCCACTGTTGTGGCTTTGCTAAGAAGGGTTTATTAGGAAAAAATGCTGAATGACTGCTCTGCAGGGCATCGCAAAGCACCACATACTAATAACAAGCGACCCTCTTACATACTGTGAAGAGATCTGACTCGCAAGTACAATGAAGCCTTAGGTTTAGTGAAGCTAACTTGTATTATTTTCTGTGTACATTCTTAGGTCTAGCGGTTTGAAATATAATCATACCCTACAGTTACAGCTGATTAAAGACAGAGCTGAAGACTGTATAAGTTTGTCATGAATCAAAGAAAACATTTTTTATTAATTTTTAAAGCTAGTAAAACTATTTTTCTCCACAGCTACAAGAGCTTGAACATGGAAGGAATCTTAAAATAATTTAACTGATAAAACATCTTTTATTTATGCTAATTACGTGACATCCATACTACATAACCATGTTATACAAAAACAAACCACATTATAAAGCCTTCAGGTCGTGAATAAGAATATAAAAATCAACCAAAGACTCCAAGATCCTATGTTTTCACAAAGTGTCTGTGCTACAATCTATTTCATTTAAACTTTCAGGATACCTAATCCAGAAAAATTAAATTTAATCCACTGGAAAGAAAAAGGGAGCTCAAGCGTGGGTATATAAATGTGTGTGCCTGTGTGTGTGTGTAATACCTACGTGTGTGTATATACATAAGTCATCCACCTTTTTTTGGGTTTGGCTTATTGAGGTAAAATTTACATACAGTAAAACACTGTTCGCTGGGTTCTGACTGACACAGTCAGTGTATGACCACCATCACAGGGCAGACATGGCCTACTTCCATCACCCACGAAGCACCCTCACGCCCTCCTGTACTCAGTCCTCTCCTCCCCTAGCCTCAGCCCCCGGCAACCACTGATCCAATCTGTTCCCATAGTTTTGCCTTTATCCAAATGTTATCAGGGGGGAACCACAGTTGTACAGAGCTCTGTGTTTGCCCGTAACAGAACGCTCTGGACGCGCTCCTGTTTTGCTGAGGATGTCAGCAGTCAGTACCTCTGTGTTGCTGTACAAGGACTGCCCCACCGCACAGGTGCACCGCAACCTCTTCACGCATTTCCCACCTGACGGACCTCCGAGTTGTTCTCCATCTTCGGTAAATAGGAATAAAGCTGCTATAAGCAATCATATGCAGGCCTTTGTGTAGAGATAAATTTGCATGTCTCTTGGGTAAAGGCCTCCATGTAGGACTGCTGGATCGTATGAAAAGTATATATTCAAGTTTATAAGCAACTGCCAAACTACTTTTTCAAAGTGGTTATAACCCTTTGCATCCCCACCAGCAAAGCGCGATGTGGTTCTAGCTGTCCCACAGCCCTGCACCTGGGCACTGTCCCCTTCTGCTGCCTTGTTTTGTGGGAATGGGAGGCATTCTCACAGGACTGCAGTGCTACCCACTGCGGCTGTCACGGGCACTTCCCTAATGAGGGATGACGGGGAGCGTCTTTTTGTGTGCATGTTGTTATCTACAGGAAATGGATGAAGTATCTACTCAAAGCTTCTCGCCATTTTTTCAGTTGAATTTTTTGCTGAGACACCTATCCTTTTTAATAGACAGTTTATCAAAGAAGAAATGATGGAAAGTTTGTCTATTTTGTTAAAGCACTTAGAATTCATGAGCAGGAGACACAAATCTAACATGTTTCCTTGCCATCGCCACTCCCAACGCCCCACTTGCCCCTCCCCCCTGGCAGATAGCAACGATATGCCAAGGCAGGTAGAAAGAAAGAAACATCCTCTCTCCCCCTTAGTCAGACTGTAAGAAGCACAGGAAAAGCTGCCTGCCTACTACTAGGGTCAGAAACAGACCTATTTTCCCATTTTTACAAGTATGGGATGAATCCATAATCTTTCTTCAGTATGAGCAGAAACACCAATGACGGGGAACCACGTGCAATGGTTGGCAACACTAGTGACAACGCATCCCGACGTGGCGGAAGCACGGCTGGCACGTGACAATACTGAGGGTCTGCAGACCGCTCGGTGGGCGGCAGCCCTCGCCCTCTCTATCACAGGCAGAGCCCGCACACAGGAGCACCACGTGCACTTCAGAGCAAGGGCTAAGCTTTCATGTAAAGGAACAGGAGAGCCTGCCACCACCACATGGAGCCTCGGGCTGACGGGTATCTGGCTCCAGGCTCTCCTCTGCAGCGTGGGGACAGTAATCACTACCTTGTATTATAAACACTACACACAACTCAAAACACACGATGAAGGACACACATAAACGGCAGGTATCACAATTCTGACGACTTCCCTCACGTAGAATTCCTGAATCACAAACGTAACTACTATTGGCAAGATAAAGGGTGTCCTGCGCAAAGCCTGGAGCATAAAGCAGAAGCTTCAGGAAGCAGGTAACATTTGGACACGGCGGACCCACTGAACTAAACACAGGCTCCTGACCGTCCAGGAGAATAGCCAGGCACCCACATAAAAGGTGCAGCACATTTACGTAAAAGGTGCCCTGGAGTTGGCAGTCCTGAAAGGCACTTACGGACTTTATTTCCTATAATCCCACCTCAGCATTTCAAACTGCGCGATGCTTCTTTTCAAAAGAAACCAATCCACTCACTCTTGGTTCTGCACCAACTCGTTCCCAAGTTCACGACGGGCCTCCCTAACTGGGCCACGGAGACAGGGCTGCGCTTGCCCGCCTCCGCGACACCGCGGCCTCCCTGCACACCATCCTGCGCATCCAGCTAGACACAGAGCAGCCTCTGAAACGTCCTGTGGTCACTCATCCTGCTCCCGCCTGACGACCGCAGCGGGGGGCTGCACTGGTCACTCCTGCACGATGACTGGCTGGGCCTCAGTGACGGGATAGTCCATAAAGATTTTTCCATGAACAAATACATGGAATCAACAGTTTAAGATGATCTCTTGGATTTAAGTGTCTTGATATATCCTATGCGAAAGTTTTAAGAAAATATTAAAATTTATGACGGGGGACCCTGGCTGGCTCAGTCAGTAGAGTGTACGACTCTTGACCTCGGGGTTGTAAGTTTGAGCGCCACGCTGGCTGTACAGATTACTTAAAAAATAAAATCTTTCAAAAAATAAAAAATTTACGACATGTTTAACGATCTGAATGTCACATTTTCCATGGAAATCTATTTAAAGGTCTTAAAGGAAGAGTCAGTAACTAAGTTAACATGTACCACCTAGCGAGGCGCCACAATACAGGCTTTGTAGGTTAACAAAAAGTAACCGATCTCGTCCCGCTCTGCTTTTTCTCACCTTCTCCACCTGGAATGCCTTTCCCCAACTACCGCCAGCCCCACTAACCATGCCCGGACCTGCTCCCTCAGGAGGACACCGTCCCCCTCCCTCTGAGCTCCCCATCACTGTCTTCCCCATCACGATTCTCTACCTGGTCTCGCCTGCTCCTGCAGGATCTGCCCTACGCACCTCAACCCTGCTACCATGGGAGAGTAACCTGTCCAGCATGCAAGAAAACAGATGTCCCTGGGGGTGAAGACAGAAGGAATACACATGAGCAGATGGCAAATTTTATTAAGAGGCCCTACTGTCAGGGAGAGTGAGAACTCTTAAGAATATCAAGGAAACAGGGGCGCCTGGGTGGCGCAGTCGTTAAGCGTCTGCCTTCGGCTCAGGGCGTGATCCCGGCATTGTGGGATCGAGCCCCACATCAGGCTCCTCCGTTATGAGCCTGCTTCTTCCTCTCCCACTCCCCCTGCTTGTGTTCCCTCTCTTGCTGGCTGTCTATCTCTGTCAAATAAATAAATAAAATCTTTAAAAAAAAAAATATCAAGCAAACAGAAAAAAAAAGTGGCACTTGTTAAGCTCAAGAAAACAGGAAAACAAAAAGTGGAACTAAAAGGGAATATAATCATGCTACATTCACCAGCTCAATAGTGAGCAACATTAACAAAGTCAAAACAGTTCGCCAAATTATGGTTCTAAACAAAAATTGTGCTACAACTATGTGGGGGAAGATGGGAGTTCAAAATGTAACTTTTTCTAAAAGTGACGCATCGATGGCCCTGCCTCTACATAGATATTGCTGGGAACCGTGGACAGAAATGCTACAAGAAACAGATAAGCAGGATTCCAGGCAGCTCTGGGAGGCGGATGGTGGAGGCAGGACAGGAGCCCGCTGGGTTCTGCATGAACCATTCAACACTGTTTTACTTTTGAACACATGCACGTACCACCCTCTGATAGAAGTGAAATTTCTAAGTAAGAAAAAGAAACAGAATCTCTAACAGAAGCACTTCCAGCAGGACATAAGTGTTTTCCTACAACTTTTCAACCACGCTACCCCTTCCCCCCTTCAACAGTGTCTCTCCACCCTCAGGACGCAGGGCAGCTGAGGACAGCGTGCATGGCCTGAGACCTGGCGTCAGCCTGCCGGCTCCGTACTCTTGAGAAAGCTACTGTAAGCTCTGAACCTGACCTTTCCCCGCCCGGGACATGAAGACACCACCACGGACCTCAGGGACCCGGCTGCGTTGCTCTGCACCCAGACGGTGAGTAAGTGTGAGGATGACCGTACACCCTGGACCAAAGTCACCCAGATGCAATCTGTCTCACTACCCTCTCCCCCTTCACACCACCGTCCAGGCGGGCTTTCATTCTGACCACGCCCCCACACTGCGCCGAGCACTCGCCAGAGTGTCCTCCAAGTCGCCAAACCCGAAGGCCAAACCTCAGTCCTCATCATGACCTTTCCTGACACTTCAGAGAGTTGATCACATCCTCCTCCTGGACACTTCTTCCCTTCTTCCCATGGTGCCAGTGCTTGTGGTCTTCTTCACACCTGCTCTGTGCCAAACACTGCTCATGTTCGTCCTTGAGCACTCGATGGCAGAGTGACCCGAGGCTCAGGCTTGCTTGTCTTCTCTGTGCTCACTCCCTCGGTGACCACAGACCGTCACTGCGTTTTCATGGCCACTTCCAGCTCAGACTTCTCTTCCAAGCTCCAAATGCCTATTTACAACTGCCTACATGACATCTCTACTTGGATCCCTAACAGAATCACAAACTTAAAATGCCTACAGTGAGCTCCCCATCTGGCCCTCTAAACCAAGTTCCACCCACAACCTTCCCCCCATCTAGTTGCCCAGGCCAAGAGCCTTCTAGTCAACTCAACTCCTCCCTTTGTCCTCACACCCCTTATCCAATCTGTCAGCAAATCCTACTGGTTCTGCCTTTGAAATACATCCAAGGCCCAACTGCTTCTCACCACCTCCAGTTTTCCTGCTCCAATCCCAGCCTCCGCTGCTGCTCACCTGGTTCCCTGAACAGCGTGCCGACAATCTCCTGGTTGTCCTCTACTCTCCCCCACCCTCCAACCCCCACCACCAGTGTCTATTCCCAACACACTAGCCTTTCACACCTCAGCCGAATCTCAGGGCTCAACACTGAGGGAGGGACAGCTGCCCTCCGGAGCCGACAGCCAGGACCGCCTTACCCTAGCGACTCTTTGTTTGGACAAACAGCCCCAGAACCTCACAGTTCAATCTCTGTCGATTGTTCTCAGCTGCCCTGACGCTAAATAAGCCATCTTTATTCACCAAATGGGGGTTTTCAGATGGGTCTCCGGGCAACCTTCCTTTCTGTCTACTGCCTCCCCACACCCCATTAACCCTGAAAATAATCTCCATACATATTTCAGCAATTCAACTCCTCCAAAACTTTGCTTTGCTTTCCTAGAATTCTGATTGTAAAACACCTCCATCCCAAGTTCTGCCTTAAGAATGCAACAGCCCAAAACAAATCAAGAACCAAGACCCTGATCTGTCCTGCAGGGGCTCAAGTGGACCAGGGCCCTCAGGTACATCAAGGAACCCGGGTCTCAGAGGAACACCATTAAGTCGATGCTGTACAAAGCCAGGCTTACTCGTGTGGCCTCACCAGTTGTCCAGAATTGGGGGAAACAATTATAGAAACACTGGTTATAAGGTTATTTTCCTGGGTTTACATATTTTCAAACAGGGGGGAAGGGGAGGGGAGGGCCAAACTAGAAGCAGCAGATTATATCCCGGTGCTCAAAGTTCCAGTGAGCCAAGAACAGGCTCTCAGTTCCCTGTCAGGCCTTCGTTCCGCTGCACATCACATTAAGAAGAAAAATTTTGTGTAACTTCTGCTAAATATGAAACTGTCTTGGGCTCTACCATGACGAACGATTTTTAATAGCTAATGCTGATGAAAAGTTATACTTGATATTCTCCCTCTTGTTTGGATCCACTAAGAAAAGAGAACTTATTTTGTGGCAAGCATTAAACACTACTTCATCCAGCATTTAGTGAAAACTACCCATGGGTCAAGCAGAAAACATGCAGAAACAAAATAACAAAATCTTTGCCCTTAAAGATGCAGAAACAGACTTGTACCCAATAAATATAGCCCACTGGTACAGGAAGAAACATCGAAATGTGCAGGGAGGGCGGGGAGGAGACAAGGGATGTAAACAGCTGGGCATGGCCTTCTCCAAAAGACAGCAGAGTCACACCTGGCACAGCACACAGAACAGGTGCCTCTCGTAGCCAAGAAAGGGTAGAAGGAATCAGAGAAAAGGAGCAAGACTTCCAGGCCTTACTTGGAAACTGAAACTTCGTGACACAATTTTCCTTCCCTTCCCTAATACCTAATCCTGGCAGAAACAAAAGTGGGTTTGGAGGAGAAAGGAGAACAAAGGAGGAAAGTGAACTGACCCCCAGAAGGAAATGGAAAAACAATCCAGGGTCCTGCCCCTTGGACATCTAAGACAAAGACACTTGCCAAAGTCAAATTCAACGTAATTATAAATGATTCTGAATTCTGAATCCATGAAGTCTAAGTTTATGGGGCTTTTACACCAAAGCAATGTATTGCTAAAATCTTACCAATGCTAATACCACAAGACAGATTGATGAATCTTCTATCAACGATCTGTCCTCGATTTACCACTAGGCCTACCAGAAAGAGCAGTCTTTGGAAATAAGACAAACTGGAATAAAATCTCAACTCTATAACCTCCCAACTGTGGAGTGCAGCACAAGTGCCAAGGTTACAAATTAACAAATCACAAATAACCCAATCTCTGGGGCTTACTTTTCCTCTCATTAAAGTGGGGGAACTGCCACCGAATAGCAATTGCTAACATTTGTGAATGCTGAGCACATTTCACATTTCTTATGGCATCTTCACCACAACCCTGGGAGAGCGGTCCCATCACCAGCACCCTTTGTCAGAGGAAAGAGCTAGGTTTAAGTAGTCAGTGAAGAGTTGGCATGGAGAGAGAGCTAGGTTTCGGTAGTTAGTGAAGAGTTAGTAAGTAAGCAGCCAAGCCAACATCTGAATCCAGAGCCCGTAAGAATAAAACACGAGTAAAAAGCACAGGCTCCAAAGCCAGACTGAGTCTGAATCCCAGCTTTGCTTTTTACTAACTTAGTAACCTTTAACCTCTGTTTCAGTTATGCAAATGTGAAACAGGGACAAAGGGTAGCCTCATTCAGGGGATTACTGCCAGAGACTCACCTAGGAGCTGGATGGCCCAGTGCTGACCCTGTTGGGGCACTCTTCTAGGGCACATGCTGCTACTGTCACAACTATCAGGGACAGGACTGTCATCCTGCCTGCCTCTCTCCACACATAAAAGGCACTAAACAACTAATATTTCTTCCCTCACCTACTCTGCAAAATCAACTAGCTTTTCTTTGTTTCTAGTATATGTCAAAGAAACCTTAAGACAGATGAAAGAAAAATCAAAACAAAAGGAAAAACCAAAACACAAATGTAGCAAGAGAATTATACTCACAGTTCTGAAGGCCACGGTAACTCTGTGAAGAAATCAAACGTGGGTTTAAAGGAAATGCTCCCGGTTTCTCTTTCCTCTTTCCATAGTCCTCAGAGAACCTGACAAGGAGAGACAACATGCGCATTAAAACCCCCTTCCTTTCACTTCTTGAAGCTCTACTGAACTCACCCCTCAGCCAGTTCCATCACCTCCCACGCAAGCCTACTGGGCAACGCCTGGGATGAGGGGTGAGAAGAGGGCACCACGTCCCTGTCTTCAAACCTATTTCTACTTAAGAAACACACAGGAAGGAGCGCCTGGGTGGCTCAGTCGTTAAGCGTGTGCCTTCGGCTCAGGGCGTGATCCCAGAGTCCTGGGATCGAGCCCCACGTCAGGCTCCTCCGCTGGGAGCCTGCTTTTTCCTCTCCCACTCCCCCTGCCTGTGTCTCCTCTCTCACTGGTATCTCTCTCTGTCAAATAAATAAATAAAATCTTAAAAAAAAAAAAAAAAAAGGAAAGAAATACATGTGAAGCAACTGGAAACTATTCAAACATATCAAAAATCATAAATTAACGGTGTGGTTGGCTAATAAGTGCACGATACAATGACAGAGTATAGACATCTATTCCACTGCCTTCCATCAAAACTATACTAAAGAGATATTTTTTTAAAATGTTCTAAACAGGGGCGCCTGGGTGGCTCAGTCTGTTAAGCATCTGCCTTCAGCTCAGGTCATGATCCCAGGGTCCAGGGATGGAGCCCCAGGTCAGGCTCCCTGCTCAACAGGGAGTCTGCTACTCCCTCTCCCTCTGCCCCTCCCTGTTTGTGCTTTCTGCTCTCTCTCCTGTGCAAACACTCACTCCCTCAAATAAGTAAATAAATAAAATCTTTTTTAAAAATGTTTGAAACAGCACAGGGAGAACTGAAAGGAGAAAAAAGCCAAGATTTTTGAAGTACTGAGGAAATCTTCTAACATGGAAGATTGAGACCCAAACAAAAAAGTAAAAAGAAGAAACCTGGAGGAGACAGAAACTATAAAAGACTGAAGTAGAGTAAATGAGTCAGCAGGCCCAAGAAAGCCAGGTCCTAATTCAGCAGTGGAACACGCGGGAACCACTTCCACTTGCACAGCAGTGTCCTAGAAGACCAGAAGTGGCAGCAGCAGTGTAGACAGAACGGGGGTAAAGAAGGCATAGCCCCAAATACAGAGGAGCCGGGGAAGGCCATGGAAGCTGAAACCAGAACCTCAACACCAGGCACAACGTGACGCCCCCTCACTCTGAAAGAAGATGGGAGGGGGCATTCCCCGGAAAAGTAGAGGCATCTATGGACTGAAGTCACCCTGCCCAGCTGCACTGAACAGACCTGGACTTAATGACCGTACATACAGTGAACAGTGAATTCTCCAGCTCTCCTACAACAGACCACACACGCACACCGCTGGCTTCCAGATTCTGAAGTCAGAATTGTGCCGGAAAGGGACTGGAGAATATTTCTGGGGAATCTGATCAGCTCCAAAAGACAGATCTAAAGATACTAACCCTGGGGACCCCCAACACGTGGCCCACCCAGAATACCCTGATGTAAAAGTCAAAGGGCCCCACCACGTCAGACAGGAGAAGGAAGGAAACAACCTAAAAGAAACAGAGACTATACAAACTATCAATAATATAGAGGTAAGACAACACTGCAATCAATAAAGAAAAACAGGATGTTCTCTTAGAAAAATAGAAAAAGAGCCCTTGGAAATCTAAAGAACCTTTCTGAAATCAGAAATAATAAACTAAAGAAAAGTTTCTCTCTGTTCTCCCTGAACAGAGAATAAAAAAGCCCCCCCCCCCAAAAAAAAAGGCAGAAAAGGAGGAGCAAAGGAAGGAAGAAGAAGAAGAAGAAAAAGGTATTAAGATAATTACAACCTTTGCCCAGGACAGCCAAGTTCCGGATAATAAGACTTCCAGAAAAACAAAATAAGGAAAAGCAAGAGAGAAAACCTCAGCACAGTAATGCCAAAGAGTATTCCCAGAACTGAAAACTCCCAGTTACCAGAATGAAGGGACCCGCTGAATATGCAGCACAGTGGATGAAAACCGACCACACAAGGTACACCATCACGACATTTCAAAAGACTTGGACAAATTGTAAAACTCCTACAAGCTTCTAAAGATGGGAGGGGAAACAAGTTACATACGAAGGAAAAATGAGAATAGCTTCTGAATTCTAAAACAGTAACATGAAAACAAGAAGGCAATGGAGCAATCTTTGAATTTATGAACAAAAATGAATTCCAATACAGAACTCTATACCCAGCGAAACCATCAATCAAGTTTCAATCATGCATGGTCCCAAAAGGTTTGCCTCCTAAGCATCCTATGTCAGAAAGACCCTGGAGAAAGTCTTCCACCAAAACACGAGCATCAACAAAAAATGAGCAAGGCGTGAGCTTCCATTAGAAGGGATAAGGGAATCCCCAGGACGACGATGAAGGGAGATTCCAGAATGGTGGCTGTGCACCAGGAGAGAGAGAAACAAGTCCAAGCCGGAGCAGTGTTGCTCAAGAGGAGGGAATGCTGAAGGCTGTCTTCAACTTGCCCAAAAACACTGTACTATCTTTTTAAAGTAATTAACGCCACCAAAAGGAAGAAGTCAGTGAAGAAAGACAAAGACAAGAGTTGCCACAAACATAAAATCCAACTGTGGACAAAAGCCAAACGATGAGAACAAAGGAACATCCTGGGACAACACAATAAAAGACCGAAGGAGCAAGCAGCTCGGAAAAGAACAGAACAGAGATCTCCAGGAAACTGTCTGCCAGAAATCAAATGTGAAGAAGAGATGAGTCTGTATGACCATGAAGAAAAATTACTAAGAGGCTACTGGAAGGTATGGGGAAAATAGGTCTGGGGTAGGGGGTAAATTACAATAGGTATAAAAAGGGTTAAGAATGTGGGGGACTGATGGGGCACCTGGGTGGCACAGTGGTTAAGTGTCTGCCTTCAGCTCAGGGCGTGATCCCGGCATTATGGGATCGAGCCCCACATCAGGCTCCTCCGCTGGGAGCCTGTTTCTTCCTCTCCCACTCCCCCTGCTTGTGTTCCCTCTCTCGCTGGCTGTCTCTATCTCTGTCGAATAAATAAATAAAATCTTTAAAAAAAAAAAAAAAAAGAATGTGGGGGACTGAAGAAAGATGAGTACCTGTCATAATGCCCTGGGCGCACCTCTATCACAGGACTTAGCCACTGTACCATCATCACTGACTGACTTCTCTGTCTCCCTCCCTCGGCTGCAAAGACCTTTTGGAGAGGATCATTTCTCATCCAGTTATCACCCTGCAGAGTCCAGTACAACGCCTGCTACAAGAGTATACACAAAAGCAAAGGGTTTTTTGTATTTTTTTGCATTTATTCGGGTACTGAGTATCTACTACACATACCTGCTATCCTTCCGGAGAACTAGAATTCAAAGACATATGGACCTTGCTTGCCTTTAAAGAGTTTCAACTTTTTTTCACACCTGAGAAAACAAATATTTCTCCTATATCCTCACTCTCCCCAAAAGATGAAAAGTTCACCAGGGGCTTACAGAACTTTAATAGTCCGGCTATCACTAATGGATATGGAACCCAAGACCTGATGACACTTGCTTGACATTGTACGCATTGTGTAATATGAAAAGAGTGCCAGCTTGGGTATCAGGACACCTGGTTTCTAGTACTTTAGAATTACTCCTTTTGAAGAAGAGGAAATCCCAACTCCTTGATATGACCTGTCGGTCCCTGAATGATCAAGCCCAGTCTGACTGTCATGCTATCTCCCGTGAATCCTACAAAGCAGCAACATTAAGCCATTTTCGGTGTACAGAACAACCTGTGCCCTCCTCGACACCTCCTCCACCTGGACCTTCTTCCCCGGGATGACCTGGACGCATGTGCGGTGGGAGCCGTGCCCTTCCCCCAGGTGAGACACCTCTCTCCTGTCCCCCTCAGCACGCCTTCACATGACACCAGTATCTGTGGAGTGGCTGACAAATGCCATGCACGGCCCCAGGCCCCAGGACACAAGGCAATAGACGAGAGAGACGCAGGACTCTGCGGTGGTGGAGCTTCCTGTGCAACAAACTAGAGCGGATGTTAAATCTGGCCTGTCAGTGTCTTCCTCCACCCAAACAGCAAGATTCTGGGGACAACGACAGCCTAAGTTCCGCAGCCTCAGCACCGCCATCCCAGACAAATATTTAAAGCACTATTAAATAAAACCAAAGTGAAGGTCAAAAAGCCCCAGTGCCTGCAGCAGGTAACATTTGCTCTTTAAAAGCCCTCTTTTTCTACTGTCGTTGTTTGTTTGTTTGTTTATTGCCTCTTGTCTGTTAGGAGTATAAACCTGAAAATGTCATTCAGGGAAATCTCGCGAGTCCGCTGGAACTGGCTTTATTCTCCTTACTAACCGCAAACACAAGACAGCCCAGTTACTCCCCACGTCTGGTTTCTGTTCGCCACTCTATAACCAACAGCACGCACTGGACCGAACACCTAAAACACACGATCAGAACACATGCACTTGATGTGTGAATGACCTAATGATGAATAAATGAGCGTATACACTGACTTTGAGGGCCTTATAATTGCTCCTCACTCTAGTTTCTATTTTAAGGAGAATTCAAGCAGATAGCAACACCGCATTTATCAACACTGGACCTGCTGGATGTCTGCCATTTGAACAGCGGGCAGCTTAGGGCCACGTCCAGCACGGAACTACTAAAGTACAAGCATAACAATTTGAACTAGTTCAACTAGGGCAGAAAACTAGGTATTTCCCCAATCCTATAATTAAAATGCTTAAATTCTTTTGCTCCAGACAAAGAAAAATTAAACTTGGCTCATTATACAATGAAATAAATTGCCAGCTCCTTGAAGGTATTTGTAAGATGGACACTCTCTACATTTCTGGCATAAGTGGGGACATTTATACGTACACGGGGTCCTCAGGCTACTCTGAACTCTCTTCCCCCTAACATGCAAATGAGAATTTCCCACCAGTCACAACACACTCTGAATCTATGCTTCCTGAACAGGTAACGAACTCCACACGATCACTTTGCTTCTAATCGTCTCGTTTCAGTGCACAGTCCAACCTGGACAGTCCCTGACACCCGCCTCTCACTCACCCGGACAACAGTGACAACCTGCCATCTGCGGAGGGTGTGATGTCATAGCAGTCTCTCCCAAGTGCTTTACAAGCACCAGCTCTGGAATCCTCACAGCCCTAACTGATTACTACTCTTGTTCCATTTTGCATGTGAGAAAACAAAGTCCAAAAAAACTTAAGACATTTTCCAAGGTCACACAGCAGACAAGGGAGAGAGAAATCAGGCACTCAAACACCAGCTTACCTTAGAATCACGATGCTATTCTGGCTTCCCAAGTTACCCAGATATTATTACTGTTAAAACAATGGACATGATTTGGGCTTTCCAAAGCAAACATGACAGAAAGATTCTTTCTGAAGCTGAGTAACAGTCAACATGACACACTGCCATATTAGAAGATCTCTGGCTTGAATTAACCATGCAGGGTGAGCCCCTGGCAGGAAATGGTCCGCTTGATGCTAACTGCCAAATAAAGCCCCAAACCACTGTTTCTCAATGCACAACATTCTAACCATTTAAATTATCTGTGAAGGTCTCTAATGTCCAAAATATATAACCACTTCACACAGGTGTCCCTTCCTCTAAGCTCAGTGTACCAAAGGTTTCTGCACTCAGGCAAGCCGTAGTAACCTGTACTGAAGAACACAGGTCAGAAGAAACTTTCTGAAAAACCAAAAATGTATAAAGAATGCAAACATGATTATGAAAGTTATCTGGGCAAACAAAAGCTTCTTTACGCTTCAAAATAATTTTCTAGTCAAACACATTCTAATACTAGACAGTGGACCAGCTCATAGGTCATAGGTCACTGCATCCCATTCATCTGTGTGCCAGCGCATGGTACAGGGTCTGCGGTCCAACCGGTAGTAAGCTACTGATGATGTGAATACATTAGGGAAATGAAGAGGCAATATTACTAATTGCTGAAAAACCGGTATTAGGAACAACAACAACAACAAATCGCCCGTTCTACATGCAGAGTACACGGTGAATACCAACTGCTTGCACATCTTAGATACGCTGGTCAAACTCATCAGGGAATAAGATTAGCTTTTAAATCCCCACAACAGAAATAACTACATCACTGGGAACCGTATTTGCTGAACCTCAGGCTGATCCTTCCCTAACTAGCCATGTACTAAGAACTATGTTCTGTCACATTTGTCAAAGAGTTATGATAATCTCCACTTAACAGATAAGAAAACAGATTTAGAGCTTAAGGAACCTGGTCAACATGCAGGGAATAAGAATCGAATCTGAGGTTCAAAGCAAGACCTATCCAACACCCATCCTCTTAACCACCATTCTGTTCTACACTGTAAATGATATCCATAGAAAATTCCACTGCACAAAGGCTCATTAAAAATACGAAAGAAACACTATTCTACTCAAATTAATTAATAGGCACAGTTAACATATTCAAGACAAGACAACGCTTCAATTGTACACAAATGAACGAATGGGCTACTAAGGTATACCTAAGGGTCATTCTGTCTACCTGAGAGAGGCACCAAAGGAAGGACCCATGAACCAAATGCGTGCAGTACTTAGCAGGAAATCTCCTGCAAGGCCTGGGAGTGGTAAGTGATCAAGAGACACAGTCGTGCGGGCATCACTGGTCTCGGTGGAACTGGAGATCACTACCTGGACAAATGGAAGCAGTTTGCAAAGCGAAGGGTCCCAGATCTAGGTAAGGAAGACGAAGCACATTCCCTCCTGCCTCTCCTAGAAAGAGCAACTAGGAAGGCTGGAAAGAGTAACTGCAGAAGCTCTCTGACCACTCTGAAAAGTAAACTGGAGCAGGGGGATTAGGAAGCAAGACTGGATTTAAACCACGACCAAAATCAGCAGATTTCAATACAATGGAAAGTCTCCTTGCATGATATCCTAAATGGGGAGGGCACACCCCAAACTTATTCAGCATAGGAAGAACCAGAAAAGCGTCAATTCCCGTGGGAGGAGAAAATCAACACAAGCCAATATCAAGAAGGGAACAAATATGACAATCAGCCCAGAGGGACTTTAAAACAACTACTGTACAAATAATTCCACAAACAAGCATACACACAACATACTCGATATCGCAAATTCTTCTTTTCCTTTTCTCTCTTAAACCCACTGGCTCTGGCCCCCACCACTCCACGAACTTCTCCCTCTAAGACTACCGACGACCTCTGCACTGCTCAATCCAATCATTAGAGCCCAGGGCTCGTCCTTTCGACAACTGACAAGAGCTGATCTCCCACTCATGTTCTCGTGATTTTCTTCTTACCCCACCGATGGCTCCCTCCTTCCAGAGTCGCCCAGGGCTCTGTCCTTTCTCCTCTCAGCTATGCTTACCTCCCAGGCAAGCTCATTCAAATGCTGCTTCTATGCTAACAAAGCTAAAACTTGTCCCTCCGGCTCAGCCCGACTGCCTGGCCTTGCGCTGGACTGACCGCTGTTCACTCTGCACCGCAGCCCCACCGCGGCCTGCTCCTGCGCATCACCGAGACGGCAGAGCTACTTCTCCCAAAACCCCTTCCCGCTACAGCTCAGGGCGGCGGGCAGTGAACGCTAATAAGAGGCAACGTGGGCAAAATGAAGAGAAACATCATTCTCTTCAACTCTGCCAGCCCTCCCAGAGGTAGGGATGGATTCTAATTCCCCGTACGACTAATTGTCGAGAATGGCCCGGGTTTTCCTGACCAAACCCTGGCAGGTGTACTCTCTGCCGGGCCTGCTTGTAGGCCCCTTGGGGAAATGGAGCATCACCGAAGAGAACTCAGTGAAACGTCCGACACCTCCAAGCCCAGGTGCTGACTGGCCCGCCCCCTCCACAAACCTTCCTACACACAGCCTTCTCCGTTCACGACAACGTCCGCCTTCCAGCTGCTGAGGCGAGAAACAACGGACGTCATCCCTGCCGCCTGTCTTCCTCCCACATTCCCCATCCGGTCTTGTCAGCAAGTAATGTTGGTTCTTCCCACAAAAGAGGCCCAGACGCTGTCCCCTCGCCATCATGCTCACCAACACCATCGTGACCGGAGCCACCATCCCTCACCGAAATGACTACAGCACTCCGGAACAGGCCTCCCCGCTCCCAGCCCTGCCACCCTAGCATACACGCTCACCACGGCAGACCGATTCCAAGCCTAGATCAGACGGCATCGCTTCTCTGCTCCAAACCCTAAATGGTCCCTCATCTTACATGGATGACAACAGAGAGTCAGTGAAGGAACGAGGCGAAGGACTGAGCCAACAGGTGTTCCCCACACTGCTAGGCTGTTTGTTCAAGGGGTCAATGGGACTGAAGAAGGGGCCTCTGAGGGCAGTCAGTGTGGAACTGCTGGTGAGAACACTTTTAAAGATATTAAGAAAACCCTGATTTAATACAACCTGGAGTAGAATCTGCTAAGACACATTATAACTTATGACAGTAAAAATATCTGCAGAGCAGAAAAAGGGTTAGCTGGAAAATATACAATGATGAAAATATAAGTTGCTTAAAGCATTTAAACTATGGTTATTCAGTCTATCATTCATGAGCAGGAACTTTGTGGAAAGTATTCGAACCCATCATGTGTTACTGAGCCAGTAGTACCAACGGCAACCTCATGAAAATAGCCTGACTTGTCCTACCACACTGCAGTTCAATGGTTTGTGCAAGGCTCTGTTGTGACTTTTCAACCGCAGAGCCAAGACTGAAATCTATTTGAAAAAGACCCCCCCCCTTTACTCATCACTATTACCAAACATTGAATTGCTTCGGAAATTAGCTTTTGCTCCTACATGTTAACATTTCTTCATGAGCTCAGCCTAAATTGACAAGGCACAGCAGCGCTCATATGAGGGACTTCGGGCAGTGACGGCATTTCAGTGGCTGCAAGCATCTTACTCACAAGCAACGTCCGACGCGGCCACATGGCTCCCCCGCCGCCACAAGTTAGAGCAGCGCCTGCTGACTCACCCGGAGGAGCGTGCAACTCCTGACCTCAGGGTGGAGTTCACGCCCCAAGCTGGGCATAGAGGCTAATTAAAAATGAAAAAAATTAAAAGTTAAAGAGAGAAGTGGATTTGTGTCCCCACACAAACGTGTAGCAGATGTGTTTTGAGCTCAAACTACAGTTCCAGCGGCATTTCTCAAACCTCAATGCAAGTACAATGAAAATTCACGTATCTCAAACCCACTTCACCGAGCAACTGAGGCACTTCCATCAGACCATCCATCGGAGAGAGGAATCTGCACTGTAATGACATGCGGAAAGGCAAACATCAAAAAGAATCTAGTGGAATTCTATCGATGTCTGCCAAACGATGAATACACTAAACTGAAATGATATGCTCCCGAACTGGTATCAGTGTGCAAGAGCACCTACGAGTATGCAGACACTGTCAGAGATGACATCTGTAACCTTCCGTGACGATCAGCCCCGAGACTGAACATTTGTCATTGGTTGTGATGATACGGAACACTACCTGTGAGCTCCAATTACAAAACATGTTATCCAACCCTCCCCCGAAAAAAAATTCCATTCTTATTAGACCTGTATTAAAATATATATACATACTCAACTATTATTTGAAATTCTGTCAATAAAAATTTTATAGATATTAGTGTTCTCTCCTGTTAAGTACTTACATAATATCCTTCATTTTGCCTCTTAGTCTGCAAAACCTAAAATATCTACCATCTGCCCCTTCACAAAGAAGCCTGCCGACCCGTTTCAGTCATCTTCCCCAGATCTTCTGAACCCAGGTACAGCTAAGGCACATACCACATATCTTTAACTTCTCAGCTGTTTTTTTCTCTTTAACTTAAGTCTGTCATTTTACCTTTATTCCTTATAAATTTTACCTTGTTGATTTTAGCACTTCATTACAACCTGTCGAAGTATTTTCAAATCCTGATTCTAAAAATGAACGGTCTCCCAGCATTAACTCCTGTTCTTTACTCAAATTCTTGATGAAAACATTACGACAGGTGTCAAGTATGACACACTTCTGGAGACATCTTCACTTGGGTGCAGAAATTCTGGTATTTTAGTTTTGTGGCAAATTACACTACATGTGGTTGCAATGTATCTTCTACCTACAAGCAGTAATTTCTTTTCTTTTTTTTTGGAAGATTTTATTTATTTATGTGACAGAGAGAACACAGCAGGCGAGTGGGAGAGGAAGAAGCAGGCTCCCAGCGGAGGAGCCCGATGTGGGACTCGATCCCGGAACGCCGGGATCACACCCTGAGCCGGAGGCAGACGCTTAAGGACTGCGTTACCCAGGCGCCCCAAAAGCAGTAATTTCTTGAACTCCCTAGTAATGACAGGAATAACAATTTACTTTCTAGGCTGTATGCAGGAAAGGATTAAGCTTGCCCCAGGGAAGATTTGGCCATTGCCCAGCTCCTGGGAAGTCACCTCTGAGCCTTTGGAATCCCCTGCCTGATAAGGCGGTCTTTGTTTAGCTGGGGGCCTTCGGCCACACCAGACAGTCCATGCTAACAATTTGATTTCTGGTGGAGCCTTGGGCCACACACGACACCAGTTTGATCTCCAGAGGGATTGGAGACTAAACTCAGCCATGTAGGCAGTGCCTATGGGACAACCCCCAATACATATCCTGGACACCAAGGCTCAGGTGAGCTTCCCTGGTTGGCAGCATCGGTGCTGGGAGAAGTCAGCACACCTGCACTGCGAGAGGACAACTAGAAGCTCATGCTTGGTCTTCCCTGGACTTCGCCCGGTGTGCCTTTCCTTCACTGACTTCTGTCCGCATCCTTGCCCTGTAATAAACCATAACCATGAGGATAATGGCTTCTCGCAGTTCTCTAAGTCCTTCTAGTGAACCACGGAACCTGCAGGTAGTCTTGGGGGCCTCCCAAACTCTAGGTCCTGATGATTTACAACGTCCTTACAGCAACACTACAGCAGTGTTCTTTCAGCACGAGGAGATGCTAGTTTAAAATGCAGGTGACAGGGGCGCCTGGGTGGCACAGCGGTTAAGCGTCTGCCTTCTGCTCAGGGCGTGATCCCGGCATTATGGGATCAAGCCCCACATCAGGCTCCTCCGCTGGGAGTCTGCTACTTCCTCTCCCACTCCCCCTGCTTGTGTTCCCTCTCTCACTGGCTGTCTCTGTCTCTGTCGAATAAATAAATAAAATCTTTAAAAAACAAATAAAATAAAATAAAATAAAATAAAAAATAAATAAAATGCAGGTGACAGGCTTCCACATCAGCAATGATCATCCAACATCTCTGTGGGATAATACCAGGCATTTGCATTAAAAAAAAATTTTTTTTTGAGAAAGAAAAAGCCAGATCACGAGGCGGTGGGGCAGGAAAGGAGACTCCACACTGAGCACAGAGCCTGACACAGGGCTGGATCTTATGACCCTGAGATCATGACCTAAGCCCAAAACAAGAGTAGGACGCTTAACTGACTAAGGCACCAGGCCCCCCTGCCTGCATCTCTCATATACTCTCCTTGGTGATTCTTACATACACTACTTTCAGGACCACTGACGTACCCAAAAGCTTCCTGAGGCAGTGACCGTCTTTTTTTTTTTTTTTAATTTACTTACTTACTTACTCACTTATATAATCTCTACACACAGCGTGGGGCTTAAACTCACAACCCCAAGATTAAGAACCACATGCTCCACCCACTGGGCCAGCTAGGCACCCCAGGACTGTCTTCTTTTTAATGAATCCCCATCAGGACAAGATGCTCAAGAGTCAAGAGTGACTCAGGACAATGCTCTGAATCTGGTAGAGAAGTGAGAACAACTGGCATTATTAGTCTTCTAAAACTTAGACTATATACACGTGTGAGATTTGTTTTGTCATTCCTCAAATATCCAAGACAATGTAGAAATAAATGACTGAATGCAAACCACAAGTTACTTGGATACAGTGTGAACAACGGATTCAACGGTGTCCATTTCTCACCCATTTTTCAATTACATCCATTTTTTTCAATCTCCTGACAGTTAATAGGAAACCTGAGTTTTAGAAGCTGTCTTCATACCCTTCTCATCTACTAAAAAGATCACCCGTGAGCTAAAGGTCAAGACAGCTGAGAGAATCTTGAGAGTTCTCCTCTGTCAGTATCAAGGAGCCATTTACCCAAGGAGCCTTACCCAGTTATTTCTTCATCTCTAAAGTGGGAGCCCCGGACCAGTTGATCCCTAAATTTAGATCAACCTCTAAAATCCTAGACTACCTAAAACAATAAAAATAAAGGAGGCAAACACCCAGTGGAAAAGTTTAGAATTTCCAATGAAATAGTTGAAAGGGCAGACTCAAAGACGAAAATCAAACATCAACTCTTCACCAACCAAATCATCAACCGTCACCCGACAAAAATTAATTCATATGTAGACAACTTGCATTTAAACTAAGTTACTCCTGCTACCTCTTTTATCAAGTCAATTCCTTAGGACACAACTAATGTATTTTTCCCAAAGCAGAAAGCAAAGCTTTTTTTTGCCATGACACAGCCAAGGAGACGCCAAACTTTTTACCTACACTGGAATCACAATTATCCCCAGCCTGAAATCTTAAGGGTGATATTTTAAACAGCCTAGGGTTTTTCACTTCTAACGTCTACACCATCACTGAATTCCATCATTTCTTAGATCTTTGCCATTCATGACACCTGGCCCTTAATGGAGGTCACAGTCCTGTCAACAGGAAAAGGGAAACTTTCTCAGACATAAACCCATTTCCAAACGCTCCCCTCTAAGCCTCAACTTCTATAGGGCAGCCATATATCACCAAAAACAGCAAATCTCTGCACGGACTGCTATAATCCAGAGTCTGTAATTCCTAAATTACATATAACGCTAATGTCAAACACGAACCAATCCAGTTTAGACTCCAGGACACCACATTCATCTGCCTGGTGCGAACATAAACCACCAGCTGCCCAGTTCCTCCTGCATCTGTTCACGGAAGAGCTAACTGTAACAGGACGAGTTAGGTACTCTCTTACAACTATTAACTATCAACGCACTTCTGAGCGGACAGAAAAACTACACTCCTTTTTGGAACGAACACAGCCAACTAAAAGTGACACTGGTCCATCTCTCATAGCCATGGGACTGTTAAGATATTCCTAATAGTTTATAAACTTTAGCTTCATCTCATGTACAACAGCATGTTGAAACATCCATGCCAACGAGAGTCCCAAACTCTCCTGGCTGGCCTTCTATGTACAAAAACCGGGCCTTGTTTTGTCTCTCGGAGGCCAGGGGAGACATCTGCACTGCTGGCTGGTAGACCTCGGTTGGTACAGTTGGGCTCAGGTGACAGCTTCATGGGCCTGTGTTTTATGTAGCGGTCTGGGATGTATGACACTTACAGTAACAGTCCTGTGATTTGGATGCTTAGCTTTCCCTTACAGCCTCAAACCCGGGCAGAGTGTCAGACATCCACAGTCCAATAACAAGGAGTGCCCCCGCCTTGGGCTGGGCTCACTTTTGATAATGGGACGAAAGCCCAAGCATCCTACCCCAGGAAAACAGCTCATGTGCATACACACAATTCTGCGTACCGCTTCTGGGGTTCATGGACCTAGGAGACAGCATTTCCTCCTTAAGCAACAAACAGTCTGATCAGTAAGCACTTAAAAACAAAAAGATCTTCATGGACTTTTCACCAAGGGAGAAATCTGGGAGCCATCCTGGAATTGCTCTGGACACCCCCTCTCTCAGCCCTGGCTCTTCATTTCCCAGGTCAGAGCCTGGAGACTGGCTGAGAAACAGGCTTCAAATCACCCTCTCTCCAGTTCCTCAGTCACGCCCTTAATTAAGGCCTTCTTCACTTGTGTGTACAACGTAATTGTAGAATTAAAAGGACACAGGCTGTTAGATTGGACCATCTGAACTTTGCCCATCACTTTACTAGCTGGGCGACAGACACCGGGCAGCCATTCCCTTAATGACAAAGGCTTGGCTCCTCTCCCTTCTGAAGCGCATGACTGCAACACCTCCTTGACCGACCCCTGTACTAGTTAACCACCCGCTTACCATAGGAATCTGCTCCCGTCAGAATCAACCACACGCTGCTCTGATCTTGTCAATAGTATCAACCCTACCTCCTTCTCGACCCAACCCTTTCTGTACTCCTAAACACTAGTAAAAACATCCAGTCTCACAGACCCCAGCCTCTCCCGCCTCTGCACCGTTAGAGCGGGCATGTCCTCCACAAGGCCCTGCCTGCTTCCCACCTTCCACTCTCTTTCTACAGATCCCTGCAGACAGCCAGACCTGCAGAGGTCACGGCATCTGGTCCACAGCCAGTTTCTGTATGGTTCTGGGCTAATCAAGGTTTTCACCCTTTCAAGGTTGTTTAAAAAAAAAAAAAGGCAGCTATGTGACAGGCCCTATGTGGCCTACAAAGCCTGAAATGTTTACTATCTGACCTTTAACAGAGAAAGTTTGCTGACCTCTGAGCGTGACCGTGACGGGGACATGCCCTCCAGGTCCTCAGAGCACTCTGCTCTGGCACTATCACTGCAGGCATCACACTGCACGCTGACTGCCTCACTCCCCTCCTGTCTGTGCCCCTGGGGGCTGACACTACACCAGGCACAAGACAGGTATTTAATACTGTTGACTCCTGAACAACTGGGTCCACGTATACACAGATTTTTTTTGATACATGCCGCAAAGTAAATGTAGTTTCTCATAATTTTCTCAACATCCTCTTTTCTCTAACTTACCTTTTTATAATACAGTATATGATACACATACAAAATATGTGCTAACTGCCAATTCTCAACTACGGGGAAGGGTCCGGCGGCCCGCACTGTTCAGGGGTCAACTGTCCTGGCACTTTACATGTGTACACCATCCCACATAGTAACTGCACGCAGAGCTTCAAAGATCACAGATACTAGAGTTTATATAGACAGTATCAGAAGTCACGTGACTAAAGGCAACGCACCAGGATTTGTACCTCAACCTCCTGTTTCCTAGTTAAGATGGTCTTTCTACTAAAAAGACCTGCTTCTCTACACAAACTACGATACCTAGACATCTTTGATTACTAATACCTGAGACTTTAGCTAAGGGTAAAATTTAATTTTTGACTCGCTATTTAATTTTGATAATTTTCAAATTACTGCTACTTTTTGTAAATTAAAGAAAAAAGAAAGAAACAGACACCCTAAGGAAACACTAGGCAGATATTTCTAAATTAAATATCAGTACTTAGTGGTTTTCTACTCAGTGCACCACAGCCTCCCATGATCCCACCTATACCGGTCTGAGAACCCACACCACCTTAGAGACAGGCTCCATGATACGCCTGTCAAAGAGGCTCAATCCTCTGTCTAGCTGTGCCTGCTCTAGGCAGACTTCGGAAAAAGTCAAGAGTCCGGCCAGCACTGTGTAAGAGAACGCTCCATGACGATGAAAATGTCCCATCTCTGCACTGTCCGAGGTGGTAGCCACTAGCCACACCTGCATACTGAGCACCCAAACTGGGGCTAGTGTCACTGTCAAACAGAACTTTTCATTTTATTTAATTTTAATTTAAAGAGCCACACACGGCTAGCAATGACTACAGGAGACACAGATCCAAGTCTAGACTCCAAACACTGCAGTGAAATAAAACACACTTTTCCCTGTATCCTTAACTACAGGCTATGTTATCTGGCCCAATCATTCCCCTGAAAAAGACTAAAAAAGATGGACAGAATACTTTAAAATCTTAAAATCAACCAGAAACTGACAAGACAATAAGGAAAGAACAGGCCAAAATTAAAGTGAAATCAGGAACCCAAAGAGATGAACAAGCACAGAAACCACCTCTGCCCTGCAGTCATTTGCCAATTCTGAAAATTTTCAACTTTCATTTTTACAACCATGCAGGGAAAGAGGAGTAAGAATCAAAAGCTGGGTCCCTTAGGGTGTTTAACCAAAAACACTCCCTCCAGAAGCAGAGCCCTAAAGGCTACAGAGCTCAAGATAAAAGAAACCAGAGGTGAATCACCTCTCCAGTAAAATCACAGCACTGGGCGGTCCAAAATACCTCAAGCCTTAAACCTGCTTTAAACTGGTTGAAGCAAAAAAGAAAAAAAAAAAAAAAAAAGCTCTCAGAAGGAGCTATATCTTCATTCTATGCCTCAATAGACTCCTACAAATAATCAGAACTAAGTTAAGAATCCTACAAATAATATTCTACACCATAAATAAAAATGAATCATGGACCTAAATGTAAACCTGAAACTTTTCTAGAGGGGGATGGAGGGAAATAAAGGAGAAAACCTTTGTGACCTAGGATTAGGCAACAACTTCTTAATTACGACACTGAAAAAGCACAGTCCAGGGGTACCTGGGAGACTCAGTCAGTTAAGTGTCTGCCTTGGGCTCAGGTCATGATCTCAGGGTGCTGGGATTGAGTCCAGCAGGCAGCAGGCTCCCTGCTCAGCGGGGAGTCCGCTGCTCCCTCTCCCTCGGCCCCTCCCCCCATCCCTCTCTCTCCCTACCTCGAATAAATAAATAAAATCTTTAAAAGAGAGAGAGAGAATGCAAAAACAAACCATAGCATGAGAAAAAAGCACAGCACACATCTGACAAAACTTGTATCCAGAATATATAAAGAACCCACCAATAAGAAAAAAAATTTAATAGGCAAAAGATTTGAACACCAAAAGATACACAGGTGGCAAAACCACAAAGAAAAACCATTACACACCTATCGGAATGGCTGAAAAGCTAAAAGACTAACCATACCAAATGTTGCTCCAACGATCCAGCGTGACTGGAACTCTCACACAAAGCTGGGAGGAAGGTGAAATGGTTCAGCCATTCCAGGACAGAGTTTGACACTTTCTCAAAAAGCCAACATAGGCCTACCACAGGATCCAGCCATTACAGTGCTAGACCCAACCATTTCCAGGAAAAACAAAAGCCGATGGTCACATGAAGACTTGAGCAAAATTATTCAAAGGCTTTATTTGTAATAACTCAAACCAAAAAACGACTCTCCACACACTGATCACGTTCGACGTCATCCCAAGCAACAGCAGGAAGAAATTCCTTGCAAGTCAGCAAGGGATTCTAAAACAGATACAGATCTGCAAAGGGTCAAGGAGGGCCAAGGTATGCTTAAAAAGGAACCAAGTGGGAAGAGTTCCACAATAAGACCTGTTATAAAACTAAAATAATTGAAGCAACTTAAACTGGGCAGTACCAGTGGAATTCAAGAAAGTCCAAAACAGATGCACATACACACGGACCTTTCATTTCCAAGAAAAGGGGCACTGCAGAGCGCTGGGGGAAAGATGCTCTTTTCAATGAACGGTGTTCGGACAACTAGCCTGTCCACAGGTTAATGAAGCTGGATTCCTTCTTCAGATTATGCACCAAAACCAATTCTGAGAGAATTACAAAGTTAAAGGTTAAAAGCAAAAGTATAAAAGCATTTAGAGAATAAATGAGGAACTAGTTCATGACCTCAGGGCAGGGAAAGACACAAAAAGCTTACAAAGGAAAAGACTGACAAATGGCACTAATTAAACTTAACTTCTATTCATAAAAAAAAAAAAAAACACAAAAAAACCACTGAGTCAGTGAAACTGCATATGACAAAGTGGGAAGAGACAGCAGCAAAATACATAACCAACAAAGAATGTGTGTTCTGAATATATATAGTCTACAAATCAATTTAAAAATAACCTAATAGAAAAATATGGGCACTTCGAAAAACAGTGAATCCGAATGGCCAGTAAATGTATAAAAAGATGTGCAACCTCACTGTAACCAGGAAAAGGCTATTTAAAACCACAAGGCAGCAACACAGCAGAAACCACCAGAAGGGGCGGGGCAGGGCGACTGACACAAGACCAGAGCAGGGCTGAAGCAGTCATTAGAGAGAAGACTGGGGGGCGGCTGGAGCCTCCCAGCACAGAGGGGAGCAACAGGAGACTCCCTCACTGAGAGGTGCTCCAGGCCAGGCGCTCTGATGTACATTTAGTGGGGTCACAGTCTATAACTGACTATAAACTAGAACTTTAACTTCACTTGACCAATGTAAGGAGAAAGAAACTGTTTCAGATCACTTTTTCCCACCAGCTCATTCCTTTTATTTTCTCCATCACAGGGCTACACCACTGACTCAGTCTGATGGGGGCCAGAAGAGGTACGTGGAAACATCCTTTGTACTTCGCGTCCACATTATGGTAACCTAAGTCCACCCGTCTGTCCCTAATTCTCTTCTCTACCTTAGTAACAACTTCATGTACTTCAAGGTCACAAGGCCCCCTCAGCAGGAGCACAGACTCTTCTTCAATCATTAAACCAATGACTGAGGGCCAACCCACTATAGTAGGAGGAGGAAGCTGTGAAGGACCCACAGATACGTACAGGATAATACAGAGTCCCTGTCCCTAAGCTCACAATATTCTATTTGCCTTCAGGTGCGTCCAACTCTGCATAAGACATAGCAGAAAGTAAGCATATCACCAATTCCATCTTTGAACACTAACTTTTATCCAGCTCTGATCTTAGGGAAAAAATAAAGGACAAAGGCAAAACAATACATATTAAATTTAGATATGACTTTAATGCTAGGCATAGAATCAATTCACACAATACTGTTTTAGTAGTCACCCCAAGACTTGGAAATCATCCTGACTCTAGTATAAGCAAGCCAATCTCTCAACACCAAAACAAAACCACCAGGGAACACGTGCCTTGAGCACCCACATATACACACTTTCCTGCTATCTGCCAAAAACCACAAGTCCAGGGGCCATACAAATTGCTATTTCAATGCAAAATCATTTATTTAAAATCCAAACCAAGATTCAAAAGAATTTAATGACCTCAGCATAAAACATTCAAAATCCCTAAACAAAATTAGTTGTGAGGTCTTCCCAAGACTCTAGAAAACCTGAAAAACATACTGAAAAAGAGTCCTGAAGTGAAGGCAATCTCACTAGCAAATCTAAGTGGTCAGAAGCCAAACACATGCCTCTGCCATTTACGACTGATTTTTTGCCTGCTACGACTTGCATTTCTCTTAAAACACTCTCAAGTAGTGGTTGACAGACATTAGCATGCAACAAAAGCTCCTGGACAGCATGTTCAAACAGACTGCGGGCCCCACCCCCCGAGTCTGATTCAGGAGGTCAGAGGTGGGGCACGAGCACAGGCATTTCTAACCCGGCCAAGTGATGGTGATGCAGTTGTACTTTGAGAACCACTGCAAACAACCAGTTTACTGGTTTACTGTGGTGTGCGCACGCACGTGTTTCCCTTCGCAATAAGCAAGACCAAGGGGAACTTGCTGAGGAAGAACAAACTCTTTTTTTTACCCAAATACTGACTTTTCTTGCCTGAGTGAAGGTAAGGGACCTGTTGCTCAAAACGTTTACTCTGAACAACAACGTAAAAGACTCTCTAAGCAGATCATCGGAAGGCCGGTGTGTCATGGAACTGGCATTACAGTGTTAGGAAGATGGATTTTTTTTTAAAGATTTTATTTATTTATTTGACAGAGAGAGACAGCCAGCGAGAGAGGTAACACAAGCAGGGGAAGTGGGAGAGGAAGAAGCAGGCTGCCAGCAGAGCAGGGAGCCCGATGTGGGGCTCGATCCCAGGACCTTGGGATCATGCCCTGAGCCGAAGGCAGATGCTTCACAACTGAGCCACCCAGGCGCCCCTGGGAAGATGCATTTTTAAAAATGGTTTCAGGGCATAATGTAAAACCCTTGTAAAGTACATGATGAATCCAACTGATTAGTAAAAGATACATTAGAGCTTCTAGACCAGTCATCAAGGATCTTTTATAAATCCCAACTTCCTAGGTCTTCAGAATATAGAATGAGTCCTAACGAACACATGACCAATTCCTACAAAATTAATTTCTAGAAAAAAACATTTGAAAACTATAAAGGGACAGAGAAATGCCTTTTTCCCGCAGCTCAAGTTTCATGATATTTGTAATCTAAAATAAAGCAGACAAAGATAGAAACAGATAATCCAAGTTCTCCCTGGTATCAAGTCCTACCTGGTTTGTAAGTAAGGTTCTTTACCAAGGCAAACAAAAAACAGTGGACTGCTGACTGACGCAGGAACAGTTCTCCAACAACGAATGAGCCTGGGTTCTTTCATTCAATAAATATTGTGTCAGACACTGGGAATGCCATAGTGCGTAAAACAAAGTTTCTGCCCTCGTGTTGCTTAAATTCTATAAAAAGACACACAATGCACTACAAATATGGAATGTATAAAACCACGTCAGCTCTTTCTTCAGTCCATCAAAGACAAACACATGGTGCTTTGGTCACAAGTAGACCCAACAAACACCTACCATTCACAGCACAATCCAAAGCACCAGATGGCAGGACTTTTAAGATAGAAAATGGAGGCAGAAAGGAGATCCTAGGCACAGACAGCCATAGATACAACTTTTTAGGTTCTTCTGAGCCTTGGTTTTGGTCCACTGGCCCTAAATAAAGGAGGACAGAGTACGTCAAGTCTTAAAAGCACTATGGAAAATTCTAAATCGGTGAGAATGAGCACATTCACTTCAGAAACATTTATAGAGCAGCAATGTGTTAGAGATTATAAATTCTAGGATTTACTACAAGGGGATGAAACCTGCATGAGAAATTTACAATTTACTTTTCCCTCACATTTCACCTTGCTTCCCACAAAACTATAATCATAAACACTGACACCCCCCCCAAAAAAAAGTCACCAATGAAAACACTCTGTAACAATGTAGAGGTTACTAAAGCACAACCTTGAACAAATAAGAAGCGTCAATCACTGCACTATGCATTATATATTTGTATTTAACTGATTTTAAATTAACTTAAAATAAACAATTTTGGTATGTTCATTAAAATGTTTACCTACACCATGTTGGCCAGATCACAGCTTCATGATATGAAAGCGTCAGATTCAAACAGAAAATATAATTATTTCAACTCTCCCAGACACGGTACTTACACCTGCATGCTACTCACTCCCCCTTCGGAAGGCTGGGTTCAGATCTGTGAGACTACTGCTTCTCTAGTCCTGTCTGGTCCTAGAAGCTGCACAGAGAGTTCAGCAGGCCCAGCCAACAAGGACCTACCCCTTGTGGGCCAAGAAGCCCACGGCAAGCTCCTCGAACTCCAAACTTCCAGTGTCTCCTCTGCAAAGATGAGGATAGCAATAGCACAATCAATGGTTCTCAGGAGGAATAAAGGAGAAAAAGCATGAAAGCAATCACTTCAGGTCTGGCACGTGTCATCTCCCAGATTTAATTCATCGGTAAAAAGGTAGTGACACCTACCAACAACACACAATACCCCACACGTAGCAGTAACATTACATCTCCTCCCCTATCAGTGGAAAACATTCACATGTATGACTTTGGTCATTTTTCTTGTTCTGAAAAATGAGTTTACAGTAAATGCCAATGTATATCAATAAGATCTAGGCAGAATTCGTTTCGTTCAATACAAAGCTTGCAAGGAAAGACCTTCATGTCCTGACAAATAAGTAAACTCTGTGATGATGCTACTTGTTCCCTTCTCGGAGGCTTTCATCTGCTAAAAAGTGGCAATAGTGCCACCCAGCCAAAAACATCTATTTCATACTTTCCTCTAAAAACCATTTCATTAGTGTTTATGCAAATCAGACCATAATTAACAGCATTTGCTAAAAATCTCACCTATCCTGAAAGTTGAATTACATATGCCTATCTGAATTTTATTTCCATGATAGAGCCTAGCAAAAAAAAAAAAACAATACAATTGTTATAGACAGGAAGAGAGGGGGTTCTTCTGGTACTTTATAATCAGAAACACATTTATGTAGTTCTGAATGGAAAGATTTGGCACCATTCCTAGAAATTAACGCCACAAAGTGGTAGACAGCAATTTCATTTCTCCTACACTAGGTTGCCTTTTGGTAGTCATGAAATGGAAGAGAGAAAAAAAAAACCTTGCACAAATGTTAGCAGAGAGAAAAAGCCATCAACGGTTCAAATAATCCACTACGAAACATGGTTTTCAGAAGAGACATAAAAAAACAACTACTTAAGGCAGCTGGCTGAGGCACTGAAACACAGGTACACCCAAACAGGAGCTGGAACCGCTCTCATCCTCTTCCACCGAGGATCCTTCTAAGGACAGAGATGCGACTTCAGATTTGAATGCTTACTGCACTCACAAACTTCCTGGAATTTACTACTATTCACTCAAATAAGGTCATTTACATTGCCCAAGTTTTCAGAATTTGCATTTTAAATAATTTCTATAGGCATCAGTAAAAATTCCCAAAGACCCCCACAGCAATATTTTGCTAATTATTTAAGGGATTTTAGAAGGAGATACAGTAATGAAATAAGTTCTTAAGCTCGAGCTTTAAGACAAAATAAACTACTACAGAAACTAAACTTTACTGGTTTACAAGCCAAAAAAAACCCCCTCATTTCACAAATGATAGAACTTTTAATTATATTGAAATTTAAAACAAGATTTTAGCTGAAAACTGTCTAAACTGAAAATGTTTACTTTCAAAAGTTAAAGACTTACATATTAAGACTTTGACTCTCATCTTTCCTGTGTTACCCTTGAGACAAGTATTTTCTCAAAATTAAGACACTTAAAAATACAGGAAAAAAAGTTTCCATAAAATCTTTAGAGATAGAGAAGTAGCAACTCAAAACTAACATCCAAAAAAGAAGAGTCATGTTCAAAATGACTCTTTACTACACGATAGAACATATACAGTACACAGAAGACACTATGATTTTTCCTGCGGGAACTAATCAGCATTTTTTTAAGGGGATATCTTTAACAATACAATTGTTATTTAGACAATTTCTCAAACTTCCCAGCGAGAAAAGTTATGTGACTTGCTGAAGAACCCAATTTTAAGAATTGGGATGTCAAGTTCTCTAATTTCCAACAATGGGCATGGAGTGCTAGAGAAACGATGTTACTGAGAAATGTTCTAATGATCCTCACTGCGGCTCCTAACTTCTGGTTTCACCGGACACTTCCACCCCATCGCACTCATGGAGCTTCACTCCTAATCACGACTCACCGTCAGCGGACCGCCGGCCTGAAAAGAGGCTGAAGTCCTCTCTCCTGTAGGGCTCTGCCCCAGGACTCTTGGCCCCAAACCTTAAACACTAAGTTCTGGATTCAATGTCTTTATTTATCCAAGGACTTGCTTCTTGATGCATCATAACCTCTGAACAATGCGTAGGTCCTTTTATTCAGTGTATATACTCAAGTCTTAGGTTGATTGTGGGATCCTTTAAAAGACAGCAATGGGTTTTAAACCATCTTTCCCCAGTTTTCATTATTAAATCGGAGTATATGATAATCACCGGAAAGATATTACTTAAAGAATGTGTAACATGGGATCTTGCTGCTTCGACAACATTTAGCACACAAATGTATTCAAGACACAAGTGGTAGGCTCATTCAGTGTTTCACCTCCAAGGACAGCCACAAAGAGAAAACAACGTACTCATAAAGACACCGGAACGCAAACTTTCTTCAGAAGTTTCATGTGTTTAAATATTGCAGGATGTTAAAAATTATCTCCAAAGTACAATGGCATGAAAAAATTACCTACATTGGATCTCAACAAAAATAAGGTGAATGCTAATTTGCGATGTATCTTTCCATCACTTCAACCTTTCAGGTTTTCAGAGATGAGACAACTGACCAGAGTTCACACACTTCCAAGAGAAGACTGCTTCCATTATGAGTTTTACAAATAAAATATTAAGGGTGAGGATCTGGTATTTCATTTCAAATAGTAATGGCCTATTTTTCCAACCTGGAAAATGTTGACATTCTATCTAAGAATCCCAGCGTTGGTCGTCTTATGTACAGATCCCCAAATCCTTACACCGCCTGCAGCCTGAACGTATTTCAACCAGTTCCCATAATTACTACATTACTATTATCTTAGTCTCACTGCCAAAAACCCAGCTGCAGGCTAACTATGCAAGAATGAGACACTGTTGAAATGACTAAAAAAAAATTTCTTTTTACCCTTAGTGCATTAAGCTAAATCCTGCAATTAAATAAAACCAAGTAACACACACACCCCTCCTCCTCCTCCTGAGAAAAGAAAGGAAACGAGAGAGAAAGAAACAGCAAGTCCTTCTTCCACCTAAGTCAGAAGCAGAGCTGGGGGCTGGGTTGGGAAGAGGGGTAAACTTGGAGGCACAATGAATAAAGGAGGTCTCCGGGGCTTTCGCCCCGAAAACCACAGGGCCACAGCAAGTTGAGCGCCAGCTGCGGGGAAGGAGCCGCCCTGATTCGGGTTCGAGGCCCACCCTTCCCTGCCTGAGGGCCAGTGAGTCCCCATATCGGGTCCGGGCTATTCCTCCGCCCCACCTCCAGGTCCCCAAGGATTTCCTTCTTCCTCCTCCTTCCTCTCTCCCCCCTTTTGTCTTTGAGGCAATCGGCCGGCTCCCAAGGAGGCCGGCTGGCCTCCCCAAGCCCCCGGCCTCCCTGTGCGCTCCGGCCTCAAGCCCCTCCGTCTCTGCGAGACCCCCGAATCCACCAACCTCCCCATCTTTCACGAAACCCCCAGGCCTTCTCACGTCCCCCAAACCTCCCCGTTTACCCGAGCCCCCGGGCTCCCCTCGTCCCCTGGCCTGCCAGAGCACGCCGACCTCCCCACAAGTCCGTCTCCACCCATCGCCGTTCTCCCAGAACCCGCCCCCTCGTCCCCCTTCCCTGGCCTCTCCTGTCCCCCCGCCGACCTCCCCACATCTCCGTCCTCCCGGAGACCCCCAGTCCGCCCCACATCTCCCGACACGCCCGCGCCCCGATCCTCCCCACAGCGCCGTCCTCCCCGGGCCCCTCCCCCGTCCTCCCCACTTCTCCGGCCTCCCCACATGGTAGGCCTCCCCAGCGGCGCGCGGCAGGGGTCCGTCTCCGCCGCATCCGCCGCGCGGACCGGCTGGTTGGCCCCGCTCGGCCCTCCGCCCGCGGGCCGCGGCCCTGCCAACCCGCAGCTCCAGGAGCCGGCCCACCCGCCCGCTTCCCGGCCCCCGCCTCCTCCCCGCACTCACTCGGACCGCGCGGGACACCAGGAGGCGAGGGCAGACCACTGCGAGGCGGCGCCGCGAATCGACTGGCGGCGCTCCCTCCAACGCCTCACGCCGCAGGCGCACAGCGGTCCCGGCCCGGCGGCGGCGGCGGCAGCGGCGGGGTTGCGCTCTCGGGTCGTGCTGCGTCGGCGCGGGCCGCGCATGCGCGGCGACCGGCTGAGGAGCGCTTCCCCGCCACGGCGCGCGCCCGGCCGCGTCCCCGCGCCGAGCTTCCGCCCCCCCCCCCCCCGCCCGCCGGGAGGACCGGGCATGCGCTTGGCGGCCCGCGCTTGCCTTGCAAGCCCTGGGGCTCCGCTCCGGAGACCGCGCCGGACAGTCGCGCCTCTCATTCAGGACGGCAAGGGACTGAGCGCGCATGTGGTGGCCGGGTCTGGGGGAGCCTCGGCGGAGGCCGGGAGGGGCGGACCGCCGAACTGAGGTCCCTGGGGTCCCACTGGTGGCACTCTGCGCCGGCGGGGCTGGACCGACCTCGGGGAAGCCCTCCCACCCGCTGCCCTGCCCCCACAGCCCGGACGTGGCCCTTTTGCAGGGCCTCCCTAGCCCTCCGCCCTGCAGGGCAGCCCCAGCCCCGGAACCCGCAGGGTCGCGCCCCGCAGTGGGCCGGGGCCTGGCCCGAGTCCTCGCGCGTGTCTTCGCCAGGCTTCCTGCCCACCCCGAGGAGTTAGGTGTCCTGGGCCCCTCTGTACACAGGAGAGTGAGGCTCAGGGATGTGTTCCGTGGCATCACAGCTAATGCTGGGCTGTACTTAGATTGGATCCTGGAAAACGGCCTGAAAGAGGCTGTGGGAGGTGGCTGGAGGTAGACAGATGTGGGGCCTGCGTGCTGGTCCCTGGGCTGCAGAAAGAAGAGGAGGACCCCGGGGATCTGGGAGTCACCAGGCCAAGGGCAGCTGAGCAGACCCAGGACACCAAGTGGAAGGGGCAAAAATGCACTTGTCCAGGGGCTTCTTCAGGCATCCTTAGGAGCCTGGCCTTTGTTGTTTAGGCCGCAGGCAGCCTGGGGAGGGTTTCAAGCAGGAAGTAATATCTGATTTGTGTTCTTTAAAAAAAAAAAATGACAACCTTGCGGTAGGAAATGAAACCAGAGGCAGGGCTACTTTCATCTTTATGGCGTCACTTTGATCCTCACCACAAGCCAAGAGGGTCCTGGGATGGATCCCTGCATTGGTCTCCCCACTCAGAGGGGAGTCTGCTTCTCCCTCTCCCTCTGCCCCTCCCCCTGCTCTCGCTCTCTCTCAAATGAATAAATAAAATCTTTAAAAGAACAAAGGTAATAAATATCCCAAACTCATCATTTCCTGATGGCTTTACTACATACTGCCATCATCTATGCTCTCGTCTGTTGTATCTTTACAGCAGAAATCCACGGAAATGACATGACGAGCTGCCGACGTCTCTTCCTGACTGTGTTCAGTGAGGGCAGGCTGGGAGCTTGAAATCAGCCACGGTGGGAATATGCACCCCATGGAGACTGGCACACGCCACAAATCAGCACACCGCCCCCCCCCGCGGGAGCCTGTTATATTTACCAGCATTGCACGGTCTATGTGCTGCATGGTGAGATGACATACAGTCTGGAAACAATGAGACAGGGACATTTAAAACAAAGCTTCATTTTAGTCCAACGAAATGAAATGCGTTCTGAGCACCTGCGAATTCCATGCCCACCTCTCGCTTCCTCCACCGTTGGCTCTCCGTGATGACAGCTGTGATTTGTGAGCGCCTGGTAGATGCCAGGCGTATGAAGTTGTATTCTCTTATTATCACTTTCCGGTTCAGTGTGAATATTGTCCCATTTCATGAATGAGAAAACGGAGGCACAGAAGGGTTAAGACACTGCCCAGGATCAAACCTTTTGCACCCTGCCTCAGGGCCTCTTGTCTGGCTCCGTGTGTACCGTCCCCCTTTCTTGCCCGAAGCAACCCAGAATCCGCGACTATGTCATTGGTCGTGTCGTCACTTTAAGTTCCAATTAGTCTTCATATCCACTTGTTCTGCGTTTTCTGAAATGTCATTTATTCTTTGGCTTGAGCGATTTTCCTTTCCATCTTCTCCACTCTCTGCGATTGCATTTAATGGCGACGTTGATAAAGCTCTTTTCTTTAAAGTGATCTAGCCAAAGCGAGGGGTACTTTATAACCTTCAGCAGATAATTAATGTGTGTGACAACCCACAGACATTGCACACACTTCAGCAGGAGGATTGGGAGGAGTTCACAAGCACCGGAGCTGGAAATAAATTACAGGGGAAAGGCCTGTACCCCCTCCCTCGGGAACCCACACTCCGAGGTTGGCATCTCCTCCTTCCCGCAGCATCCTTGTTAACAGTGTCGGCAGCCAGCGTGGTCACCGTAAGGGGGAAACCGAGGCAAGGAAGTGCCTCACCCAGGGCATCAGCAAATCAGCACCAGAGGTGTGTGGGACACAGGAGTTCTGGGCAGAACCCAGCCAAGAACGGGGATTACCTCATGCTAAATCCAGTGTTTGTTGAACGACTGAATGAAGGTTTCCCTATGTACTCCTTTCTCCCCGTGATTATGTACAGCGTGTTGCCTTTGACCCTCTGGCTGTGGTTTTGTATTTCTTGACTTGCCTGCATGGTAAACTCCTTAGGGTAAGGAACAGAGTGGCCTAAGCTCCCTAAAATTGAGTTCCTTCGTGTTTACAACGGGGATCATGTGGCCGTTACAAGGAATAAGCAGCATCTGCCTAGGAAAGAGCGGGCGTCTTGTTCACAGCGCATCTCCTGCACGGATGCTCATCTGATAGGGGCCCTGGGTCTGATGCAGGAGGGCACGAGTGCCGCGGTCACCGCCCCCAATACGGACCTGTAGTTTGTAGCTCATCTCGTGTGTCGGGGAGAGTGACCAGGACTCTCTGCTCGTTCCACAAACGGGCTTTGAGGACACATATCTACACAGAGAGCCTTGGGCCTAAATTGGCAGCCCAGAGCCGCCTCCACGGGCAACAAAGGAGCTCTGGGCTCTGCTTGGTTGGTAATTACCATCTCCACCTGGAAAAAACCCTGGTGACTCAGCCGGGTGGAAGTGCCACCTATGCCTCAGGGACAGGAAAAGAGCTGGGACCTCGGCCAGCCCCAAAGGGAGGCAGCGGTCTGGCTCCCGGTGAAAGTCAACGTGGCTTCTCACTCGCCTCTCAGGAAAGACCACACAGCTGGGGACCCAGAGCTGCCTCTTCTGTCACGTCGCCCTGCTCAGCCTGGCGCCCCTGCTCTGTGGAAGGACAGAGGACTTAGGTGAGCTCCCGGGTGGCCCCTTGAGCTCTGAAGTCCTGCGAATTCACAAGAGGCTGACATTTAGCCTGTGGCAGGCTATCGGCGGTCCCCACCGGAGCTCTCCGGGGCCAGGACGAAGCCTGGCTCTCACACGAATTGCAAAGCCAGCAGCGAGGCTCAACAAACACATCGCTGTGCCGGCTTTAAAACAACGCTTTAGGAAACCCCCACCTCCAGCAGACGGCCGTGCGGCAGCAGGCAGATCTCGAGGACACACAACCAACCCGCCAGCTCCTCGGTGTCGCGAACCAACTGAGGTTGGTGCAGATCAGAGCAGGGCCCCAGGCGCACCTGCGAGGGGCAGGCCTGCAGACACAGACCTGACAGGGCATCAAACAAAGGGCGCTGAGCTAGGATGGTGGCGGACCAACGTGTCCGAGAGTGACAGGTTTTGGGGAAAGACTTCCATGTCAACCCGGCCAGGACCGCGTGTACTTGTCACCCTGGGATCCACCCCCTTCCAGGCAAGTGGGCGGCCTGCATTTAAATATGTGGATATGTTTGTATCTCTGGGCAGAACATAGCATTTGGGAGCGGGCGGGATGTGTCATCCTGTGTTTCTTTTCTATCCACGGGGATGCCAAGTCGGGGACTCTGGTTCAGATGAACACAGTTGTTTGCCTTAAAGGGTCAGGAGGCAGAAAGTGTGACTTAGAACGGCCCCATGCAGCTCTGTGGGTGATGCGTTCTGGGTCGTCCTTGAGGCCTGACACATGGGAGCGGCTTCTGCATCCAGCTGTCTCCTTCCAATTGATACATCAAGCTGCAGGTGTTCATTGAGTACCTACCATGTGCTCGATGCTAGGCCACGTACCGTGGAAGGGCAGAGAAGGTACCAGCTGTGCCACAGGTCCATGTAGACCACAGGGTCACCTGCTGGGGAGAGGAAGGGCCCATGCCCATCTCCTCTCCCCTCCAGGCAATGTCCCTGCTGTCCCTTCACACCTTCATTTTTCCACAGTCACCCTGTGCTGATGACCCCCAAACCTGGACCTTGGGCCGGGCCTCTGCCCAGACTCCAGACTGGGGTCCAACAGGCACATTGAGCTCACAGTTCCCCCAGATGGAAGCCCCCCATTCCTAGCAGGCTGTCCTTGCTCCTGGAGCCTGGGCCTCCTCATAGCCCCCTCCCCAAGTCCTCCTTCTGCCTGTCCCCTCTACCCACCCCGTTACCAGTTCCTGTTGCTTTCCCAGGCCAAATGTTCTCTAATCCATCCTGTTATTTCCATCCCCACCTGGACCCCCAGGGCCGCCCCAGTTCCTGGCCTGCGCAGGCCTGGGTCATTGTGTCTTCCCTGGACTGTGGAGGCTAATCTATATCCATCCAGTACATTCGTTTTGTGCTAAAGTCAGCCAGAGTCCATTTGGATTGCTTGTGCCCAATGAGCCAGAACTGCCCCCCCCTCCTCCCCTGCCCTCGTGCAGAGCCAGCCCTGCTATGTGGAGTGCTCTCTCTAAGCTGGGCAAGGCACCGTGTCACCTGGCAGTTTTGGGGGTCCTACTCTTGGCCCCTGCTCTTCCTCTGACACCCTCAAAATAGTGACAGTCACACTGTGTCCAGATCTCAGAGGCAGAAGGCTCCTGGGACTCTGGGCCTGGTGGGCTCAGTGGTGGGGACTGTCTCTCTCAGCTCCTGGCTGCTTCTCGCAGGGGCACAGTGGCAGGGCCTCGTGAGGACACCCCTGCCCAGCCTGGACTCCCCCATCCCTGGGCCCCGCACCTAAGACAGAAACCGGCCAATAAACACCATCATCTGAACCCGTTATGCCTGCCTCCTTGACCAAGCGTCAACACCGAAGCGTGTTCCCTTCCGAAGGAAAGGGACAGCTAACAAATTGTGCCAACTCTCCCGAGAGCCATAGCTGACCAGCATGTCCCAGTGGCTCCCGTGGAACCACAGCTGCCATGGTGAAGGGGAGAGAGCCCATGCCTCCGAGTGCGAAATAGCTGGGCTTACATCTTGGCTTGGTGGCTTCCTAGCCATGGGACCTCTGGACAAGTCACCTAATGTGTTGAGATTTTCTTTTTTCGTTTACGTTTTACTTATTTAAGTCATCTCTACCCTCAAGGTGGGGCTTGAACTCACGACCCCGAGATCAAGAGCGCACAATCTTGACTGAGCCAGCCAGGCGCCCCACCTAAAGTTTTTGAGTCCCAGTTGTTTTGTCTGAAAAAGTAGGGATGGTGATACTTCGTTGTCAGACTGTTGTGAGCAGGGAAGAACCGAACACGTGCCAGATGTGCATGCGGTAACAGATGCTCTCTCATCGACCCCCTGCCCTCTCCCCCAGTGTTTGAAGGAAGGGGCAGGACAGCCCCGGCCTCTCTGCACCTCTCCTGTCTGCTTGGGGTGTGGGGAACGGGGGCCTGACCAGCAAGGGCCTGACCAGGCTTGGTTCCACTGGTCCTTCCCTCACTGCCCTGCCCTCCGGTCACAGCCTCACGACACAGGGAGCCTATAGGACAGGGCTGGCCAGCCTGCAGCGGAGAAGTTCCGTTCCAATTGGGGCGCACAGTTGTGGCTGTGAGTCAGGCCTCAAGTTCAGTCTCCCCCTTAATAAAGCCACTATTTGCATCTCCAGCGTCTCTCTCATTGGCCTAGAACTCAGGAGGGAAGAGGGAATTTATTTCCTTAGCAAATATTTGAATAGCGCTCTCGTGCCAGGCCTGATTCTAAGAACTTCGCCGATCTCAACCCATTTAAACCTCAGAGCAGCCTTGGAGGTCGCGAGTCCCGTGACCCCCTTTTGACAGATGACCCTGAACTCCAGAGAGGTAGCGGCCCAATCGGCCTGCAGCTGACTGAGAGCCGGGGGAAGGTTTGAGCTCAGGCGGCCCAGCGCCCAGAGCCCCGCTCTACATGTTGGCCATGTCTGGAGCCTCTGCCAGCGCGTCGCGTCCTGTAATGCTCCTTCAATCCGCAGAGCACCGCAGCCTGTAAAATGTATTAGGCTGGGAGTCCTATGTTAAGACAGAGCATTGGCTGGGAGGAAATAGATAAGGAATTTGGGCTTCCCGGAGCTCTGGATCCCGCAGACCCTCCCCTCCCGCGGACCAGGGCCGCTGAGCCCTAGCTGGGTGAGGCCTAGGAGGGATCAGAGGAGCACGCAGGGGTGGCTTCCTTCTGGTCTGCGCGCCTGCAAGCAGAAGTTACTAACTGGATACCAAAACACACCAGCCACGGCGCACATATCTACTAAACGTGGAAAACATCCCGAAAGAGGAGAGGGGGAGAAGGTCGCTTCAGACCAAGGATAGGCAGGCAGTGCAAGCCAGTGGGCCCAGGACCGCGGCGGCCTTGAAGGAAGCCTCGTGCAGAGGTCCTAATGCCCAGGAAGCAGATGAGAGTGCAGAAGCTCAGGCTCCTTCTCTTTTGAATGATTAATGTAAATTTAGTGAGGGTGCATATGGCAGGGGGAAATAGCAGCAGGAAGGCTGTGCACCCAGCGGGGGCGGGAGGGGGAGTGGGTGCCGGCGGGGGCTCAGCACTGCTGGTCTGCAGCTTCGGGGGCAGCCCAGCTCCACCGCTCCCCAGCCGGTGGCCCGGACCTCCAATCCCCAATGTCTCCCTCTGGGGTGAAGGGCCTGCTGGCATGGGAAGGAGCTCCCGTCAGGAGTGGCGGTCGTGGCAGTCACAAGCTGTTCCTCGGGGGGGCACTGGGTGCAGCCCAGAGGAGCTGGCCTGTGGGGGGCAAGGAGTCTGGTCAGCCTGGGGCAGGACAGGAGAAATATTTCCCGTCAGGGCCACAGACTCCCTGGAGTTCTCCTGCGACCAGCGTGGGCACCCAGAATGTGCTGGACAACCCCCACAGAGACTGCCGTGTGCACCTCTGGAGCCTGGACCCTGGCCTGCGGCGGCCAGCCTGGTGGGCGGATGGATGGGAAGGGCCATGGTCACAGGAGGCAAGCAGTGAAGGCCCGGCCCACCCTGTCTGGGCAGGGGACTGGCTGGAGGGCTGGCTTCCTGGGTGTGTGACCAGTCCAGTCACACAGCGCCCTGTGCTCAGAAGGGGACTTATGATTGGGGTTCGACACCCTGCTGTCACCATCTGGAAATTCTTTTTTCTTTTTCTTTTTTTTTTTTTTTTGAGATGGAGAGACAGAGAGAGAGAGAGCATGCACTCAGAGGGAGAGGGAAAGAAATCTCAAGCAGACTCCGCACCCAGGGCAGGGCCTGACTTGGCTTGATCCCATGACCCTAAGATCACGACCTGAGCCGAAATCAAGAGTCTGATGCTTTATCAACTGAGTCACCCAGACACCACTTGAAATTATTCTCTCTCTTTTTTTTAAGATTTTATTTTATTTATTCATTTGACACAGTGCGAGAGAGCACGAGCAGGCAGAGCGGCAGGCAGAAGGAGAGGGAGAAGCAGGTTCCCCACTGAGTAGAGAGCCCGATGGGGGGCTCGAGCCCAGGACCCTGGGATCATGGCCTGAGCTGAAGACGCTTAACCGACTGAGCCACTCAGGTGCCCCAACCCCTTGAAATTCTTCTTAATTGTATCTTTGAGTTTTGTAAGTGAGGTCCAGGGACAATGCAGCAGACTGGGTGGGGGGCTTGGAGCCTTGGCCCCACCCCTGGTCACCTCCCGGCCTCCTTGCCTCCTAGGGTCCTGAGTCCTGTCCAGCCTCACCCCTCCTGCACCCACCCCAGGGCTGCCGCCTTCCACCCCTGGCAAGCGGGGCATAGTCGTGGCTGCCCCCACCCTTGGCTGGTAGTCCCACAGCACCCTCTCTGATCCAAGCACCAAACATGTCCCCGAGCTGTCTAATCCTTTGGAGGTTGTTCTCCACGATGGTTGGGGTGATGGCCCGCAGGAAAGGGAGGTAGACTTCCTGCCTCTGGCTGGAGCGCCACGTTTTCATTTTGTACTGGGCTCACAAATTATATAGCGGCCTGCGTGGCTGGGGCAACAGAGAGAAGCCATGAGCTTAGAAGTTCCAGCAAGAGGGGCACCTACTGGCTCAGTTGGCAGTGCATGTGACTCTTGATCTCAGGGTCGTGAGTTCAAGCCCCACGTTGGGTGTGGAGATTACTTATAAAACAAAACAAAACAAAACAAAAAAACAAAAATGTTCCAGCAAGAGGGGATGTCTCCCTAGGGCCCCCTTGCTTCCCGTCAGGGCAACAGCCTGGCTTGGAGACCACAGGCTCACCCCACAAGACTCTCAGCCTCTGCTTGGAACCCACATCCCCTGATCTCCACGTGCAGAAGGACATTTTCTACAGGACGTGGTGACAGTCGAATCGTCCAGCAAGAGCAGGGCTGGGTCAGACTGGGCAAGTCGCTCCAGGCTAGAGAGGCAGCAGTTGCTAAGATTCCTAAACTTGGAACCGTCTGGATGTTAGGGAATCCAGGCGGTGTGCAGGCCCAGAATCGAGGCTTGGCAACAGGGAAAAACCACCGAGCGTCAGGAGGAAGACAGGCCAGACTGCGTGGCCGTGCATAAGAGCCACAGAAGCGTGAATTTTATCTTTCTGGCCAGTTCTCAAACTGTGTCGGACGGCCAGTGGTAGAGGCCAAAGTGGTTTTATTGGAGCAGACATTTCCTGGAAGTGTCCTCTCTGCTCCTTACAATGGATGTGAACGGTGCTGCATAAGAGAATCACTTTATAAAAATATCGCGGAAGGCATCCATGGACGGGGGCAGTGGTGCTGCCACGCCAGGGGAAAATCTTCCTTTCCTCCAGGAAATCGTCCTCCCAGGGCCGGTCCGGGGGGAGGAGCCCGGGGGAGGTTGAGGGAGGGTGGCCCAGGATGGATCGCTCGGTTAAGAACTGAGAGACCCGTGCAGTCATGAACACATGTTTTAAAAAATGTAGGTAGATGTGCAAAGACGTGCAAGATACAGTCCCCTCTGGTGAGTCTCCTGCCCCAGCAAAGGAATGATCCCACATCGGCTACCGGGATGGGTTTTCTATGGCTGCGGGAACAAACCACAGCCTGTAGGGCTTCAATACAACACAAACTTCTTTTCTTACAGGCCTGGCCGCCGGCAGTCCGATGTGGATCCCATGAGCTCAAGTCAGGCTGTCGGCAGAGCTGGTTCCTTCTGGAGGCTCAGGGAACACTGCTTCTTTGGCTTTTCAGCTTCTAGACATGCCTTCTTGGCCTCTGGCCCCACTTCAGAGGGACCCTGTAATTACACTGAGACGACTAGACAATCGAGGAGATCGGCCCCTCTCTGGGTCCTTAACTAAGTCACACCTACAAAATCCCTTTTGCCACATTAGGTCACGCATTCACAGGGCCCAGGGATTAGGATGTGGACATATCTGGGGGAGGGGGAGCCATTATTCTTCCACCACACTCACAGTTACAAAAAGTCGAAGCATCACAGTGGGACAAGGGGATTTAGAGGTCCCAATACGGAGAAGTGACATTCGACTCGGCGATCTGGGAGGACCCCATTGAGGAGGTGGCGTTTGAGCTGAGACAGCAGGTAGGGAGCACAGCAGGCCGAAAACAAGACCACAAGCAAAGGTGCTGGGGTGGGGGGGTAAGGGGTGTTGGCTGGAGCGTCAGGCAAGTAGAGGGGGTGGACAGGCACATGGTCATGGTGCCTAAAAACCCTTCCCTTCCAGGGAAACTGTCACAGGTGACCCTCAAAGCCTCATGGCCTTGACCTTGCCAGAGCCCCAGCCAGGGAGAGCTGGGCAGGGTGGGCAGCTCATTCCGGAGGAAGCCCGCGGACCTGCCATGCAGATGACCCGGCTGCACTGGAAAGCTGCCCAAGCCAGGGCGTTTGGCCAGCTGACCTGTGTCAGGAATTTGGACAGGGAGACATGGAGAGAGTCCTGGAGTTGCTGGTGGTGGCAGGAGTTCAAGGACACTCAGGAAGAAGCCCTGCGGCCAGAGGGGCTGCCAGGGCCCGAGGGAGCTCGAATCCTGAGGAAGTAGGAGGGAGCCATGAGTAGGCAGAAGGTATAGAAAGTCTAGTTGTGAGTGAGCCAGAGCTCCGAGCTGGCCGGTGGCGGCAGGAGCCCTGCGAGGAGGCAGGAGACACAGTGCCCAAGAGGCGGCGGGTGGATGAAGGCCGGCATCCCGTGAGGGGAGGCCACTCCGGACCAGCCAGGCCCCAAGGCTCTCCATGGTTCCTGGCCTCCCCCGACTCTCCCGGCTTCCCTGCGTCCCATCCTGGCTGCAGTCCCTGGGGCGGTCAGAGTAAGACCCTGGTCCTGGGGCTGGAGGACACTGTGAACAGAGCTGCGGAGGGAGAGCAGGCCAGGAGGGAGGGCAGCGGAAGTCCCAGCCCCGCTCTCTCAGACAAGTCCCTCCCCTCCTGTGTCCCGAAGCCCGTGCAGTCTCTTTGCCCAGCCCTGTGGCCCCAGAGCCTCCCCCATCCCTGGGAACTGCGAGTGGTGACCCCAGAGTCCAGCCACGCGGGAGCCCAGCTGTCCACCATTCCTGCTTCACGGGAGGCCAGTGAGTTCTGTCCGGGGACCTCTGGGGAAGCTTCGGGGCTGTCTTCAGTGGGTACTTACCACCATCCCCCGTTCACAGCGTGGGACGTCGGGCCAGGTGACTTTCCCACGGTCACACGGCAGGGAATACATCTCTCTCCACCAGATGTGCTCTGAAACCCCACCATGATTTCAGAATACACCAGCTCACCAGTTCATTTATCCAGTGGTACTGGTGCCTGCGATGACCTACTCAGGGAGACACGCTCACGCTACACGCGCACGGCTGGAGCTTAAGACAGATCCTTCCAGACACTACAGAACAGGGCCCTGTGCTGGCGAGGGGCTCTTCCGGGGAAAGGTAGGGGCCAGGAAAGGCCTCTCTGAAAAGACAGCTTTTGCAAAATAAGTCAATCGGAGAAAGACAGTGATCATCTGATCTCACTCATATGTGGAATTTAAGAAACGAAACAGAGGATCATAAGAGAAGGGAGGGAAAAATAAAATCGGATGAAGCGGGGAGGAAGACAAATTGTAAGAGGCTCTTAATCACAGGAAACAAACTGAGGGTTGCTGGGGGCGTGGATGGGGTCACTGGGTGATGGGCATGAAGGAGGGCACATGATGGAATGAGCACTGGGCCTTATATAAGACTGATGAATCACCGACCTCTACCTCTGAAACTAATAATCCATTATGTTAATTAATCGGATTTAAATAAAAATGAAAAAATTAAGAAGAAAAGAAAAGGTAGTTTTGGGGCAAAAACCCGAATGATGAGAATGAGCCAGCCGTGTGAAACTCTGTGAATACAGCGATGCCAGCAGGTCATGAACTCTGTATTTGTTTATTTATTAAAGGCACAGCGTTAAATCAGCAGCATTTAAAGTGCATTTACGGTGACTTTGGGGCAGTTGTAGGAAGTCACCTGAGCAGGTGCGCAGGGGTGGCTCACAGTCTAATGCAGTCTAATGCACAGGACCGAAGTTACTGCCGTGCGTGGGCTGCTGGCCGGCTGCCGCCCTGGCCCGTGTGCTCTGCTCTTCTTCCCCGCCCTTCGAGGCCGACCTCCTCTGACCAGATGGAATCTTTAGGTTTCCCAGAGCAGGTGAAGGCAGAGGGGAAGCGGAGAAGCAGGGATGTGTGGGGGAGGCTGAGCACAGGTGGTGTGGCAGCTCCCGAGGAGGAGGACACATCGATGAACTGTGTCAACTTTCTGGTATGTGACAAATAGAGTGAAAGGACTTGAAGAGATGGACATTGCCCTCGAATGCTGGACCGTGCTTTTCTGGCTATGACACAACACTGGGAAGGGATGGCGTGGGTCCCAGCTTCGTGGATGTTGCATTTATAGGTCTAACCTACTGTCTGTGGCCTTGGGAGGGAGTTTGGATTCTATTTGAACGGTGACTGGAGGCCACTGAAGAGGTCCTTGAGTGGGGGTGTGATGCAATGTCATTTATGTTTTTAAAATCTCACCTGGACTGCTGTCTGGGGAGCGGGCTGCCGGGCAGGCGCAGGCTTGAGCCCGCAGAAGGCCGGGTGCCAGGACCTCCATCTGACTCCCCGGTCCTCCGGCCTGTGCTGCTGAGGTCCCAGCATGCCTTGCAGCCACCCCTGCCCAAGGGCGCACTGTGCCTCCGTCCACGTGTCCCGGTTTGGAGACAGCGAGGCCTCTTCCCTCTCCCCCAGCCTCCATCAGCACAAGGTGCCAGAGCCAGATTGAGTCCCTCCCATGCCCCACAGCCTCCCTGATTCTCTGCACACAGTCTTCCCCCCACCCCACTCCGAGGCTCTGGAGGAGTGTTCAGAAGCTGACGAGATGTAAGCCTCTTGCGTGCGCACACGAACGCCATGGCAACGGCAACGGCAGGACAGCAGCAGAGGAAGGCAGCCTGGAATTCGCCAACCCAGAGAGCCAACCATCTGCGAGGCCAATGCCTCCAAATGTCACCTTTTCTAAGTGCTCATCTCAGCCCCGCTTTGCACAGAGCAGAGGCGACAGTGAAGCGGCATGAGAATCAACAGCGAGTGCACGTGAAACCCTGTCATGTGTGTATGTTCCTGCTCCAGTGTGACCGCGGAAAGGAAGCCAGAGGGACCGGTCTGAGCTAGCGGGCAAGGTAGACGTGGGGCTGGGAAATTTAGGTCATTCGTGAGCGGAGGGATTCTCCATCCACCTCCATGCCCATCAGGCTTCTAGAAGTCCCCTGTCCGCAGAGGTAAAAGTCTCTACGTTTGGATCAAAGGCCCCAATCAATCTGACCTCTGGAGCTTGGGTTTTCACAGACTTGCCTGTCATCCTAATGGCAGTGACAGTGATGGCTTTCCCACGGAGTATGTGACATCTGCTAGGACTGTGCTGAGCCCTTCGTGCATGTTGGCTCACCCACTCGGCAACAAGCTTCACAGGAGGCACTCTGCTCACCTTCTGTATGAGGGTGAGGGAAGATGCTGAGAGGCGGTGAAGTGCCCATGGTCGCCCGGCTGCTGGGATAAGGAAGAGGAACTGAAACGCAGAGGTCCTGCTCCAGAGCATGACCTCTCAACCTCCACGGAGGGGTCAAGGCAGCCTGACTGATGCACTAGTCCAAGCGCTGGCTCTCTCATGTGGCTTCTGAGGAGCTCTCGCACCAGGTGCTATGGACAGTGTCCAGCTGTCTTGGAGGGTTGAAGTCCGGGCTAGCGGACCACAGGGCTGAAACACACAGTGTTACAGGCTACAGCAAGCAGACTGTGCGTGCGAGCCCGCAGGGACACGGTGATGGCATAATTCACAGCAGCAGCGTGCTGCTCCAACGCTGGTCACCAGCTCCTTGTGCCCACCTGCCCTTTCACACACGGCTCTGTCAGAGCCCTTGGTCCAGGCCCGGATGTAGGACCCCCTCCCCACCCCCACCTTGCCCCATGCAGGAGCCTCACCCTTTGCCTTTCTTCAAGCCTGAGTCTTGCCACCAGCTGCCAGAGTGAGAGGAGACGAGGGTGGGAGGAAGGTGCAGGCTCTGGGGACCAGTCTGCATGGTCTGTGAAATGGGCGAGAGATGGTCAGAGAGGCAGCCACTTTCCCGCGCGTGGCCTCTGAAGCACTGTGACTCCATCCACTGGGAATGTGACCCCAGAGTAAGAAAGACCCAAATGTGCGAAGCATTTCAGAGGACCAATCCACAGTAACTGGAAACCGATTGAACATGGAGTTTTGGAGCAGGGGATTGAGAATGACCCTGAGGTTGGAGCCCAAAGGCCTGGAAGCATCCAGATATCCCACCTGGGCCACCCCACCCTCCCTGGAAGGTGGCCGGGAGAGAGTGGAGCCAGAAGACAGTCCAGTGGGGACCACATGTGGGAAACAAGACTGGATCAGGCAGCCAGCCAGAGCCCCTAATTGGGGCCCGGTGGCCAAAAGCCCGAGGCAGGCTGCCTATTCCACCTGCTGCCTGCACCGACCTGGGCTTTGAGAGGACGCTGGGAGCAAGGGAAAGCTCTTCTCAGGACAGTGGGGGGAGGGGCTGCCCTAAAAGGGGCAGGGGCAGGGGCAGGATGGAGGTTGTTAGAAGAAGCAGTGACAGGGAGAGGAAGAGCCGTTTGGGGAACAAGTGAAACTGGCTGAGAACGTATAGTTAGTGGTGGTGGAGGGGACTGAGCCAGGGGCCCTATGTGGGGGCCAGGAGCTCAGGGGAGACGTCAGGCTGGGCGGCGCAGCTGGGTCAGGGATGATAACAGGTGCTCTTGCTCCCTTGTAAGGACACAGCTTGGCGTCCTGCCCTGCCCCTTCAGGCAGCTTCCTTGTCCCGGCACCATGTCCCCAAGACATGCTCAGGGCTACCTGGCAGGTCTGGGGCCCCTTCCTGCCTCCCCACCCGACCCCAAGCTCCCAGAGGCCTTAGGCTATGCCCAGTTCATCTCCGGAAGCTCAGTTTCCCGCCAGGCCATCCAGCCGCAGCACGTGTGGGTCAGAACGTCCTCCAGACCCAGGGGCTTGTCAACTCCTCTCTGCTTCCTGTCACCCAGCCCCACACCGTTGTCTCAAACAACAGAAACTTATTTTTCACAGTTCTGGAGGCTAGAAAATCCAAAATCAGGGTTGGCTCTTCCTGGCTCACAGACAGCCACCTTCCCACGGTGTCCTCGTATGGGAGGGGAGAGATCTCTGGTGTCTCTTCCTCTCCTTGGAAGGACATCTGTTTCTACAGGGTCAGAGCTTGACCCTGACGACCTCCTTAAGGGCTCTGTCTCCAATGTAGTCACACGGAAGTTTAGGGCTTCAACATATGAATTTGGAGGGGGACACAATGTCGTCCATGTCATCCATCTAATGGTGGCAAGTCCCGTTGTTTGAATGGGGCCCCCCAGAAGGATTTGTTGAAGCCCTGACCCCAGAGACCTTATTTGGAAAGAGTGTCTGTAGACGTAGTCAGGTTACTTCATGTGGGTGACGCTCACCTAAGAGGGCTGGTGTGCCCGTAAGAAGGGGAAAGGGACACAGACACGGGGGAGAGCTCCAGGGGACATCGGGGCAGAGGCTGGAGGGACGCCGAGGGGCACCGAGTAGCCCCGCCACAGCCCGAAGCCAGAAGAGGCAAAGAAGGGCCCGGCCCAGCCACACCTCACCTCACACCTGCGGCCTCCCAGACTGTGAGACGACATGTTTCCGCAGTTTGAAGCCACCAAGCTCGTGGCACATTGTGATGGCAGCTGTGGGAAGCAGACACATCCCTGCCCTCCGCCCCCCCCCCCCGCCCGGGACAGCCCCTCCGTCTTTCTTTTCATCTAGAAGCCCTGCAGGCCAGGCAGACTGCCACCTGTGGGTGCCCACGTGACCCGGGCTGGCGCACCCCTTTGCCCGTGCTGTTCCTCTGCCTAAGCTGCCTTCCCCTTGTCCGTCGGCAAACTCCTACTCATCCTTACGGTCCAGATCAGAGGTCTGGGGCTGTGATGGTTTCCGAGTATAGATCTCCCTCAGGTTGACTCTCACACGTCATTCCTTGAACACTGTGCTGAAAGCGACAGAAGGGCTGTGTGCGTGCGGAATGGTTGCCGGAGCATCGGACCCTCGGGATTGCGGACTGGGAGCCAGGACCACGGCCACCACCCAGCCTCACCAGGGAGGATCGGGGGGAGTATCATACCACCTATCCCCAGCCCCAGAAAAGATTAAAATACAAAATTCCAAGTATGGTTTCTGCCAAATGTCTACAGCATTCACACCATCATACACTTGAACCATCGTAAGTTGAGCCATCGTAAGTCAGGACTGTCTGCAGGGTCAGCCGTTGCCTCCACAGCTTCTTCCAGCCCATCCCTTTCCTCACGGTCCTCATGCTGCCGCCGGGTTCCTGGCTTCCCATTTCCCATGTATCCTGTTCCCCCTCCTCTAAGCATGAGCACTGAGAGCCAAGAGTACAGCGCCTGGCCGAGACCCGGTGATGCCGGTTGGATGAAGGTATGGAGAGCTGGCTGGCCGGCTGGCTGGCCAGTGGGCAGAAAACCAGGGCCGCTTCAACGCGACCGGCTCTGTGGGAGCCGTGTGCCAAGTGCTCTGCCCTGGCCTTAGCGCGCAGCCAGCCAGGCTTCGTGGGACCCTGATTTTTTTTTTTTTACAATTTGGGGAGGGGCCCCCTTTAAGAAAAAGAATTCAAAAACAGGTGCAGGGCGTTGAAAGTGGCCTGTGTGAGGGAGGGCACCCTGAAGCTTCACTGACCTCAGGGCTGCTCACTTGGCTGGAAAAAGCGAAGCTGTGGCTTGAGTGCAAAGGGGCAGGGACGCCCGGGTCGCAGGCACTTCTGCGCATTTCCCCACTTCCTCCCTGCTCTGACCGCGGACCGCAGACCGCACTTTCCCACTTTCGCAGAGATTGCTTCTCCTTGAGACAGCAGGTCGAAGGAGGCGGCCCAGGAAAGCCTGGGTCCCCTCGGCCCCCCGCTGGCCGGGGCTAGTGGGGACTTCAGCGTCTGTGCTTTCCAAACCCAGTCCCCCGGCCGCCCGGGGTTCCCTGGGATCTCCCCAGAGGCAGCGACACACGCAGGGAGGGAAGCTGCGCGTGGAGTCAAGGAGCAGCTCGGTCCCACCCTGCTGGTCTCGACAGAGGAGAGGGCCTCGCTCTCCCATGCAGAATCCCTTTCCAAAGCTGCCTGAGGGACACATGACCCCCGCTGGGCGGCCTGAGACCGCAGGAGTGTCCTCTCCTGCAGCCCCGGAAGCCAGACGTCCAAAGCCAAGGTGTGGGCAGGGTTTCCTCCCGAGGCTCTGGGGGAGGATCTTTGCAGCAGCTTCCAGCTTCTGGGAGCTCCTGGCGGTCCTTGGCATTGTGCAACCGTCACCTCTGTCCACCTCCAGAACTCTCCTCTCCCCAAACGACACTCTGTCCCTGTTACACACGGACCCCCTGTCCCAGCCCCTGGCTCCTCCGTCCACTCCGTGTCTCTGCGAACTCAGTGACACCAGGGCCCTCACAGGACTTTTGAGATGGGCTGATCTCACTGACAAGTGTCCCTGAGGCACATCCATGTTTTAACAGGTGTCAGGCTGTCCTTCCTTTTCAGGGCTGAGTAATATTCTACTGTGTGCGTGTGCCACACTGTCACCTTCCTCTGTGCCCAGACACTGGGGTCACTTCTGCCTTCTGGCCACTGTGAATAGTGCTGCTGTGAACACGGGCGGAAAATATCCCTTGCAGACTCTGCTTTCCGTTCTTTTCAGGAAATACCCAGAAGTGGAATTGTTGGATGAGAGGGAGACGCCGAGACAGAGACGAGGATGGAGAGAAATGTCTATATAGAGAGGGAAGCCGACATAGCGAGTCACAGAGAGAGACACAGAGACAGGCAGACAGACACACACACACACACACAAAGAGCCCAGTCTGTACACACGGCAGCCACTCCGGTGGTGTCGGCTCAAGGACCGGCAGTCTACATATGGACCGTTGCCGCCAGTGTGGACAGGGGCTGGCACCCCGGTTGCCCACTTGGAGCCAGCCTGAGCCAGGCCTGGTTTTCAAGCTCCTGCTGGGCCCCAGGCACAGAGATAGACACACAGATACTGAGACAGAGACTGATGGGGAGACAGGGAGAGAGAAACAGGGAGAGACAGGCAGACTGCCCCTCAGCTGAGACAGGCTGAGAGGGATGGAAGGGTCCCTCTGCTTGCTCTAGGCTGCAGGCAGTGGGCCAGCACGTCCTTCTCCAGAGCCCGTGTAGCCAGCCTGGCCTGGAAGGTTCTTTGATTTCCAGCTCCCCCATTTGTTAAGCTATAGAAAGGCCTCCCCTGTGCCTCAGGGGAGGGAAGCAGGGTTCCAAAGGCTAATATAGAATGTGATGACACCATGTTTGGCCCAAAGAAAACAACCCAGAGAAGCCGGGCTGGTTCTCAAATCAGCACCATGTCATCAAGCATGAACTATCTTGTGGTTAAGGTTGGTTTGGGTGGCTTCCAAGGGAAGTTCAAGTTGCTTTGGCTTAGGAGACACACTCATGCCTCTGTGTGTGTGGGTGCCTATGGGTGTGTGTGTGTGGTGTGCGGTGTGTGTACTGTGTGTGTATGTATGGTGTGTGTGCAAGGTATATGGTGTGTGAGATGGTGTGAAGTGTGTGGTGTGTATGCTGTGTGTATGAGATGTGTGGTCTGTGAGGTGTATGCTGTGTGTGGTGTGTGTGGTGTGTGTGTTCTGTGAAGCATGTGTGGAGTGTGAGGTGTGTCGTGTTTGTGAAGTGTCTGTGTGGCATGTGTGGTGTGTGCTGTACGTGTAAAGTGTGTGTGTGAGGTGTGTGTGGTATGAGGCAGACGTGTGTGGTGTGTGTGAGGTGTGTGTGAGGCATGTGTGAGGTGTGTGTGAGGTATACATGTGTAGAGCATGTGGTGTGTCTGATGTGTGTGTGAGAGGCATGCATGTGTGAAGTGTGTGTAGTATGTGGGAGGTGTGTGTGGTATGTGTGTGACATGTCTGTGAGGCTTATGTGAAGTGTGTGAGGCATGTTTAAGGTGTACGTGTGTGGAGCGTGTGGTGTGTGTGTGAGGTGCATGGAGTGTGTGGTGTGTGTGAGGTGCATGGAGTGTGTGAGGTGCATGGAGTATGTGAGCTGTGTGTGAGGCATATGTGCTGTGAGGTGTACGTGTGTGGAGTGTGTGGCATGTGTCTGAGGTGTGTTAGGTGTGTGGAGCGTGTGGGCTGTGTGTGAGGTGTGTGGCATGTGTGAGGTGTGTGGTATGTGTGAGGTGCATGGAGTGTGTGAGGTGTGTGTGAGGTGTGTGGTATGTGTGAGGTGTGTGGTATGTGTGAGGTGCATGGAGTGTGTGAGGTGTGTGTGAGGTGTGTGGTATGTGTGAGGTGTGTGGTATGTGTGAGGTGCATGGAGTGTGTGAGGTGTGTGTGAGGCGTGTGTAAGTTGTGTGGTGTGAGTTGTACATGTGTGGAGTGTGTGGTCTGTGTGTGGAGCATGTGGTGTTGTGAGGTGTGTGGCATGTGTGAGGTGCATGTGTGAGGTGCATGGAGTGTGTGAGGTGTGTGTGAGCTGTGTGTGAGGTGTGTGTGGTGTGAGTTGTACGTGTGTGGAGTGTGTGGTGTGTGTGTGAGGTTTGTGGTATGTGTGAGGTGTGTGGTATGTGTGAGGTGCATGGAGTGTGTGGTGTGTGTGAGGCATGTGTGGTGTGAGGTGTACGCGTGTGGAGTGTGTGGTGTGTGTGAGGTGCATGGAGTGTGTGAGGTGTATGGAGTGTGTGAGGTGTGTGTGAGGTGTGTGTGGTGAGGCATACATGTGTGGAGCATGTGGGGTGTGTGTGAGGTGTGTGGTATGTGTGAGGTGCATGGAGTGTGTGAGGCGTGTGTGGTGTGAGGCATACGTGTGTGGAGCGTGTGGGGTGTGTGTCAGGTGTGTGGTATGTGTGAGGTGCATGGAGTGTGTGGGTGTGTGAGGTGCATGGAGTGTGTGGGGTGTGTGTGATGTCTGTGTGGTGTGAGGCGTACGTGTGTGGAGCGTGTGGGGTGTGTGTCAGGTGTGTGGTATGTGTGAGGTGCATGGAGTGTGTGGGTTGTGTGAGGTGTATGGAGTGTGTGGGGTGTGTGTGATGCCTGTGTGGTGTGAGGCATACGTGTGTGGAGCGTGTGGGGTGTGTGTGAGGTGTGTGGTATGTGTGAGGTGTATGGAGTGTGTGAGGTGTGTGTGAGGTGTGTGTGGTGAGGCATACATGTGTGGAGCATGTGGGGTGTGTGTGAGGTGTGTGGTATGTGTGAGGTGCATGGAGTGTGTGATGCCTGTGTGGTGTGAGGCATACGTGTGTGGAGGGTGTGGGGTGTGTGTCAGGTGTGTGGTATGTGTGAGGTGCATGGAGTGTGTGGGGTGTGTGAGGTGCATGGAGTGTGTGGGGTGTGTGTGATGCCTGTGTGGTGTGAGGCGTACGTGTGTGGAGCGTGTGGGGTGTGTGTCAGGTGTGTGGTATGTGTGAGGTACATGGAGTGTGTGGGGTGTGTGTGATGCCTGTGTGGTGTGAGGCGTACATGTGTGGTACGTGTGGGGTGTGTGTGAGGTGTGTGGTATCTGTGAGGTGTTTGGAGTGTGTGGGGTGCGTGTGAGGCGCGTGTGAGGCATGTGTGGTGTGAGGCGTACGTGTGTGAAGCGTGTGGCATGTGTGCGCTGCCGTGGGTCCGCAGGAACAACAAGCCTCCAATGGCACAGGCCTCACCAGACACGGATGTGCAGACATGGACAGTCCCGTGTGGCCAGCAGTGCTTTTCTGCATCCACATCTTTTCCAGACCGAAGACCTCGCATGCATGTCGCCCCCCAGGTGGGCCTTCTTGTGGTTTTGTAGCTGGAGGACCAGCAGCTGAAAGAGGGGAGCTGACGGCGCAGCGCTAGGACACAGTCCTGGGGACCTGGAGGCAAGCTCCGGTCCGAGTGCTCTGCTCTTTCTTGCGCGTGGGGCAGAAGCATCACGCCCGGCACTCGGCTCAGAAAGAAGTAAGCGTCCTTGCGAGTGTAAGCCAGGCCCGAACCCCAGGAGGTGTGTATTCCGCTGTGTGCCTGATTCTCTGGGAGGCCAGCGTTAACTGGGATGAGGAAAGAGCCAATCCTGTGTGAGAACACAACGCCCTGGACTGCATCTGCCAGGGGAATCCAGGAGGGCGTGCTGGAGGAGGTGTCCCACGGACTGCTCTTTGTGCCAATTAGGATTTCTGTCACTAGGTGTACCAGGTCACTATGTGAACCACAGTGGCTTAACCAGAAGGGGGTTTCTAATGGCCTGAGAAGCCTGGAGGAGCTAGCCCCGGGCTGGAGCAGCCACCTGGAAGGTGGTCACAGCAGAGGCTCCTTCTAGCTCCCTGCTTTAGCATCCTTAGAGGGCGGCTCCATCGCTAGGCTTTGGGTTTGCAGGCCAGGAAAGAAGAAAGGGAGCGTGAAAGTCAGAAAGCAAAAGGTTAGCAGAGTCAGCACTTCCCACTGGGAACCTGGCAGGGTCCTGGGGCACCAGGGCTGTCTGAGTAGGGCAGAGCAGAGGGAGGGTGTGGGGGGGCCCTGAGTGGGCTGTATTCCCCAGTCAGCAGGGGGATGAGGGGTGGGAGGTGGAGCGGGCAGCCGGATGGAGGGAGCAGGTGGGGGCGCAGGGTGGCCCACTGGAAACAGGAGGTGGTTCACTGTGGTGAGAGGGATGAGCGTTCCTGCCTGTGTGCGTGCATGGATGCGTGTGCACCCATGTGACTGCGTTCGTGCGCCAACATACAAGTGAGAGCGTGTGCACACGCTGCCGTGAAGGACTGGGGATGATAACCGGTGGTGAGGACCCAGCTGGGCTGGAGAAGCTGTAAGTGCAGATTGATTGCATTTTGAGTGCCACTGACCACGGCAGGGGAATGACTCCGTGGGCCACAGGGGCAGCGCGGCAGAGACTGGATGAGAGGAACGGGAGCCTAGCAGCCAAGACACTGGTGGGGGGGCACCTTGGAAGGGGAAGTTCAGAACCACACACGAAATGCCCATACTGTTCTCATAAATGAGGCGCCAGTGGGAGGACCTAGAAGCCTCTCCTGCAGGTGCGCTGGGGGCCAAGTAAGCTGGAGGCCAGGCAGGCTCGCAGTGAAGCTGCCTGCTTCCACTTCCAGCTCTACCACTCCGTACGCATCCAGGAGGGACTCCTCTGTGTCTTGCTCTCCTTATGTGAAAAGCATGGTCAATGATGGTCTGAGCAGATGCGGGCAGCCGAATGGGTGCGAGGGTGTGGGTGGTGATGGGGCCACTGACCCCAGCCTGGAGCTCAGGGGAGACCTCCTGATAAGGTGATGTCTGCACAGAGGGAAGGACACACAGTTTCTGCCTCTGGTGTCTCACAGTCTGTCCCGTCAGGGACACAGGCATGTGTCACCTTGTGTTGCCCACTTCTGCTTTCAACTTCGAAGGAGCAGCTTGTATCAAAACAACTCTTCTGCAGAAATCAGTGACGAGGGCCAGAAACAATACAAAATAAAACCAATCTGAGAGCTTTGTGGAGGATTGAAGGTCACGTAGAATTGGGGTGCCCCAGTCCTAGCTAGGGAGGAACACACGGAAGCAAGTGGGACCTTCCACGTTCCCCTCTGGCATAGGGGTGATAATCATGCTGTGACACACAGAGGCTGGACATGAAGCACCTGCAGCTTTTGCAGCCTCGCAGTGACTGGGGCGTGAGGCTACCAAAGCAGCGGAGGCTGGAAGAACACTAAGAAAAGCAAACCAGAGGCAGGGGCACCTGGCATTCTGGGCAGCAGCTATGGCTCTCAAAATCTTTGCTGAATCTGGAGTGGCTCAGAGGTGAGAGGTCGGGAAGCCAACAAAAAGTGGCTGCTAAGAGGCCAAGGTGATAAGCTGTACTGTTAGCAGTCTCAAGAGGCTGGGGGAGAAGAAAATTGGAGTTCAGAGCCATTCAAGAATGATGGACTTCGTAAACACCCCCAGTTTTCAGCTAAGACCCCTGTAGGGTATGCTCTAGATGAAGCGAAATCAGAGAAACCAGTCCTCTCAAAGCCTGAATCCAGTCTTACTTTCTCTCAGGTTCTGAGTGGTACCAAGGGACCTTTCTCTATTCTTACTGCCAGTGGGAGAAAATCAAACCCTCTCTGGAGGAAAGTAAAATCCTCCAGAGCCTCTGTGCTTTTTCAAACACAGAGTCCGGCATTTAATGCAAAAATGACTAGACATATCATCAGACATGATTATTCAAATGTCATTAGAAGAGCCAATGAAAGAAAACCAAAACCAAAGCCAAACCAAACCCAAATGACATACTCAGGCAATAGAAACAAACCCACGGTTGATGCAAATATTAGATTTGAAAATGTAATGAAAATGTTGACATATAGATATCAAGATGGAGAATTTCAAAAAATGTGAGCTTATACAAAAGTAGAAGCTATAGGACCAAAACATATAATAACTAAAACTAACAATCCCATAGATGGGTTAATAGCAGGCTAGTTACAGCAAAGAGAATTAGTGAGCTAGAATTTAGGTTTGTAGGAAATGTTCAGACAGAAACATGGGAAAAGAGATAGAATAGGAAAACACAGAAAAGAACATTAGAGAGATATGAGGCATGGTGGAAAAATTTAATAGTCCTTGAAGGAAAGCAGAGGATAAGCCAGGAGCACAGCCTGAGATATAATTGTTGAGCGTTTTCAAATTGACAAAAGACATCAAGCCACAGAGTCGAAAAATTCTAAGAATCCAAATCAAGAGGAATAAAAAGAAGATCACACCTGGGCACATCATTGCCAAGCCAGCAAAAAACAAAGTCAAAGAGAGAGTCTTAAAAGTGGCCAGTGAAAAAGACACAATTACTTTAAATGGAGTGAGGGCAGAACAAAGATGGCCTGTCAAAGGACATGATGGAAGTCAGAGACAATATTCAAAGAGTGGAAGGAAAATGATGGAGAGCCTCTAATTTTGTGGTAAGCTAAATATACTTCAAAAATGAACTTGAAATAAAGATGTTTTCTGTCAGTAGTCACCAGATGACCCACGCTAAAAGAAACACTGGAGGTAGTTCATCAGATAGGAGAAAAATTATTCTAGATGAAGGTAGTAATGTAGGAATAAAGAGTGCTAGAATAAGCAAACAAGTAAATACAACTAAATAAATATTAACAGTTTAAAATAATAGTAATTTTTATGGGGTTTAAAACACATGTAGAATAAAAAGTAGTACAAAAGTCAGGATGGGGTTTATGGAGTTAAAATATAAGGTCCTTCTATTGCTTAGGAAGTGACAAGTGAAAAAAATTACAGTAAACTCTAAATAGTCAAGGATACATGTTGTAATTCCTAGAGTAACTATTTAAAGATAAATGATTGAACGCATAATTAACACCCTATAAGAAGAAAAAGGAAATAGGCTATTTGAATAATCAAGTCAAAAGGCAAGACAGGAGAGAGAACAAAGAACAGATGGGGCAAATAGAAAATAAACAGTAATATGGTAAATTTAAACTCAAAGAGATTAGTAATTGCACTAAATGTAAATGGACTAAATACTCCAATGAAGAGACAATGATTGCCAGATTGGATTGAAAACAACATAACAACAACAATCCAACTATATGCTACTTTTTAAGAGATGCATTGTAAATTTAAAAACACAAGAAGATTGAAAGTCAAAGGATGGGGAAAAATTTGGCATTCAAATGAACACAAAAGAAAGGAAAAAAGGAAGGAAAGAAGGTGGTGCAGTTAAACTAATATCAGATAGAAATCTGAGCAGCCATCATTATGTTATCAATGTTAGCCTTCAGAGTTAAAAAGGGACATTTCAAAATAATAAAAAGGTCATTCCAAAAGTAAGATATGAAATCCTAAGTTTGCACTCACCTGATAACGTAGCCTCAAAAGACATAAAGCAAAATTTGACAATCTAATGGATTAAGGACTATGGTATAGGACAGAGGAGTCAGCAACTAATGGCTGCCAGAAAGTTAGCAGGGGCTTCACTGAGGAGGAGACCTTTGAGCTGGGTCTTCAGGTATGAGTAGGAGTTTTCTAGGTGGAAATGACTGCAGGAATACTAACAGCTAGATCCTCATTTCTTTCCCTACCCCATTTCACTTAACTCTCAGAACAACCCCGTGATTCAGACTCCATTAGATCCCCAGCACTGAAACAAGGACACTGAGGCCAAAGGAGCTCAAGTAATTTGACTAAGGTGATGAAGCAAATGATGGATGAATCCAGGATTTGGACTCCTATCTGTTGGCTTCCAAAGCTGGGGTGCTTGGCCTCTAGGCCACCCTGTCTCGTGTGCAGAAGTATCGTGTTTGTTTGCTTTAGTCTCTTGTTTGACTTGTGTCTGGAGTGTTGATTTGAGGAAGACAAGTAGTCGAGCACCCTTAATTGTAATGTTCCCAATCCTAAAATATATCTGTATTTGTATATAGATACTGCAGATTTTAGATATAGATATAGACACAGATGTAGCTATATAGGTATATATCGATATATGCATATCGATATATATGACATAATTCTGCCAATGAGAACTTACAAAGCAGTAATAGGTGTCTTGAACTGAAATCTTACCTGACTTGAGCAGCGCAGCACAGCGCCACCCAGAATACGGGTGTGCATACTGCCACCTAGTGGCAGCCTATAAGAATTACAGGGACTGTGTGATAGAAAAGGTTTTACAGAATGCGGGGACTGAAAACCTGAAGTTATAAGGGAACGGGAAACATGGGACCCTGGCATTAAGTTGTTCAATAAATATTTGTCGATGAATAGATCATTGCCAGCCGCTTTTGATTCACGATCTCCACAATGTCCTTTCCCCCTCATTTTAAAAGTAAAATAGTTTTCCCTTGATTTTAGAAATTAAAAAGAAAAATAGCAGTCATCACTGGCTTTAGTACTCAGTACTCAGTTTCCAGAATGAATTCTGGTTAATGAACTTAATGCTTTCTTTCCATCTTACTTTTTAAGAAAAAAAAACCATTAAAACAAAATAAAAGTGCTACCTGCTCATAACAAAGAATTCTCAACATGCCCAAAATCCCCAAGATGGAATTGAGAACCCAGCCCCGGTCCCACCTGCCAGAAATAACCACTGGCATTAGGTGAACATCATTTCGGGGGACTTACATGCAAATACACAAACAGAAGGATGGGTGAGGAACAGATAGGTAGAAAGACTTACAAAACCAGAAGAATCATATATTGGTACTATTTTTATGTAATTGTACTTGAATTTAACAAAGGAAAAAGAAAGGGAAGCTAATGGAATTGCTGGGTTCATATGAATAGTTCTTCTAGACAAGAGAGGTTTTCAATAAAACATCCCTTCAAGTTTAAGAGAAGAGACCGTGGGGACATTAAAAGGTTGACATCATTATGATTTTTCACAAAGACATATGATCATTGTTGTTGTAGAGACTGACTTCTTGCTGTGAAACATGAGCTCCCTGGCCCAGCCACACTGGCACCAGCATGCGGTTTTGAGGATACAGAAGTCCTTTCATACCAGCTGGTAAATATCGGCTGCTGGACTCTGTCCACAGTGCTCTGCTCCCCAGCTACCCCGATCCACAGCCAGGAGCAGCTCCAACCCCATCTCCCCAGGATCCAGGGCTACAGGGAAAATGGGACCCTGGACCTTTCCCCAGGACCGCCTTCCACACCCCCTCTTCAAGCAGAGCGGCCCAGTTTTTATCCGTTGTATAGACTGGGCACCCACACAAGGCGTTGCTGGCAAAACGTATTCAGCACCCAAGGGGACTGAACACCACTGCTCAGGGTCAGTCCTCAGAGTCTTGCAGCTTTACAGTCCCCGGCCTCAGAGAATAGAGACCTTTCTGCCCAAGCATGCCTCGCTCATGAAGTCATCAGAGAACACGTCTGCAACCTGAGTGTAATTCCCTTGCACCCTAGCTGGCAGCAGACACAGCCCTTCCGCGTGGAAACTCCCCCATGATCCTGCTCCAAATAGGGTGAGGCAGGTGTGGAGCCCGGGCGCACCTGCAGGCAGCGGGAAGGGAGTGAGCTTTGCTCAGGGTCGGCTCCGCACCTGGCCCCGCGCCCAGGTCCTTGTGCTGAAGCTCTTCCCCCATCCCCTGAGGGATGCTTTCTCTCCCCACCCTCCACCCCTGCTTACAGGTGAGGACGCTAAGCTTGGAGGAGCACGTGCTTGCCTGAGACCCTCCTGTCCCCTCCAGGTACAGCCTGGACGTGAACTCGGGTCTGTCTCATGCCAAAGTCTGCTCTTTCAGGGTAGCCTCCGAGGACACCCCATGCTGTGTGGAGAGGGAAAGGAAGTCAGGAGCTGCCCCCGGAAGGGGCTGGGAGTGGGAGCTCGGAGGACAGCTTCATGCTCCCTTCTGGAGACAAAGCGCCTGAAACATGACTTGGTTCCTTTGTGTCCCTGAGCGCAGCAGGGCCAGACCCTGGAAGCCCCTGAGCACATGAGCAAAGGGAGCACGAGGCCCCAGCCCACGCTGACAGACAGCAGGGGTGGTCTTGGGGTCAGAGTGACCTGGGTTGGAGGCCGGCTCTGCCCCTTATCCCTGGGGCCTCAGGCAGATCACTGTCCTCCCAAGCCTTTAGCCGGATCCTGTCACTCTCACATTTGCAATGACCCCAGCTACAGCAGTGGACACCAACCCCGGGAGTTGGTCAGAACCAGCTGGGAACTTCCCACCGTGGCCTGTGGGTCAGAATCCAGAGCCCAGGGGCGCCTGGGTGGCCCAGCCGGCTAAACGTCTGCCTTCGGCTCAGGTCACGATCCCAAAGTCCTGGGATCGAGTCCCACATCAGGCTCCTTGTTCCACAGGGAGCCTGCCTCTCCCTCTCCCTCTGCCTGCTGCTCCCCCTGCTTGTGCTCTCTTTCTCTCCGACAAATAAATAAAATCTTAAAAAAAAAAAAAAAAAAAAAACCCAAAACCCAAAGCTGTGTCCTTGGTGAGCAAGTTCACAGTCATTGGCCCAAAGGAAAATCTGCAAGCCCCTTGCCCAGCATCTAGGCATTTTGTGATTTTGGTTTCCACACCCATCCAGCCTGATCTCTTGCTAACCACCCTGCCCCACACTCGTGTCCCTTTTGCCCCAGACTCCTCCTGGCACCTCGGTCACATCCACATTGGAGCTCACACTCTCCTTGCTGCCTGGAACGTCCTTCCCCTACCCGCTTTCCTTCTGACAAACTCTTACTCGCTCTTCAAGGCCCCATTCAAAGGTCACCTCCTCTGTGAAGCCCTCCTTCACTACTCCCACAGCTATACTTCTACACCACATTCTTCGGTGGTATGGTGGGTATGTGGTCCTCGTACCTGTCTCCCTGTTAGACTGGCAGCTTTCAGGGGACATGGGCCTGACACAGAGTAGTGAAGGAATGAAGAAGCAAATTGATAAAAAATGCATGGCCACCTTTGGGTGAGGGGTCTAGCCCATAGGACATGTTCCCAAGGTGGGTTGAGGGCCTGTGGAAGACAGATCTTCTGGGGCTTTGTCACAACTGCCCAGCAGTGTAGAAGTTTCCAGGGAAGGCAGAGGCCTTGGGGTCATCAGATATTTATTTTCTTTTCTTCAACAAATATGTATATAATCTATGCTCTTGGTAAAAATTCAGATAATCATGGAAGTGTGCAAAGCAAGCCATTCACACAGCCAGCCCTCCTCCCTACCCACAGAGGCCTGCTGGGGTATTTATTTTCAGTGGAAAGTTGGACTGGTTTCTCCCCACCTTGGGCCTGGAGCCCAGCGTGCAGGACTCGCCCTCAAGGGGACCGCTCGGGGCCCTCCGCCGCGTGCCCGCCTGCTGTCAGCCAGCCCCCCAGGTGAGGGCTTCTGAGCATAACCTGCTCCTGGTGGCTGGTGCCGGTCAGTCTGCCTGCGGCCGGCAGCCGTGCCCCCTGACCCTGTGCCCTCATCTCTAGCCCCTCAACCTAGCTGCCCGCGTCGTTGTGGGGGCTGCCGAGACCTGGACGAATGTTCATCCTTCCTGCCACCTCCTGCTTACCCTGAGGCTGGCTCAGAGTCAGGGCTGCCGGAGCTCCTGGTCCTGGACGGGTTGGGTGAGACTCCTGAACCCGACCAGAACCTGGGGTCCCTTCCTCCCGCCCGCCTGCCTCCCTTCCTTCCTCCTTCTCCTTCCAGCCCTCCCTTCCTCCCTCTCTTCCTCCCTCCCTCCCTCCCTCCCTTCCTCCCTCCCTCCCTCCTTCCTCCCTCCTTCCTTCCTTCCTTCCTCCCTCCGACCCTCCCTCCCTTCCTCCCTCTCTTCCTTCTTTCCTTCCTCCCTCCTTCTCTCCCTCTCTCCCTCCCTCTCTCTCTCCCTCCCTCCTTCCCTCCTTCCTTCCTTCCCACACATTCTCTCAGCACCCACTCTTCTGTGGTGTGGAGAGAGCACCCACTCCCCCAGGAAGGAGACTCTCATAGGCCAGGAAGCTGACAGACCCCAAAGGGCGGAGATCTGTGCTGGGAAGCACGCGGACACGTGCTGGGTCCAGTGCGAATGGGGGAGGATAACCAGGGGGACTGACATCTCATCAGCTCCCTCCTTCCTTCCCTTCTTCATCTGGAAGGGGACATTGCAACAATGAAGCAACATCTACTCATTTACTGAGCAGCAGCCTATCCCGGCCCTGGGGACACCGGGTGGAAAGGAGACCTCAGAGCCCCATGAAGACGCAGGGGGTGGAGGCAGGTGCAGAATGCAGGGGGACGTTTCCCAGTGGGGCTGGACGTGAAGGGTGAGGAAGGGCTGCCCACATGGAGGGAACTGCATAGCCGAAGGCACAGAGGCAAGAGAGCAGCGGCTGGTAGGGGAGCTGCTGGCGGCCCTTCCCTGTGGGAAGGAGGGTCTGGAGCCCTCACTCTAGGAAGTCTTGGCCAGGCTGGGGTCCCCTGACTCATTTCCTGGCCCCTTGGGCTCTCTGACCTCCTTTGCTCCCGGCCGTGGCCGTGGGGGAGGAAGTGGCACGGGCCTCTGGCTGCGCAAAGGGCCACTTTGACATCAGAGAAAGGGAGTGAGGAAGGAGGGGGGGGGCGAGCCTGTCTTTCTGGATGCAGCTCAGGAATCCTCTCCTCTTTCTTCTCCTCCGAAGCCATGGCAACCAGGCCCACAGCTGGGGGGAACTGCCTGCCCCAGAGCTGCTTAGCGGAGGGGGTAGGCTGGGGTGCAGGCCAGGAGAGGCCGCTCTGCTCTAGCCTCGGTTTTGGCGTCTGCAGTGTGGGGAGAGCGATGCAGTGTTGGCAGCACTGAACAGGGCCCCCCAGGGAGCAGATGCCCAGGCAGGATTGTGGGGCAAGTCTGTGCGGTAAGGGAGGGAGCCCGTAAGCATTCCGTGGTCCCTTTCCGTTATGCAAGGCCATCGGGGAGTCCCGCAGCCCAGTGGCCCATCAGAGGTGGCCTGCACCTCTCCCGGAGCTCGTGGCCCTCCCCAGCCTCAGTCTCTGCCCTGGAGCACCCAGAGGACACCGGGGCTGCGCCACGAGTGGGGAGCTGGGGTGGTGGCGGCCACCCGTAGCTGGGGATCTGAGTGGGGGTCTGGGGCCACCACACTGCACAAACCCTCCTCTGCCGAGGTACTGGGGCTTTGCTCTTTCCAGAACTCGGTGGAAGTGAGGAGGCGACAGGGAAGGAGGGGACAGCCCTGTGTCTGGGTCCTGGGGCTGCACCACAAATGACCACCAAGTGGCTTAGAAAACAGGAAATACCCTCCCAGGGTCTGGAGGCTCTGAAGTCAAGGTGTCCCCGAGGCGGGCTCCCTGTGAGGCTCTGGGGGAGCATGCTTCCTGCTTCGTCCAGCTTTGGGGCCCCCAGGCCTCCCTGGCTTGTGGCCGCACCCCTCCGTCTCTGCCTCAGTCTCCATGTGTCCTCCTCCCGTGTCTCTGTGAGTCCCCCTTCCTCCTACAAGGACACCAGTCCCTAGAAATAGGGACCGCCCTGCTCCCACATGACCTCGTGTTAACTAATGCCATCTGCAAACACGCTTTTCCCGAATAAGGCCACATTCTGAGGTTCTGGGGGATCATGAATTTTGGGGGGACACTTCAACCCCCTCCAACCTGTTGGGCAGCCAGGGTGGGGGAGCTGGCAGGGGTGAAGCCAAGGTCCTGGGGAGGAGCACTCCCACGGGGATCCCAGAGGGTGGGGTGGGGCGGGGTTTCAGGGGATGGTGGGTCAGTGCTGGGGGAGAACCAGCAAAAGGAAGATGGGACTGAGCCAGGAGATGAGGGTCCCTGTTCCCCACTCTCCCCCCCAGCCACACTTACACACACACGTGCATGCATGCAGGACAAGGTCATGTCCCTGTGTTTGCCTGCCATGGCCAAGGGTCCTGCTATCCCTCCAGGCTCCTCCTAGGACCCAGTGCCTGCAGAAAGTCCTGCCCAGCGACCCTGGGCCTTCCTGGGCTTGCCGCGGGCGCCTGGCTCCCTCAATGCCACCGGGCAGGAGGTGGGCGATGGGGTGAACCTCCCATCTCAGCCGCACCCTGCCAGGGCCTCAGTCGCCCTCGTCAGTGAAACGGGTGATGCTCTGCAGGGGGCTGCTGGGGGTGACTTCAGCATTGGGCCCGTGGGGGTGTCCCCTCCAAGGTGGGACAGGCCCTCTCTGTCCCAGGGGAATGGGGATGACGCAGGAGTGGGGGGCCCAGCTCCTGGGCTGAGGGCAGAGCCTTGGGAAAGTCCTGCACAGGGTGGGGGGGGCCTTCCTGGTCCCTGGGCTTCCTGGGCTCTGTTGGCTGTCACCACAGCACCCCTCACACCTGCACACACACTCACACAGACCCTCGCTTGCTCTCACTCACAAGCACACACTTATTCTTACACACTCCTGCTCACATGCTCTGCTCCACACACCCACACTGACCCCTCCTGGCCGCCATTCACGCCAGACACTCCCCCTAGCGAGTGTGCAAACAGCATCTTCCAGGATGCCAGGTCTCCCTTCCCCCTCTCTGGGCTCCTCTCCCCTCCCTTCCACCCCTCTTTCTCCTCCCTCTCCTCCCCTTCTCCTTGTCTTCTCTCCCCTCTCCCCCCTCCCTCTCCCTCCCTTTTGCTCCCCCTCTCCTCTCCTCTCCCCTCCCACTCTCCCCTCCCTTCCTCCTCTCCTTCTCCCCTGCTTTCCCTCCCCTCCCTTCCCCTCCCCTCTTTTTCCTTTCTGTCTGGGCCTCCCTGCCCCAGTTTCTGGGTTGTCCCAGTGGAACTCAGAGAACAGGCAGTTCCCGGCCCATCCCACCACTTCCCTCCTCCTGCCCTTTCCTGGAAGCTTTGGAAACCAGAAGGAGGCCAGGACAGAGCAGGATGGAAGCCCAATGGAGCTGAGCATGGAGCTGAGCAGGGAGCTGGGCAGAGACACAGCCCAGCACACAGTGGGGCCTCAAGGGTCCAGCTTCTGTCCTCCAGACCCTTTCTGGGCCTAGTTCATTTAGGGAGGAGGGGAGCACCCCAGCTTCTAAGCAGGTGTCCCCACCCTCCCCACACGCAGCTCCTCCTGCACAGATGGCCCTCCCCTGGTCCAGGCTTACCTTTCAGGGATGATGTGACAACAGCTCCCCCACCATCCGTGTCTGCTGTTCAGCCTCTAGGCCCACAGCTGTCCTGTGGTTGGTGGGACAGCTTCCGGGTCCCTGAGACACTCTCTTTTGCTCCTGTGCAGGGACGGGGTGGCCTGGGTGAGGACGGCCTGTGGAAGCCCAGACCCAGGGCCCACTCCCGCACCCACCTCTGAGCCCCACTTTCCTGGCACACGGGGGCTGTGTCTGGATCGCACAAAATAGATGCTTGGCCCCCGGGGGCATTGTTCCTGAGCATACAACTTCATCTGACCGTGGAACCCGGCCCCAAGTCACAGGCAGGGAAGGGTCAGCTGCAAGACCCCATCTCGGCCCCTCCTTCCAGGACCGCGCTGCCCCTGCCACCCCACTGCCTGTCTACACTGTTTTGTTTTGTTTAAGATTTTATTTATTTATTTGTCAGAGGGAGAGAGGGAGAGAGCACAAACAGGGAGAGCAGCAGGCAGAGGGAGAAGCAGGCTCCCCGCTGAGCAGAGAGCCCCATGTGGGGCTGGATCCCAGGACGCTGAGATCATGACCTGAGCCAAAGGCAGACGCTTAACTGACTGAGCCTCCCGGGTGCCCCTGCACTGTCGTTAACACTAGCGCTAGTCACTGAGCACACAGACGTTCCACCCTCGTCATCCTCAGTTCCCAGGACTAGGTTTATTATCTCTCTTTTCCTACACAGGCTGGGGTCAGAGAGGCGAGGTCGGGGTGGGGGTGCCAACCTGGTTGGCCTCTCCCAGTCCCTCCACTGTGCCAAGTGTTCCAACCTCAGGGCCTTTGCACTGCTGTCTCCTCGCTAGAGCTCTGTTCCCCTTGCTATGTGCCTCAGGGACTCCTTGGTGTTCTTCCTATCTCAGCCTGAATGTCACCTCCTTGGAAAGCCCCTCCCCCACCCCCGCCCCCGCAGCCCCCTCACAGAATCCAGTGACCAGCCAGGAGGCACTTATAACAACGAGCCCAATGTATCCAGGCATTCGCTGGTTTTCTGCCTGTCCCCTCTGCTGCCCGTAACTTCCCTGAGAGCAGGCACGAGGCGTCGCTTGTCACAGGGCCCAGCGCAGCATCTGACACACAGTAGGTGCACACGGAATAGATAGGACCTGCTGGGAACAGTGCTGAGGGCTTCCAGACCGTGGGTCTCTGGCCCTAGTGGGGCCAAAGGCAGTCTCCAGACTCCATCCCCTGGAGGGGACTGACTGGGTCAGGCCAAATGGCCTGGGCTGGGCTGGAGTGTCTGGGAAGGACAAAGCAGGTCACAGCACGTGGGGCAGAGCCAAGCTGCAAGGCCCAGGAGCTCATGAGCCAGTGGCCGGGGAGGGGGGGGGGGGGGGCGGGAAGGGCCCCAAAAGGGCTTGGTGGTCGGAGGCTGGGGCATGGGGCCCTATGGCACACGAACACTTGGGGTGGGACCCAGGGTCAACCCTATTTGCAGATTGTCCCCTCCCCTGGGCAGCTTATGGCTGGGCTCTGGCCAGCCTAGTCCAAATCCCCACCCCACCCCTTACTGACCATGTGCCTGAACGTCACGCCTCTTTGCTCAGCCTCCCCCAGCCCAGGGCCTGGAGACCGGGGGCTTTGGGGGGACCGAGGGACCCTCTCATGGGCCCAGCGAACACCAGGCCAGTCCTAGATGCTCTCCGTCCTTGCCCAGACGTGTCAACCGAGAAGCAGCAGACCAGCGGGTGAAGGAAGGACCTCGCGGGGACTTAGTTCTGGTGTTTATACGGGGAAATGTAACATTGTGTCCAAATCAGCTGGTTCGGTTCAGACACCCAGGTCACAGAGCTTTTACTCTTATGCAGGGGCAGCCAGCCTCCATGCTGACCTCCAGTGAGCCCGCTCCCTGGGACTCACATCGTGAAGTGGCCTCCCGTCGGGGGCGGGCTGACCCACGTGACCCACGGGGGCGGCGGGAGCGAGCGGCGTGGCCTCCGTCTTGGCCCCGGACCGCTGCTGCAGGGGAGGCGCGCCGGGCCGTGGGGACGCTCGGGCGCGTGTGGAGAGACCCGCGTGGGGAGGACAGCCGCGTGAGTGCGACAGCGTGGCCGAGGGCACGTCAGCCCCGTCCAGGCTGCAGGTGAGTGACCTGGGGCAGAAGCAGCCGGCGGCTCAGTCCCGGATCCCAGGCCCTCGGAGGGAGGATGGGTGTTCACTGTGGGGACTCTGCTCCCCAGCAGAGCCGGCTGGCACACACGTTTGGTGGCCTTTTCCTTCCAGGGTCCCCCCGTTCTGAGAAAGCCGTCCCTGAGCCGCTGTCCGGCAGGAGGCCCCCCTCGTGCCCCTGCTCTGAACAGGAGACTGCCGTCCTCCTTCCTTCTGATTGCAAGTGGATCAGAAGGGTGGCTCTGAACCCAGGAGCCAGGAGTAACCGGTTCAGGGGTGGCCGCTCTGCAGAGCCCGCAGTCTGACCTCAGGGAGCAGGGTCAGAGGAGGAACTGAGGCGCAGGTGTCATGTTGGGCTCGGCCGGGGCACCCGGGGTCCATCCTGTGTCAGCTCCCGGGGAGCCTGTGGAGGGATCTCAGAACTGTCTTTGGGGCAGCATTTACCCACTGGCTTCTCCCCTGGCTGAGTGGTTAGGGGTGGCTGCACGGGCATGACTGCTCGAGCGTGGAGCTGCCCCCAAGGGCCTCCCACCTGGGGAGAAGCCTTGGGGAGGACGCAGGTGGGATGTATCCCGGGCCCAGGCAAGGGGCCGGCAGGTGACACCCTGAGTGGGCGCCTGCCCGGAGCTGTTCACCCACCCCAGTGTGGCTGGTGTGGGGTGGGGCATAGGAGATGTGGGTTGGCATCAGGACTGGTTCGATCCAGGGACCTGCAGGCCCCGCCCCCACCCTGCTGTGGAACACATCCTGGCAAATGACCCCGCACAAACCGCACAGTTTCTGTGGCACTGGGCAGGTGCACATTCCCTGATCCTCCACGGAAGCGGGCCGTGGCTCCTTGGGCTTCCCCAGTGCTCCCTGCGGTCCCACCGAAGTCCCACACACAGTGGGCCCACCAGCGCTTACGCGGGGCCACGAGCAGCGGGACCGGCACAGGGTCGTTGAGCAGAGAGATGGGCCCCAAGGCTCCAATGTTGTGTCTCACATGTTCCTTTCCTCCCAAACCACAAGGAAGCAGACCAGTCAGTACCGTGAGTCAAGCTCCTTGAGTTTGGGCTTTGAGGGAGAAGAGCAAAGGCCCAGCTGTGCTCCAGGCCAGCCCCGGGCCTGCTGGAGAGTGGATGCAGGAGAAGGGCAGGCAGCAGAGACAGGCTGGCGGCTGAGCCAGGGTTGCACAGGAGGGTGGGGACAGAGGGTCTTCTGGGCATGGGGGGGGTACCCACCGGAAGAGCGAGCCATCTCAAGAGCCCTGACAGGTGGGCCCCGCCGTGCCCCCTTCACAGAGGGGTGCAGTGCCCACTGCTGAGTGGCCGAGCTGAGACCCAGCCCTGGGCTGTGGGCCTAGCTCCGCTCCTTGCCCAGGACCCTCCTGTCCTCCTGCTCCCCGGTCCAGCCTCAGTGATGCGGGAACCGGCCCTTCTCCCGTGCCTCTGCCGCTGGCAGTAACGTGTATGAGCAACATCTTGCTTAACCCTGGGAACAGCAGGGCAGGAAAAGGGAAGGAAATGAAGCACGCCTGATGACACGGCGGGGGCCAAGCCCTGGGACGGCAGCAGTCACTTCTCACTCTGGCCGAGGGCTCTGTCATCAGCCCATTTCACGGGTGGGAAAACCGAGGCCCCTGGAGTGAAGTGAGAGGCTCTGGAGCCGTGTCCCTCGTGCCCCGCAGTCCTGTGTCCCTTCCTGGAATAGACCCATTACCCCAGCAGTGTGATAAGCAGGGGGCATGAGCGAGGGAAGAAAAGCCCCCCAGCTCCCATGGCTTGGTTCCTTCCAGACCCTCTGTGCGTCTCAGCCACATGCAGATGTCACGTTGGCCGTTGTGACCCTTGGGGCCTCACAGAGCTGCTGTTGCCCCAAAGCCCCTTCACTTCCTTGTGGCCACACCAGATGTGCAGTGACGAGGTTTTGAAATCTCTGTGGTTCTTTTTTTCTCACATTAAAAATTCTATGTAATTATTGCAAAAAAAATGTAAAAATAGGCAAAAAGAAAGAAAAACCACCTGTCATCCCACGACCATTCAGCAGCGCCCGTCCTTTGTTGATCTGTTCATTGAGCAGAGATTTACTGAGCACCTACTATGTGCCCAGGGTACAAAAACGAACCAAACAGAGACGTGCATTTACAGAGAGGGCCGCCTCAGTACCTCAGTACCTCTCATCTGTGCCCCGCCCCCGGCATGTCACGGCTGGGGCGCCAGGCAGCTCAGTCTGCGGAGCAACTGACTCTTGGTTTCCTCTCAGGTCTCATGACCTCAGCGTCGTGGGATGGAGCATCGCCTCGGGCCCCTCGCTGAGCAGGGAGTCTGCTCGAGATTCTCTCCCTCCCTCTGCCCCTCCCCTTGCCGGGCGCGCTCACATTCTCTCTCTCTCAAACAGATAAATCAAAATCTTTTTTAAAATAGAAGAATATCTTCTCTTTTTAAAATTATTTATTTATTTATTTTTAAAGATTTATTTATTTATTTTATGGGGGAGGGGCCGTGGAAGAGGGAGAGAGGGAGAATCCCAAGCAGACTCCCTGCTGAGCCTAACACAGGGCTCCCTCTCATGACCCTGGGATCAGAGCCTGAGCCAAAATCAGGAGTTGAATGTTTAACTGACTGAGCCACCCAGGAGCCCTAATAAATCAGTCTTTAAAGAAAACAAAGTGTGTCATGGCGTGGCTGTCTACACCGCGGTATCTCAAACAGCGTGCCTCCAGGCCGCTCCCACACGTGCCATTTAGACGGGTATGGAGGGCATTCCACATCACAGATTTCCCTGCCAAGCCCTTCCAGGTGCAACCCTGTGTCGCCGGAGCGATGGCCCAGCTGCTGGGGTGAGTCTGTGGCGTGGAGGTGACGGGGCCCTGGCTCCCCACCCTGGGGTCTTCCCCGCCGTGCCCTCCTGTGGGGCACACTCTCGCAACTGGGCTCGCTCTGGAGGAGCCCCTCGTCCTCCCACGGGGCAGACTGCTGGCCCCTCAGACCAGAGCTCCCCTGCGACACTGAGGGCAGGAGGGGAGGGGCATCTCAGGAGGCAGCCTGTGCACTTGGCAGGACACTGGCCCTGATCTCACCACGAGGGAGGTGTTAGGACCCCCACTTCTCGGACGCAGAAGCAGAGCTGGAGCGGAGCGTGTCTCCTGCCTCTGGGTTAGCCACTCCTCGGGGCTCATGGTGCACCGCTGGCCACCTTGTCATGGAGAATGAATGATGGATGAATGAATGAATGCTCCATCTCTGGGCCCATCTGCCTGGGCTGCAGCAGAAAGGAGACTGGCTTCCAGGCCCGTATGCCCTTGGGCGAGCCACCTCCAGGTCTGGTGGCAGGGGACTCCGGTGTGGGGAGCCTGTTCTCTGGGACCCTGGGCATGAAATGCTACTTCTGCTGGCCTTGGAATCCTCAGCCCTCACGTGGGCATGATGAGGTTTCCCGGTTCGGGAGGGTTCAGGGCGATGCCGCTAAGGCCCCGGCACGGTGCCCAGCGGGCAGCATGTGCTCCACGGAGGCTCAGTGCTGCTGGCCTCGTCCTCACCACTTCCCTCGCTGCCGGGGCCGAGCTGCGCCCCCTCCAGCCCCAGGCTGATGGAGAGTGGGCGAGGTCTGCGTAGGTCAGCCCCCAGCCAGGCCCGGGTGCAGAGAAGGAGTAAAGACAGGAGACAGAGCTGCCCCACGTGCCTGGGACAGACCCCAGGAACAAGCAAGGTCAAGTGGGAGCTTCCACCGCAGGGCAGGTTCCAGCCATGAGAAGACCGGCCCACCTCCCCCAGCATGCCCGGGTATGCACACGCACACACTCATGCAGACGCGTGTGTGCACATATGCCCAGTGACACACGTGCCTGCACACCTAGATACAGACGTGCACACACATGCATGCACACAGACACACTCATGCAGACGCGTGCGTGCACATATGCACAGTGACACACGTGCTGCACACTCAGGTACAGACGTGCACACACACAGGCAGACACGTGTGTGTACATGCACACACGCAGCGATACGCACATCTATACACGGAGACGGGAACAAGCACGCACACACACACACACTCCACCCCTGCTGCTTTACTTTGCTGCCTGCATGTATCCTCACCTAACATACTATTTATTTCACGTGTTTGTCATGAACTTGGGGTTCAGGTTTCCTGGACTCACAGCCGGGCTCGGCCCCCGCTCGGTCAGCTCGGGCTACTGTAACGGGCACCACAGACACTTATCCTCAGTCTGAGGAGGCAGGGGCCTGAGAGCAGGAAGCCGGCTGGGGGGAGCTCCTGGGGGGCTCCTCCTGGTTCAGTCTTCTCACTGTGCCCCCACATGGTGGAGCGAGGCCGGCTCCGCCCTCACGACCTAACCATCTCCTAACGCCCCACCTCCTAATACTGCCCCAGTGCGGGTTAGGGTGTCACCACGAATTTGGGGTGACACAAGCACGTAGTCCAGGGCAGCGGTGTGCTGGCTGGGGGGCCCTGGGAAGCTGCCGTCCTGTCCGGCACCTGAGACTCTCCCCCGCAGACAATAACGCGTCTCCGCGCGGAGCCCCGTGGCCTCTGACTCCCGGCGGCCCCTCAGCTTTGCTCTGGCTGCACCCACCCCACCCAGACTGGCACCCGCCACGCAGCGCGCATGCAGTCCATGCTCGAGGATGCGGGCGCAGCCCCGGGCAGCCTGCCAGGGCTCGGATGTAGAGGGCGCGGGGCCCAGGTAGCCCCCGGCCCGGCTCCTGTCCATCAGGAAGTCAGAGCTGACTCAGGAGGGTGGACAGCTGGGGCCCAGGGCCAGGCCAGACCCTGGGGAACTGGTTTGAGACGCTCTTCCTCTTCCCAGCACAGCTCGGCATGTGGAGGGGCTGGGCAGGAGGGAAGGCCTGTAGTGCTGCAGGGGGCGGGCGGTGTCCTTCCCTCCTGAAAACTCTGGGTTGCCGAGCCAAGCCGCACTCACCCAGGCCTCAATTCCACCGCAGCAAGGGCCTGGGACTCCCCGGCCGGACAGGTGCCCTCCCTGGCATCACCTGGCACTTTCTCTTGGCCTCAGGGCCCCTGTGGCCTGTCCAGACCATGTTGCCACATGTGGACCAGCTGGGAGCCAGGGCTCCGGGCTCAGAGAACCCCAGGTCAGACCCTAGCTTTGCCACAGTCTTGCTGGGTCACCCGTGCAAGTCCCTCAGCTTCTTGATCTGTGAGACAGAGTACCCTTCTGTTTGTGTTCGTGGGATTTCCAGCTTTGCAAACACTGATCAGCTCCTACCATGCGCAAATGTGGCACGTGCTCTGAGGCGGGCTCGGTGCCACATGGGTTTGTGGCCAGCTGGCTCCCAGCTGTGGGTATATTCTTGGTCCCCTAGCGCTGCCCCTCTGTCCTGGGCTCCCGGGGGTGGGGGCCTGGATGTGGGGTCTCTGACCCTCTGAGTCCTCACCTACCTGCCCTGACGTGGCTGAAGTGGCCCCATTTCTGTCACCTTTGGGTGTTGGTCTACGCAGAGAATGGCCGCGTGCTCTGTGCTCAACAGCAAGGCCTCTGTGGGGCGCCCACTGCCGTGCCCATGGGGACCCACACTCTGTCACACTCTGAGGTGCAGAGATGTCCGTGAGGCTGCCTCAGCCCAGTGTGAAGGTGCAGGCCAGGGCTCCAGTCCCCTCTGTCCTCAGTTTCCCCGCATTCTCCGGGGTTTCCTCATCCCCACCTCACTGTCACAGGGGACTCAGCCGGGGACGGAAGCTGGCTGGCCTGCACTGTGGGAGGCAGGCCGGGCCGGGGGCAGGCAGGTGCCTCTCACCCATGTGTTTCTGCGGAGCGCGGAGCGCGGAGGTGCGCGGCGGCCTGCAGCCGGCTCTCTCGTTCTCTGTGAACTGCTCCGTCAGCCCTTCCCCGGGCCGGGAGCTTGGAACTCTCCTCCAGGCCGCGGCCAGATCCGGGAAGTGCTGCAGGTGGCAGGAAGTCTAGGGGAAACCCAGAGCGGTTAGCAGCTCATGAGTATCAGCCCGCACACAGCCCTGCTCGGATGTGGCCAGAGAGACAGACATGAGGAAGGCCAAGATGGTCCAGAACGCCCCACCAGGGGGCTGGTCCGGGTCCTTCGGGAGCAGGGAGCCCCAGAGGGCTCTGGCTGTATGGACACTGAACGGGTATGGGGTGAAGGTAGAGACCACACAATATTCTGTCGTCCAGGGAGCAGCGGTGAGGTCCCGCTAGGGGCAGTGGCTGGTCGGCGAGGTGTCTGGGTGGAGAATCAGCAGGTGGTGGGGGCCACAGTCTGGGCTGCCCAGAGGTGAGTTGCCCTCCCCACCCCCATCCTCACGCGGGGTGTGGCACATGGTAGGTGCTCAGCAAGTGAGGGATGCCGGGTGGCTCGCTAGCTGTCAGGTGCGGTGCCAGGTGCTGTCACGGCCCACGATGTCATCTCCCGAGACAAATCCCAGCTGGCCACAGGTCAGGTGAGGGCCCTTGGCCAGGTTGCTTCCCCCTCGGGGCCGGTCATATGGCATGCTGCTCCGGGTTACCGGGAGGAGTAAATGGAACAGGCATAGGAATGGAAGGGCTTGTGAAGGCTCCAGGTGATGGCAGTTTGGAGGGCAGCCTAGCTGTAAATACCCCCGAATCCCCATGTTAAAAAAAAAAAAAAAGAACAATTGGAGAGCAAAATCAAAGAACAGCATTTATGACAAGACTCAGATAAAGATGTCCCCATGACCCCCAAAATAGAAGTAAGTGGAGATAAGCTGACAGTGTTCAGGTTCTCCCCAGAAAAGGGAGCTCAGGTCCCTCTGATCTCAATTTCCCTAAACCCATCTGGAGTTCCGTCACTCCACCCGTCAGAGGATGGGCCTCAGAGTAGGGGCTTGGCCCCCAAAGGACCCTACATCCATATGGGTGGAAAAGAAGGATGCAGCTGGGCGGCCTGACAACAGGACAGCCCTCAAGCGGCCCCAGGACCCCGCCAGCAGCGTGCACAGCCTCAGAGGACAGCCGCTGGCTGCAGGAGTCTCACTGTCCCAAAGCAGGTGAGCACAAGGGCTGCAGGAGGTGTGGGGGCCGAGCCTCGTGAACCCTCAGAATGACCAGGGAGCCCCGAATGTGAGACACCGAGCCATGTGTCTTGCCCGATGCAGGCAGACGCAGGCTCAGAGAGTTAGAGAAGCAGTCCCAGACCATAGCACCTAAAAGCTCAGAAACCAACTAATCTCACCCAAATGTGAGCAACAGAAAAGCACTGAGATTAAAATTCCATAATGATGTTCTTATGTAAAAAGAGAGAATAAAAGGCAGAATAATACCCCAGGTAGACAAGGAAAGCAGTCCAGAAAGACACACCACAAACCAGACCAAAGTTGTGACCTACCGTTTTCAGGACCAAAAATGATCCACGTGAAATGAAAAAGGAGAAAAGTAACCTGCTCTTCATTCCAAGGTGAGCTGACAGATGTTAAGGACACAGTAAAAGCCAGGAAAAGAGCAGTGTAGACCGGAGATAGAAAACCCAGGATAGGAGGCACCAAAATTCAGGAAAGATTCAAAACAAAGGAATAAACAACTGTGGAAATAAAGACTAAAATAGAAAGAGCACGGTAGATAAAGCCTTGCGAGAAACAAAACAGTGACTAGGAGGAACGCTCTTAAAATCCAAAAAGAAACAAAGGCGCAGGTAAAAAGCATTCCAGAGAAAGCTGACCCTCGCCTACCAGAGGTCCGTTGGCAAAGAAGACCCAACATAGAGGTAGCAGGAGCCCCTGCACGAGGCGGTCACGGACGAGGAATGGACAAACGCTAACACTGCAATTCCAGACAACTTCCCTGAAATCGGAGCTGGAACTACGTATCAAGAGCACACCGTGTATTTGAGAATATAAACACATTCTAGTAAAATCCTTTAAAGAAAAAGGAGGAAAATCCCTCAGGAATTTAGGTAAAAAGAGTGAGGGACTTACAGGGATGAAAATTCGATTGTTTTCAGACTTTCCAATGGCAATGCTTCCTGCCAGAGGAAAGTGGAGAAGCATGTGTAAGATACCCAGCAAAGTAAATGTGAGCCCAGTACCGAGCCTCCGGCAAACCAGACCTTCAGGCAGGAGAGGTGTGCGGGCACGGGCTGCGGGGAGTCAGGGACTGCTCCCGCCAGGGTCTGAGGGTCCCAAAAAACCATCTGGAGAATGAGCAACCAGGGAAAGTCTGGAAGGAAGATTGGCTCTAGGACCAAAGCTAAGAGACGTCTGTGAGGATCTAGGACTGCACAGGATTGCACAGGATCGCACAGGATCGCAGATCCTACCAACGACATAGGCACAGGAGAGACATAGAAACCAGAGTGAGACTGGGGAGAGCCTGCGAGACGGTGGGTTGTCTCAGGAATCATCCCTGTGGTAGTAACACTGGTATTGTTACTCCAAGCCGGTGGAGTGTGGGATGAGGGAGAGAGCAAATGAGTAATTATGAGAAACTATGATGTGATTATCAGGTTCTTTGAGCCTGAATTCTAAACGTGCAAGGAAAGGGGTAGCAGGTGTGCGACAGACTTTAAGTCAAAATGCTGGAGGCCTGGAGTTTGAGTTGGAAGTATCAGTTTGAACTCATGAAGCACTTTATAGTTAAAAGAAATATTGGTATATTTCCTAGCTCTGTCCACCAAAAAAGCTTCTAATTTTTTAAATTTTCATTATTATTATTTTTAAGATTTTATTTATTTATTTGACAGAGAGAGACAGCCAGCGAGAGAGGGAACACAAGCAGGGGGAGTGGGAGAAGAAGAAGCAGGCTCCTAGTGGAGAAGCCCAATGTGGGGCTCGATCCCAGAACGCCAGGATCACGCCCTCAGCCGAAGGCAGACGCTTAACGACTGCGCCACCCAGGCGTCCCCAAAAAAGCCTTTTTTAAAAAAAAGGACTAACTCAGTATAAATGAGCGTCCCTGGAGTCCACACTGTGCTCTTGAAATGCAGTTTCTTACAGAAATAAACCAAGGCTTTTTGGAGAAATGGCTGATTCGGGTTTTGCAGCAGGAAATAGACAAGATGAGCCTGGAGCATCTGGACACACCAGAGAGCAAGAAAGCCGCCACAGACCAGGGTCGTATTGAAAGATCTCTGGGTCCAAACTTGCAGACGTGTCCACTGGCCAAAGATGGTCAAGTTCAGCCGGAAAAAGCATCGTACTTGCAACTGATTGAGACTTTCAACTACGTCCACATCCGTGTGTCCACGCTGAGTAAACAAAGACCCTGACTGGTCACCTGCATGGGGTGAAAGCAGGTCAGTTCATTACTTCCACACTGGCAATGAAAAGGAAAGACTCTAGTATTTCCAAAGGGCGCAGTTGAACCACCTTGTCTAGCGACGGCAATGGGAGATGACAAGGGGAGACAGAGCCTGCAGGAAAGCCATTTCTGTACGGGGCGGCGTTTGCTTCAGGGCAGGTAAGGCTATGACGTCACGTGGCCCGTCGAGCAGCTGAGGCGGGGCGACAGTTTCCTTTCCTGGCCTGGACGGCAGTTAAAAGGGATCCCGTTGATGACACTTCACTAAGTTGTACATAGGTTATGTGTGTTTCTCTGTAGATGTTTTATCTTACGATACAAACGTGAACAAAGAAAGGTGATTTTTAAGGTGGTAGACGCTGTTCCCCTCGTGGGGGAGGCTGGTTACTATTGCTGGAAAACCTGATTAAAGGCCAGTAGGAATAATCAGGGACAGCAGACCAAGGATGGCTTCCTGGAGGAGGTGAAGCTTGGAGAGTGGATGGGATTTGGTTTAGACCAGGGCTTCTCAACCTTGACACTGTTGAAATTTGGGGTGGAGAATTCTTTGTTGTCGGGCTGCCCTATGCATTGCAGGATTTCAGCAGCACCCCGGTCTCTATCCACGAGACACCAGCAACCCCTCCTCCCCCAGTTGGAACATTAAATGTTTCCAGATATTACCAAATGCCCCCTGGGGACAGAATTCCCCAGTTGAGAATCACTGGTTTAGAGAAGCATAAGCAAAGAAGAAATGAACAAGAAACCCAGAACTTTTGGGTGTGTCTGCTTGTAGGTCCTCCTCTCCTTTCTTTGGATTTTGGGCCTGTGAGAGACCAGAGTGGCTGCTGGTCCAGGCCCCATGGGAGTCTGTTTCCCACCCGAACTCCTGCAGGCCTGCCGGGAGTCATGGCTGGGGGCCCCATGACTCCAGCTGTGGCCAGAGTCAGGAGGCAGGATGGTCACAGACACCCCCTGGTGCTAGAACACGTGCTTCCACCCTCGCCAGCCTAGGAAGAACCCGGAGCCGGAGAGGGAAGTGCCAGGCTGTGGCGGAGCAGGGGCCCTCAGGGACAGCGTCCCTGACCCCAACAAGTCCTGTCTGTGCGGCCCGGAGCCATAGCCTGGTGCCATATGGGCTCTTCAGGCACTGAGCTCAGGCCCCTCATTTCACTGGTGGGGAAACTGAGGCACACCAGGGGGACGGAGCCGCCAGAGCAGCACTCAGGTGTTCTGATTCCCGAGGAAGCTGAGACCCCTGAATCATTGTGAAGCACCTATGATGTCGTACGAACGTCCCCTGGTCGGTCATTTCTGAGCAGCTCCCGCACGCTTCGCCCTGGGCTGACTTCTCTCTATACCCCTTCATGGAATTCCGTAAAGCCCCCTGAGGCCAATTCCTTGCAGGGGCAGAGGACTGGAGGGGCGGGTGACATGGCCACTCTGTGTCCTGGGGCGTCGAGGACAGACTGCGAACCAGAGGCTGGGTGTGACGCGTGCAGCGAGCCGTCGGCCAGCAAGGCGGCTGCCGCTGCGGTAACGCCCCCTGTTGCTGATCACGTTCTAGTTCCGGACAGACAGACAGACCCTCCTGTCCACACCAGGGAGGACTGCGCTCCCGGGGCCCCGAGTGCCCAGAACGCCCAGGGGCCGCCGTGCCAGGGGGTGGGGGGCGGCGGCGGGGGAGGGTCACTCAGGCCTCACCACCCCAGTTCCACTTGGATTTGCCTGAGATTTCATTTGAAGCCAAGAATCCTGCCATTTTAAAAACAAGTTCTTGGGGCGCCTGGGTGGCTCAGTCGGTTAAGCGTCTAACTCGTGGTTTCGGCTCAGGTCGTGATCTCAGGGTCGTGGGATCGAGGCCCGAGTCGGGCTCCCTGCTCAGCGGAGAGTCTGCTTGTCCCTCTCCCTCTGCCCCGCCCCCGATCCATGCTCTCTTGCGAGCTCTCTCTCTCTCAAACAAATTAATTAATTAATTAAATCTTTAAAAAACAAGTTCTCAAACCACAAGCTTAGATTATCTATGGTTAGAGACCACAGTGAGGGCTAGAGAAGACAAGACAGGCAGATGTCCTGAGGAGTGAGGACAACGTGGGCCAGGCGGGCGTGGCTGATGTCACGTCAGGGGCGGACTCTCCCCATCCTCTGTGGCTGTGTCCCAGCCCTCAGAACTCGTCACTGTGCTGCTGGGCTCACGGATTCTGGGGGCATGAGTTTGGACGGGGCTCAGGGGAACAGCTTGTCTCTGCTCCATGACACCCAGGGCCCCAGCTGTGACGGAGCTCATTCAGCAGCTGGAGGCTGCAGCCACCTGCAGGCTTCTTCACTCCCATGCCAGGGTGACGGGGCTCAGCTGGGACAGGCCGCGGGAGCCCGCCGTGCGGCCTCACCGTGGGGCCTTGCTTCCTCACCACGTGGCGGCCATGTCTGAGCATCCCAAGGGGAAACATCTGGAGACGAGTTGTCCGAGGAAACCAGACAGACGGTCCAAGGGCTTTCGTGACCCAGCCTCGGGAGGCCGTGCTGCGTGACCTCGGCTGCACAGTGCTAGAGCACTCACCAAACCGTAGACTCGAGGGGACAGGACACACAGCCCTGCTCTCAGCGGGATGAGTGCCCAAGATTTTGCAGTCATTGTTTTAAAAACCACCACACTGACAGTTACTGAGCACGTCCTCCGTGCTAGGTACCGTGTAAAGGCACGAATAGCCAAAACCATCTGAAGTTGTTGGCAGTGTGGGTGCCATTCTACAGAAGGGGAAACTGAGGCACAGACAGGGTAAGGAGAGCCTGGTGCAGAGCTAGTAAGTGGCAGAGGCCATGTCAGACCCACGTCCCTCCCCTGGTTGAAAACCACCTATTTCTGCCAAGTGCACTTAGAATAAACTCAGCCTCCCCACCCTGACTAGGAAGACCTTGGCTCATCTGGCCCTGCCTCGTCACTGCCTCCTCTCCTGTCCCATTCTTCCCGCTCAGCACACTCTCCAGCCACACCGGACATGACATGTGGGCCCGTTGGGGGCTCTGCCCCAGTCTGCCTCTCTCATCATTAGATTCCAGCTCCCTCGGTCTCTTCTCCCGCATCCTGGCTTCTGATACAGACTGAAAGGCTTTCATTGTTGTATTTGTTTTATGTCCCCCACCTGCTGGAGTGTAAGATCCAAGAGAGGACACTATGCCCTTCTCGTGGGTGGTGGTACCTTCAGCCCCTGTCACGGCCTGGCACATAGTAGGCACTCAGTGGACACAGTGGGGGGTGGTTGGTGAGTGTGTGCGTGTCTGACCCGGCGCCTGCTTCTCCACCACTGTGTAATCGCGCACAGTTGTCCGGCACGCTCATTCACTGGTGCCTGCTGCGTGCACAGAGTGGAGGCGTATGTGATCATGGTGGGCTCAGCGAGAGCCTGCTCCGTTGTGGGGGGCCTTTCAAGTCCGTGCTGCCCAGTTTTCTCTCTGGCCTGAACTGCTTCGAGCTGCATTTGACAGATGAAGAGATCAAGGCCTTGACCTGCCCAGGGCTGCGTAGCTGGCCGGCGGTGCCGGGATCCACACAGGGCCCTTGGGGTCATCCGGTTTCCACCTTCCTGGGGAGAAGCGCGGTTACTAGATGCAAGTGACTTGCCCAGGGTCACCTGGCTCCTACATGCAAAGCTGGGGCTGGAACCTGTCCCGTCTGTGGTTCCTGGGCCCTCCGAGGCCTGCCAGACTCACCTGCAGGACCCTCCAGCCGGCCTCCTCCCCTGCACTGAGGGCCACCCCCGTGGGATGTGCTGGTGAACAGGACGTGACTGACCTCAAGGAGCCGTCCTCCCCTAAGGAGACCAGAAAACCCTCTGAACGGATCTCCAGCCCCACACCAGCATTTCCTGTTTCCAGGAGAGCCGGCCCAGGGCTGTGTATGTGCCCTTCCGGAACAGCAACTGAGTGAGGTGCTCCCAGGGGACGGGCGGGCCGCAGACCTGTAGGTTCTGCACAAAGCAAGGAAGCATGATGTCACCAGAGGGAGGTAGACACAAGGACACTTCCTCTTTCGCTTCCACAGGGCTCCTGCCTGATTCAGAAGGTTCTCGAACCACAGAAAAGTTTCCCTCCCAGCCTGGGCAGGGGCTCAGTGAGCTTCTCTGGGGCTGCCCCCTTTGTGGGACAGGGAGGGTTAGAAACAGACAAAGCAGGCAGAAGTCTTCGAGCGCACAGCACCAGAATCCCAGAGCCGGGAGGGGTTTCCATGGCTGACAGCAGCCCCACCCATCCCGCCCCCTTCAAGGGTGGGAAGACTCAGTCCCCAAGGGTTCAAGCCACCACTGCACAGATAACTTGTTACCGCCATGAACAGACAAGGCCTCAATCCTGTGGTTTGGGGCTCAGGATACTCGACTTACCCAAGTCGCTTTCTCGCTGTGTGTCCAGAAGCCCACATCTCCGGCATCACGTGTTTACTCCCTGGGGTGTCTCGGCTGGAGCAGGAGGGACACCCCGATTAGGGGGACTTCAGTTCTGCCGTGGCAAGTCCTCTGTTCTCTCTGGTCTCAGTCTCCTCCCTGATATCAGGGGCCCTGGCAGCTGCCTCACAGAGCCACAGTGAGGACTACTGAGGCAGAGTGTGTGCAGATCTCAGCTTGGGGACCAGCCCAGAGTGGGTGCATGATGCTGCTTTCTGTACAACGGAGATCAGGATTATACCTTCTGTAGCCATTAAGACTAGGCAACAAGTGACAGAAAACCTCTAATAGTGGCAGTTTATGCAAGATAAAAGTTTGTTTTTTCTCATGTTAGAAAAATCTGGAACTACAGTCGCCAGAGACCCAGGTGCCTCCGATCTTTCTGCACTGCCATCCTATCATCTTGTGGTACAAAATGGCTGCTAGAGATCCAGCCATCACATCCTACCTCTGGGGAACAGGAAGGAGGAATGAGGAAGAGGGTCATGCATTTAAACGTTCCTAGAAGCCTCACATAATGGCTCCTCACTCCTATTTTGAAGAAAGGATGGGAAATGTCATTTTTCAGTTGGGCACATTGCCATCCCCAGCAATATAAAAGTTCTGTTAGAAAGGGAGAAGGGGATAATGGATATTGGGAGACCAACAGTCTCCTACACACCCTCCTCAACCTCATGGTTAAGGAGCTCTATTAACTGTAATCGTTAACCAAATATAAGGAACTGAATGTCAGAAAAAAAAGAACTAAAATAGATTTTTTTTAAATGACCCTCTTTTCACAAGGATGGCACCAAAAGCAAAGAAGGAAGGCCCTGGGGCCCCTGGGTGGCTCAGTTGGTTCAGTGACTGCCTTCAGCTCAGGTCATGATCCTGGAGTCCCGGGATCAAGTCCTACATCGGGCTTGCTCAGCAGGGAGTCTGCTTCTCCCTCTGACCCTGCCCCCGTTCATGCTCTCTCTCTCTCATTCTCTCTCTCAAATAATAAATAAAATCTTTAAAAAAAAATGAAAGAAAGAAAGAAAGAGAGAGAGAGAGAGAAAGAAAGAAAGAAAGAAAGAAAGCCCCTGCTCACACTGGACCCTAAGCCAAAGCGAACATGGAGGAGGCCAGAAGGCAGTGCAGAGGGGACATGGGGAAGAGGAGGGGCTGCATGTCACCGCCTTCGGCAGCCCAGATGCCCTGAGAGGGAGCCCCCAGGAGCAGCGAGCTAGAGCCCTACTCCCAGGCCACGGAGTGGGCCATGAAGAGAGAAGAGTACCCCATGTCCTTTCTGGGTGCCCGGGCTGGGAAGGTGCTCCGTGGCATCGTGTGGCCAAGGCCAGCTCCCTGTGGTCAGCTGGCTCCAGGCTGTGACGCTTTGGAGGTTCTGAGCCCAGAATGGCTCTCATCCCATGTCCTCCGTGACCTCTGCCCTGGCTGCTCGCCCCTGGCTGCTCGCCCCTCGCTCCCCTGCATCAGCCACCCTGGCTTTGCCACAATTTATCCCAGGCCACCTGCCGCACTTCCGGTAGGGCCTTTCTTCTTCATGGTGAAAAATAGATACGTGTAGAATTAACCATCTGGATGCGGTTTCGATGACACCAATGTTGGGAACACTGGGAGTTCTGGGCCAGAGCGCTGCCTTAGGCTTCCCAGAGCGGCTCTGGCTGCTGTCCCGAGAGGGGAGGCAGGGCAAGGACAGGGTCCGATTAAGGGCTGCTTCTGTCAGGGGAGGGGCGGGGGCGAGGCAGGAGCGACCTGGGCTCAGTCCTTGATTTGCAAAGCAGCTTTAAAGAGAAGGGGAGGCCACATACTCACTCGTTCATGTAAGACCACCACCCAGGCCCAAACCTGCTGTCTCACGTGACTCACACCGAAGCCCACCCAGTGGGGCTCTCACTGTCCGATGGGGCCCACGTGTACAGGGTCTGGGAGGGTGTGTAGAATTGGGTGGGGAGCACCCAGCTCTGAGCTCACTGGGAGTTTTCAGTGACCTGGTCAATAACAAGGGCCCATGGCAAGGTCCCCAGCCGGTTCGCCTGATGGTCCTGCCTCTGAGCCACGAAGGGGCCTCCACGAGGACCTTTTGGATGGAGGGGATCCTGGGGAGTGGGGCTCTCAGTGCAGGAACAGTCCTGGGTAAGCCAGGCGGCAGGCAGCCCAGCTTCTGCTCACATGCCCCCCCCACCCCGCCCACTCCAGGGGCCCCTCCCTGCCTGGCAACACGCTGGCGACCTCACTTAGCATCTTGTTTTGGGTGAACTGCTTCTGCATCCGTTTGCTGGGCCAGCAGTTAAGCTGTCTCCCCTTGGTGCCTCCGTGATCTGGCTCCGTCCGTGTCTGAGTGCCTGCCATCCCTAGACGCCGACTTAGCACCCTGTTCTCAGAGTCACTCCTTCTAATTACAAAGTGAGATAGGACACGGGCCGGGGTGCACCTGCTGGGTAAGCCAGGGCACTTCCAAGGAGGAGGCTTGCTGCCTGGGGACGTGGGGAAGGCAAAATGGCATGGACGGGTCTGGAAGGGCCTGGAGAATTAGACGCTGCCGAGCCTCTTCTAGTTGGGAGGCAGTTGGGTGTGTGGGGAGCAGGAGTTGAGACCGCACAGGCCAGCCTTGCATGGGCCACGCCAAGGGCTGCAGGTCATCTTGAGGGCACCAGGGAGCCATGGAGCACCCTAGGCGGGGAGGTATAGGACAATCTGATCGTGGGCAGAGCAGCTGGACAGCCTTGCCAGACTCTGGGTGCCACCCCCCAGCCTTCTGCTCAGCTCGGCCTGCACCAAGGGCCACGTCCCACGGCAGGCAGCAGTGAGGACTGGACCCCTCTGCCAGCAAGCAGCTGTCCAGCAGGGCAACTGCTATTAGGGGGCCTGGCGGGCTCCCTATGGCCATAGCGTCCGCTCAGGAGGGCAGTCAAGGTCAAGCCAAGGCGCCAGCTGGGGGCAAAGGGAGCTCCACCAGGCCAGGCTGGGGACCTGAGTGCCAGGCTGGACAAGGAGGGCAGCCCTGTGGCCACCAGTAGCCCTGGCTAGGACGCAGGTGGGGGACGTGCCGGAAGTCCAGGATAACAAAGATGCCCTGAGTTAAGGTGCTGGTGCGTGATGGGGATCAGATTTGGTGGCAAAGGATCGATGCTCCACTCCGCTGTGCCCCGAGGGCTCACCGGGCCTCTGGGGATGGACAGACACGTGGGCCTGGCTCCCATCTCCAGAGCTGCCTCGGGACGCCTCCACGCCTGACTTTTCTGAAGTAGGTCTAACGGGAGTCCTGGCCCAGAGCGTGCTGTGGGGTGGGCGTCAGTGGGAGAGGCTTGACCAGAGACCCTCGAAGAGAGCAGGCATCCAGGAACCCTCGGCTCCAATAATCACCAGCTGCAAGACGCTGGGCAGCTCTAGCCCCCGACGTTCTATGGTGTGAAATGGGATACTCGTTCTTATCTCAAGAAATGTGGTGAAGATCCAATAATAAAGTCCGTAGATAACGCTACGATTTGACAGATGGCACTATCGTCACCCTGCGGGTCTCTCTGCAAATGCCGAGATTTTAGGAAGAGCTCTGCTAAGGTTTGCAAGCGTAAAGGATCTGAGAGCGTCGCCGCACGTGTCTTTCATGTGTTTCTCTGGGTGGATTTTTTCCCACAGAATCATCAGCTGAGCATTCGTCCAACACGTCAAACACAGATAAACCAGGAAGTTAAGCCAGGGCGCCGATGCGGTGAGGGCAGGTGCTTAGCCTTCGTGCTACGCTGGCAAAACTCAGGGTGAGAACAAACTGCTTTCGGGAAGACTGGACCCCGGAGCCGGCTGCCGCCAGCACGGGGAAGTGGTGAGGCGGCCTCCTGACCCGTCTGGGGGTTGGGAAGACGGATGCAGAGATCAGGGCAGCACTTGGTCTGTTGGAGGAGAGGTTATTTTACATCGATGCACTTTTGACTAAAGAAAGGTTTCACAGTAAGGGAAAGAGCAGAATTACGGGTCGACTCGGCACTTCCATTTATGATTCTTTAAAAAGCATTTCATTAGAACCGGTTCCAAATGGTTGTAGGAAAACCCCCACAGTACCCACGAATCCAGAGTCCTCTTTCTGTTTGGGGCAGGGTGCCATGGCGTTGGGGAGGGTCGCCCCTTTGACTTAGATCCCTGCAGTGGCACGAGACGGTCACTCGGTCACTCAGCTGGGGAGCAGTGCAGGGGGGGCCACGCCCTGCTGCTTCCAAGCTCTGTGCTTCTCTGTGCCTGGCACGGGCTGAATGGCTGTCTCTGAGAAGGAAGGACTGACACCAGGCTTAGCAAGCCTCCTAGCACCCCTGGGGGCAAGCATGCAGAGCAGGGGCCCTAGACCCGGGCCCGAGGCTTGCCTCCCCACCGCCTTGGAGCGTGGCCTGGAGCAGGGCCCTGGCACTGTGGGGAGGTCTGGGGGTGCGGGCACCTGCTGACTTGTCTCTGCATCCCTGACACACACAGTGGACGCTCAGTGAACACCATTGTAGGTGCATTGGGGAATCTGTCTCTAGATTCCCTTTCAGAGACTCATTAAATACGGGCCAACACTGTGCACGAGAAACAGAAGGGCAGCTGTCCTCAGGTCGGGTTTAGGGCCTGCCCTAATCCAGGATGACCTCGTCCGAACGTGCTTCACATCTGCAAAGATGCTATTTCCAAGTAAGGTCACGTTCCAAGACTCAGGGGATGTGGATTCCGAGGGACCCTTTTCCCTCCGGCCGAGGGTCTGATGGGTGCCCCTGCTTCTTCCCTGTATTATCGCACAGTTGTCCCCTGATACAGTCCCATGTGAGGTCTGCTTCTCAGGGGCACAGGGCTGACGCACAGAGCTGTGGGGCGAGAGGCTGGGGCTTGTCCAGGGGTGGGGCGGGTGAGTGGCATCCAGAGTGGCTCCCACAGGCCCAAGACTGGCTGCCAGCTGGACAGGCGTCGGGGGGGGGGCTCTGTGGGGGCAGGTTTGGAGGAAGGAGAGACACCGGGTGGTACTGAGAATGCTCAAGGACAAGTCCTGGGGCCCAGAGGTCATTGCAGGAGGCTGGCCTGGCCCCTGACCTCCTCAGTCCCCAATCTGGTTGCTAGGGTAAGGGACACAGAGGGGCCCTGAGGGTGTGCCACGCCTCCACATGCAGGGGCTGCCTGGGAGGGCAGACCTGGTTCCGTTGTCCAGGGAACCCAGGTCATGGTGCTGACCTGAGGCTGGGCATTGAGGCCCAGGTCAGAACCAAGAATGGCCAGTCCAGGAGGGGATGCGGCTAGAGAGGAGTAGAGGAGGGGTGGGGGTCAGTGTGGGATGCTGCAGGTGAAGGCTGCGGGCAAGTTCTGGGTGGGGGGGCGAGGTGCAAGATGCCCCTAGGTTCCTGTGCCCCCTCTCCTGGGTTTCCAGTCCCTGATTGAAAGGGGAGCAGGTGGACACCATCCTGCCTGCAGCCCCCTGTCTGGCGGGGGAGGAGCTGTCTCCTTCTCCAGGGTCTGATCCCCAGTAGGAGCGGGAAGGAGCTCTTAAACTCACTCGCAGGTCAAGGGCTGTGTTTCAGGTAATGAAAATGCCTGGGACCCAAAGCCTGTGTTGCTTTTAACAAAATGCACCTTGGCTGACTCTCCCGGCCAGGCCCTTCCAGACCATTTGATGTCAGCGTCCCCAGTCCTCCCATGCAGGGTGGGGTGTCTCTCCAATGGAGCCCCTGCTCAGTGCCTGTGGCCTCCATCCTCTTAGCAAGAATGTTCCTAGATGCGTGGGGGGAAGTGGGAGGGGCTCCTTCCTTCCGTAAAGCCCCAAGCTGAGCTGAGCGTAGGCCTTGGAAGGGCTCCAGTGCTTGATAAGGACTAAGGACGTCTCTGGGTCAGGGGTGAACGGAGGAGGGGGTGACCCGGGTCCCAGGGATAGCTGTCCACCAGCTAGCTCTCGGTCTCCCTCCTCCCAGGTGTGCACGTGCAGAGGCAAACACACAGGTGTAAGTGCACGCCTGGAAACGTCAGAACCAGCTGGGGAAGAAGGGTTGGGGCTAGGCAGCAGGGGGGCCTCCAGGCCTCTGCCCCTCCCTGACCCTGGGGTCAGCCTGGCTTTGGCTTTGGAGGTGAAGAGGGACAGAGATGGGACAAGAGAGCCCCACTGCCACTCTGACCTGAGCTGGCCCAAGGGACCCAGCTCCTGGCCGGGGCCCAGGCAAGCCCAGCACTTCCGAGGCTTCTCTGTGGGTGGGAGCAGGACCACCCTCCTGGGCTGGTGAGAGAGAGTGTGACCTGCATGGACTGGCCTCCACAGGCTCCCTCAAGAGCCCTGAGAGAATGAATCCCCTCTCTTTTGGGAAGGTGGTATTTCCAGTCTGGCCTTGGAGGTCCTGCTCTGGGTTCCTGAGGCCCTGTTCTGTCCTCTCTGAGCTTCGTTCAGGACCCAGCTGAAAACACTGCCCTGGGTCGTGGGGAGACAGGAAAGCCACCAGGCCACCCCAGTGTCTATGCCAACATGCACAGTGTGTGCGGAGACAGGTCCCAGTGGATTTACAGAGCACTGTGAGGTGATGGCCTTGAACTCTCACGGTCCTGGAGCTATCGATTTGATCGACTTTGGCCAAATGGTCTGAAAATCCCTTCTAATACAGTATTCCAGTGAGGGAGCTATTGTTAACTGCCAAGCGAATGCTAGAACCCCCTGAAGAGGAGCCGAAGGGCCCACGGGGTGAGCCTGTCCAGCTGGGGAAGGCTCCAACCACGCACAGAGAAGCAGGTCGGCCTCGGGCAGGGGCCTGGGCTTTGGGGGCAGACTGACCCAGGTGCGTATCCTCACACTGCCCACCGTTCGCTCCTGGGTCAACAGCTGACCAGATGAGCCTCGGTCCTGATCTACCAGATGGGGTGGCACATTTTCGTCGCGTTGCAGGGACAATCGATAAGAGAAGGCCTGTGTATGCATCAGGCACTGAGCAGCGATTGGGCGAGCAGTCCGCAGACTTTGCCGTCATTACCACGCCTGCCCCTCACCTCCGTCGAACCCGGACAGGCTGGGTAGCACTGCAGACGGTCCCAAGGAGGGGTGAGTCCAGGGCAGGGTGGAGCAGGAGCGTCTGACTTTTCCTGAGGGTCCACCTATCACTCATGCCAGCCTCGTGGGGTCTGCCTGGCTCTCCCCCCTTGCAGCTGGTGAAGGGTTGAGGGTGGGCTTGTAGGGGTCATTCTGCCTCTAATGCCCATGCTCTTTGCACCGGACGGGATGTAGGGCAGCACCCTGTCTTCTGAAAAGTGCCGTGTGAGAGGGGCTGAACCGAGGCTCCGGAGCCAGGAGCCAGTGAGGGGGAGGCTGGCCAGTAGGTCGGAAGCCCAGGGGCAGGCACAGAGGACATGAGCCTCATGGTCAGAGGGACGTGACGAGGGACTGAGGGGTGTGTTGGGGTGCAGAGGGTCGTCCTAACTTGGGAATCAGGGAGGCAGGTTCAGGGGGCTTCCTGGAGGAGGTGGTATCTGAACGAATGAAAGGTAGGTCAGAGTTATCAGGGAGGGAAGGGGAAAGAGCGTTCTAGGGCAACAGGAACAGCAGGTACAGAGGAAAATTACCTTGAGTCACCTTGGGCCTCTCTCAAGTGCAGGTTAGCGCCTGACTTCCTCTTTTCCCCCCATTTACTGTTAGCTGTCTATTTTTACTTGTCTTAATTCCTGGTCTGGATGGGTTAAGATAGTTCTCGCATCTGTCCTCTCCTCCCACCTGAGCACCCGGCGGCAGCTGACCACAGCGGCAGCCAACGACCCGTTGGGCAGGGCTGGCTTCCCTGTTTCCTGTGGAAGTCACCTTGTGTCCCCATTCTCTCAGCCTGCCCGCTGTCTCAGGGCGTCTGGGACAGGTGCGCGGTGTCTGAAGTGGAGAAGTACCCTCCATGCAACTGCATTGTTTTAAACACAATGGTGCTCCAGAAATAGACGAGACCGTTGGCTTTCTCTTTCTTCATATATACAAAGTATTTTGTATTTACAAAGAATATGTCTAATTATAACACGGGCACCGCTGGCCCACCCGCTGAACCCTCAGACGGCCACTGCACCCGGCCCGCACTCAGCGTCAGCACCCCGCTCTGCCTCATACTCTCACCAAGGTGTGTCCTGTCCACGCTTGGACTTTGTTAAATGATGCCATAGCGGGGGTTCTCCTGTGACTTTATCCTTTTACTCAGTATCAGGCCGGGGAGATCCCTGCTGAAGGGCAGGCACCCTGCAGCCCAGCTGGACCCTAACCAGTGGACAAGGGGGACTTTGTTCTTCTTTTCATCAAATACTCCTTGAACCCCTATTACTCTGTGCCCGTCGCAGAGCCGGGACCCGGGAAGTAACGTGCCCGGAGCACAGAGAGCCTGCCTGGGGGCCCCTAGTCTGCTGGAGCCGGGCTGGGTCCATGTCGGGACAGGTCCGATTTCAACCCCACTACGCCCCAGAACAGCCAGGCACAACGGCGGCCCGCACACAGTAGACACTCAATAAATGTTTGTCGTGTAGACCGAATGTTGCTCTTAGGGGAGGGAAGTACTCTCACTTCATTTCACCACTGACGACATAGAGCATTGACCCTGTGCTCGTGAGGCCTGGCTGGACCCAGGCATGGCCTCGATCCCTGCAGGACCACAGGGCCCGGCCCGACACATGGCCCTCCACCGCTCGCGGGGGTGCCTGGCGGAGGGCTTGTTGGACCTGAGGCCAGGGTGAAGGGCCGCCCTTTGGACCCGTGCAAACCCTGTGAGATGCTGAGCTCAGAGATTACGCAGTCTCCGAGTGAACCGGCGGTAAGCATTTACCAACACATGGCTTCCTCTCATTTACGAATATTTGAAAGAGAAAACTACTTTCGACAGCGGGGCTCTAGCTGCTTAGGGTGGGCTGTCTGGGCAGGTCGGAGGCATTTGGCAAGGCGGCCCCCCTGAGGCGTGGCGGCCCCGTGGCTTTGCCGCGACCCCATCTCTCTGGGGGGCGCTCGGGCTTCATCGGCTGTGCAGCCGTTCCGCTGTCCCCTCTGCTGGAGCTGCGCCCTGGCTCTCTCACAATCCCTGTCCTTCTGCACCGTGGGAGCAGACGAAAGAGGCCCAGCCCGAGGCACAGGAGTACACGAGTTGCTCACCACGCGTGCACACACATGCACACACACACCCAGCCCCCAGGATGCCCCATTTAGATGCTCACAAGTCCGTCAAGGTCATCGGTCCCTCTGAGGCTCCTCTGCCCCGCTCACCCGCCTGGTCCCGACAAGAGAGATCTTCCTGTGCGATCACTGTGCTGGGCTCCAAGGGAGCGGGCATCTCAGCCACAGTCCCTGCCCTGGGAGCGGACGGACCAGCACGAGGGCAGAACATCAGGCCTCTAGAGGACGGTGTTGTCCACGCTGGGGAGGTGGCACGGGGGCCCGTCATCTGTGGGGCCACAGAGGAGAAGCCTGGACTCACACACACCCCCCCCCAGCCCCGTCCCTGTCCTGCCATCCTGCCTCCCAAGGGTTCCTCACTCTGGGCCCTCCCCACTCTGCACCCACTGCTCACTCGGACCCCTCGCTCACCAGCCTGATGACTGTAGAGCTCAGGTCCCACTTCCGGCCTCTGCCCTGCAGCCTGGGTCAGTCTCCTCAAATACCTCACTGGCTCCATGTCTTCCTGGGCCAAGTCCTCAGCCTCTTGCCACCATCCCCAGGACAGATGCCAGCCTCCCGAGCATGGCGCCTGAGCCTTCCCAACCTGGCCCCCGCCCCCTCTCCCGCTGTCTTCATCCCTCCCCAATGTGCGCTGGAGCCCATGCACTGGACCCTGTTCCGGGGCCAGGGCAGAGCCAACGGCAGGACAGACCTCCCCACCAGCTCCTCAGCTGCGGGACCCAAGGACTTGCTTGTGGGGCTCTGCACACGCCACACCGTCCCCACTGCCTTGCCTGCCGTGCTCTCCAGGCCTTTTCTCCCTGGAAAATGCCTCTTCACCTTCCTGGCTGGTCTCAGGGCTTTCTCCTCTTGCCCGAGCCCCCCGCCGGAGCCCTGCTCTGATTCCTTAGCGCCTCTGCCCTCCTCTCTTCCCTGGGTATGCACTTGCTGCCCAGGGAGCTCCGGGGGGAGGGCCGGGGAGGGCTTGTATTTTATTCTTTGCGGGCCCAGCTATTATCACAGAACCAGACGTATAGTAGGTGCTCAGTAAACATCCCAATAGAACCGAGCACGCGAAGGCTCAGGAGGGGAAGCGGCTTCCCAGCGAGCGCCTTCGGACAGCTTGGGTCTGGGAGCGGTCACGTCTGACTTCTTCATAGCCAACATTTTCTCCTGATGTGCTGGTCCTCTCGTTCCCCGGAGAAAACTCTTTATTCAGACTCATGTTTTTCTTTGTTTATGGATATGTAAACTTTACCAAGAAAAGTCAAAGCCTGGCTTATATTTTCACGTGGAAAACCAGCTAGCCCTCAGCTCAGGACTTTTGTGAGGAATAAATAATTTAACTGTTTTAGCTGTAGTGCAGTTCCGTGTTGCTGGAGAAGGAAAGAAGTGCCCCGGATCCTTCCAGAACACTTGTTCTCCTGGGCCCTGGGGGAGGAAAATGCTCTGGATCCCTGCAGGATTAATTTATTCCAAAGAAATAGAAGAATGCTCGGTAGGCGAACATCGGATGAAGTGCCAAAGGCCAAGACAGCCTGTCCTCCGGAAGCTATGCCCTGGGAGCAGAAGGAGGTCACACAGAAAACCTCCGGGGAGGGCGGACCCAGCCTGGCCACGGGTGGAAAGAGGACACGCCCCTGGGGCATTTGGACCCTGGAGAAAGGACAAGAGGAGTAGCTGAGCCCGAAAGGCTTAGGGAAGAGAGAAGAAGAGTCAGAAACAAGTTTGTGTTGGTGCCTCGTAGGCCAAGACACTCCCTCAGCTGTCCTCACCGTGTGTGCTCTAGGCCTTGAGTTCCTGCTTTGCCTCATGTGAAAATCTGGCCCCTGATTTCTTTCTGTTAGCGTTTCTGGGGTACCCCTGACCTTTGTTTTACTTTTAATCATCTGGTGGAATTTCGTGTTAGGTCCTTTCCTTGTTACCAGCATCACACTGGATTTTGTATTTTGACCTGTTCTCCAGGTCTGTTTTTCAACTGGAAGATTTCACACATCTGCGCGAAAGTATATTCATTCTAGACTGTAAAGCAAAACACAACAGATTACACAGCAGTCTGTTTAGTATCAGCTCACAAATGTAGGACTAAATCCCAAACTGTGTGGGCGGAGCATGTGTGTGTATGGACGTACATCAAAAACTTAACTGCTCATCCTGGGTGGTGTGAGCGTTTTCTTTTTGCTTAAATGTATTTTCTCATGAACACGTGTCACACACACACAAAGGATTAAAGTTTCATAGGTTAAGAGTCAAATAATTTGCAACCAGGTTTAAGGGCAATGGGGCACCTCAACTCTTGATGGAAGAAACTCACATTACCTCTGGAGCTCTCGGCCAGAGGAGTAAAAAGGGCAATGATTTGAGGACAATAAACACCGGCTGGAACATGGTGACGAGCACCCGAACGCTGCAGTGGGCATTTCGGGTCTGTCGTGTGTGGACGCTTACGGTTATACATGTCAACATGACCCAGTGTCCACTTACCATTAAGTCAGAGGACGGGCCCTGTAGATGATTCCTATAAACCATGAGAGCAGAAGGATATGCCGATCGCACCTGACCATCGACCGTGGTGTATGTGACGCTGGACCCTCAGAACAGCCCTGCAAAGTAGGTAGTACTATTCCATCTTACAGACAAGAAACCGAGGCCCAGAGAGAGAAAGTCACTTGCCCAAGGTCAAAGACAGCACATATTGGAATCAGGATTTGCAGCAGGGGTATGAGAATGAGGAGGCCGGAACCCTGAGTTCAGGGTTGTAGCTTGGAGGGAAATAGCCCCTCCCACTGGGGGAGGAGGTAGGAGAACACAGGTGCAGCCCTCGGCTGAGGTGTGCTCTGGGCAGCCCTGCAGGGAGGCGGAAAGCACCATGCATTTGGTGGGGGGGCCCTGACCAAGTCTGGGTAGTGCAGGACAGGCTCAGGGAGGGGTGGGGCTGGCAACATGGGGGCCCAGACTTCGAAAGGCCCATATGCCTCCCGGGTCGGACTTGTAAATATTCAAATGTCCCCGCTCTCTGCACGAGGCTCTTCCACAGTCACCGGTAGGTTCAATTTTTCCAACAGCCGGTGAGGTGGGGGTCGTCCCTGTTTTACAGATAAGGGAACAGGCAAATATTTGTCCCCTTCGGTGGATTGCCTTTTCATGCTCTTAATAGAATCCTTTGATGCACAAAAAGGTTTTAATTTTGATGAAGTCAGTTTCTCTCTCTTTCATTGGCTGTGTTTTTCTGTCATATGCAAGAAATCATTGCCAAATCCAACGTCATGAAGCTTCCCTCTATTCCCTATATTTAAAAGAATTTTAACACCTAAACCACTGCTAAAACGCACAAGGCGTGCTGCTATATAGCACAGTTTGAGACCGGGTCCTCCTAAACTCCGTTAGAGGGATGCCTGGGTGGTGCAGTCGGTCGGCGTCAGACTCTTGGTTTTGGCTCAGGTGGGGGTCTTGGGGTTGTGGGATCCAGCCCTACCGGAAATCTGCTGGAGATGCTCTCCTTCTTTTTGCCCCTCCCCCACACTGCACGCGCTAAGTAATAAACCTTTAAAAAAAATAAACTCCATTAAAAAAAATTTATTGAGATGAAACTCCATAGCGTAAAAGTAACCTTTTCGAAGTCGACAGTTCGGTGTTGTTCAGCATTACTCACAACGGTGTGCCCATCCCCCTATTTTTGCCTCTGTCCTTTACGGTTTACAAACAATTTTCATATCTATTTTCTCCTTTGCTCTTCACAGTAATCCTGAGAGTGAGACAGAGCAGCAAGGCTGCTCCTCGGGATGGGGGTGCCCGCAGCAAGAGCCCCTGTAACAGCGAGCTCTGCAGCCAGTCCGACCTGTCCCTTCCCTGGCTCCAGCGTGGGGCGGTGTTACGCCCTTGCAGGTGGCCCCGTTAGCCAGGCTCTGCGTGCTCCCGCTTCTCCCTTGCCTGCATCTTCTGCCTCTAGATGGCCGTCATGTGGCTTTTCCACCTGTGCCTTTGGTGGCTGGTTATCTGCACTTCTGTGTCCAATCCCATCAGCACTCAAGGACAGGGCAGGCGTCTGCAGCACGAGCACTGGGGACTCACCGAAAAGCACAGGGTAAAGAAGGAGCCCTGTGGAGGACCTGTGGCCTTCTCGGGTGTTAAGGGTGAAGCCCACAGAAGCAGAACCTCGCAGGCCCCGTGCACGGCGGGAGCCAGGCCCGGACCCGTTGCTACCCGGAGCTCCCTTCCTCAAACCCACCCTTGCACCTCTTGGAGGAAAAGGGACACTGCTCTCGCCCGAGCCTCACTTAGGTCTTCTTGACAGCCGCCAAGTGTTTACCTCCCCGAGTCCTGACCACACCCAGCAGCATTTGAACAAACAGGAAGCCGCCGAGGCTTAGGGCCAGTGAAGAGCTTGGCTGTCCCACAGCTCGCACAAGAGCCAGGCTCCAGCCCAGGTCCCTAGAGCCCAGGGCTTTGCTGCCTTCCTGGAGTGGCTCATGCCTCCAAGCCGCATCAGTGAGCCTTTCCTGGGCACTGGGGGTTCATGGGTATCTCCACTCTGCCCTGTGCTGAGGCCACCAACAACGAAAACACCACGGAGAGAGCCAGACTACCAATGAGATCGCGGATGCCAGACCTAAGTGAGAACCAGCAGTGACCCACAGCCAATAAATAGGTGACTTAGTGAGTGAAACTCGGAACCCATGAGTCAGGCTGCGGGCAGTGAGGGCCTCACCAGGCTGGGAAGGTTGGAGGAATACTGCACTCCCAGGTCCAGGCCCACCCATCCCCCTTGTGATTCTGACATTGCTTTGTTCCTTTTCATCTTAGGCTGATGACAGATGTTTGACATTATTATTAAACATTTGTGGTTTTTAAAAAATGAATCATGGATTATTAGAACTAGAAAAGTTCCTTTCATATCATTTCCCGCTTTTTCTTTTTTAAAGATTTTATTTATTTATGTATTTGAGAGAGCTAGAGTGAGAGAGCACAAGCAGGGGGAGCAGTAGAGGGAGAAGCAGGCTCACCTATGAGCAGAGCTCTCAATGTGGGGCTCAATCCCAGGACCCCAGGATCATGACCTGAGCCCAAGGCACACACTTAACCCACTGAGCCACCGAAGTGCCCTACCCGCTCGGTTTTATAGATGCTTATGCTGGCCTGCAGAGAGGGATAGGGATGTGCCAAGGTTGGCGGGCAGGCAGAGCTGGGACTGGGACCAGCCACGAAAGCCAGCCTCCTGGGCCCAGTCTGTGGCTGGGGGAGGCCCACGGTCCCTCCCCCCCCCCCCCCCCCCGAACAGGCCAGTCTGGAGCTGGCCAGATAGGGGCCCTGTCTCCTCTCAGACCCTCCTCATCTCTGTGCTCCCAGGCTCCATCCATTCCAGCGGTGCCCACCCCGCGGGGTTTCCTGCCGAATGTTGCTCAACCTCTCACTAGACAGAGCCAGCAAGGTTAACCGGGTTAACCAGGAATGGATCTTTCTACCCCTTCCCCGCCAGCCTTTTCTGCGTCCACGCCCGACCAACTCCGCAGTCCAGGGCACAGGAGGGCTTCCAGGAGGCAGCGAGAGCCGGGATCACGCCCGGCCTAGGTCTCTCCTCGCCCTGTAGAGCCGACCCAGGGCTCGCCAGAGCAGGTGACTTTCATGCCCTCCGCCCCGGGGGCTGGGCGCCCTCGCCTGCCACCTGGGGACTCCGCCCACTTTCCTCCGTTCCCCAGGAAGGGGGCTGCCGGTGAGGCGGGGCCAATGGGAGGGAATGCGCGCGCACAGACACGGCGCACGCGCCAGGATCCGCGAGCCGGTAAGGAAATGACGACCTGGCGCGGGGCCCCGCGGCCGCGCCTGCCAGACCCCGCCCCTCTGGGGGCGCCGCCGCGGGGAGGCCCCGCCCCGCCAGGCCCAGTTAGGGCTCCGCCGGCCCCGCCCCCACAGAGGCCCCGCCCCCACCGGACCCCGCGCGCCGCAGCCGGCCACGCCACCATGGAGGCCCCGTCCCCAGGAGGCCCCTCCCCGGGGGAGGTACCGCTCCACAGACTGCTCATTGCGCGAACCCGGCGGCTGGCTGTGGGCCGCCTGGGTGCTGTGCAGGCGGCGCTGCGCGGGGCGCGGCGCTGGGGTCGGGGTCGGCGGCCCCAGGCGCCCGAGTGGGGTGCGCCCAGCGGGGCGAGGCCGCCAAGCAGCCATGGCGGAGGCCGCACCGCAGCACCTGACGCTGCCCTCAGGGCTGCTGGAGTCGTGCGCGCTGCTGGGGCCCTCCCGGGACAGCCTCCGCGGCCCCGAGCAGGTAGGGGCCGGTGGGGAAACGGAGGCGGGGCGCGGCCGGGCGGCGGCTACGATCGGAGCGCGGGTCTGGCCCCGGCATCCCGGGCGTCTGCGGGGTGGGGGCGGTGCTCGGGGCTCCGGCCAGACCCCCCCTCCACCGCAGCCCGCCCGGTGCGGGGACCTTGGCTGTCCTGGCCGCGGAGGAGTCGCGGGGGTCTGCGGACTGGGGAGCCCTCGCCGGAGAGGAGCGCGGGCTCGGAGGACGCCCCTCCAGGTGCTCCGCCTTCGGCCGCTCGGTCTTCGGGAAGCACACCTGCGCAGGGTGAAGGCGGCTGATGGGGGGAGGCGGGGGTGCGCCGGGGCGCCTGGGGTTACGTGGCGGAAGAAAGGATTTCATTCATTATCCCGGACTTACTGTCTCCTCGGTGGTGGGTGCTGTGCCAGGCACAGCATCGTGAGGTTTGGGGTTTTAGATGTAAGGGGCACTTTCAAATGTTCTGCATTTAGTCATTTTGCGATGAAACCTTCCTGTTTTTCTCGCTTGCAGAAAAGGCTGCCTACTCCCTGCCCCCCCCCCCCCCGCCCGGGGCCCTTTTCTCTTTCTCTGTGTGCTAGCAGCCAGAGTGACAAACCCTTTTCCCGGAAAGCAGCAGTTTTGGACACTCTCATTCTCTGTGTTTCTTTACTGTGCCCCTGCTTTTTCTTGGTTGTGTAACCCAGGCTTTCTTTTGAATCGGTTTGTGGCCCTCTTTTTCTCTTGGTCCAGGATGTCCATATGACCCTATCTGTGGCATTTTTCTCTGGTTAGTGGTGATGCCCAGAGTACTCCGAGATTCCGGCTCTACCGCCCAGTTACCTGGGCAAGTCCTCATCTCATTCTGGACAACAGCAGTGAGAGGCACAGGAAGGCACCCGAGTATTTAGGGGTGCAGCGGAAAGGGTCGAGGTCATCAGGAGAAGCTAGATGTTGCTCAAATTAACTGGATAAATGTCTCTTAATGTCTTGGTATTCTCCTTAGCTTTTTTTTTTTTTTTTTTAAGATTTTATTCATTTGAGTGAGGGAGAGAGAGATAGAGCAGGAGAGGGGCTAGGGGCAGAGGGAGAAGGAGAAGCAGACTCCCCGCTGAGCAGGGACCCACAACCCCGGGATCATGACCTGAGCAGAAGGCAGATGCTTAACTGACTGAGCCACCCAGGCGACCTGTCTCCCTTAATACAGAGCCAACTTCGATGGGTTCTGCATTTCCCTCCTCCTTTCTTACTCCCCAAATCCCGGTGATGTCTGCATCCCCTTTTGACCTCTGTCTCCTCTGACCCTCATCGACTGAGTTATCTCCCTGCCTCTAATTTGCCAATGGCATTGCCTCCTTTTTCTTCTGATAGCAAATGACCTGGTTTCAGTTGCTTCTTGGGTGATTTCGGCATGCATGTTGGTTGCCCCAGGGTGAGACGTGTCTCGAGAGCAGGGTGAATGGCACGGTGGTGCTTTCCTGCCCCAAACAGGCCACGGCTTTCCCAGGCAAGTGGCAGTTTGCTACTCTGCATTTTAGCTATTACCCTTTTTATCCTACACGCTGATTCTGTTAGGGGTTCAGCAAGAGGTGGAGCGCAAATATTTGGAGTAGGAAAAAGGCAGCCTTTCGGGACGGATCCAACTTCCTGGGCTGAGCCTCCTTTAAGGCCGATGTTGACGTTACAGTTACCTAAACATGTGACTTCACTTGGCCACTCTGCTGTTATAGCAGTTCTATTTCTAACGTCTGAGGCTTTTTTTATAACTTTGAAAATCACCATTTCTCTGTCGTTGAGGCATTCCTGCTCGGTGACAGATGAAAACAAGCCTGGAGGTATGAGAAACATTCCACTTCCTGGTAGGGTAGTAAGGAGTCCTGACTTTCCATTTCATTTCTTAGATGGGTGGTGTTTTGTGAGGGTAGTGACAAAGACTTGGAGAATACGTCCACCCCATGGGAGGTTCTGGCTTGGTTACATCTCTCTCTACTCCGTGGTTGCCGTGGAGACGAGGCGTGGGGTGTGGAAGGATCCACCACTAACCCTCCGAGTGGGCCGAGAGCTCCGAGCCTCGAGTAGCTCACTGGCGTAATTCTTGGTGTGAAGGCAACATTGTAGTGGTTCTTGGTGGAGAGCGTCCCAGCTTTCGGTTTCTAGAGCAGCGCTGTCCACCAGAACTTTCTGAGTGATGACGCCAGTGTTCCTCATCTGTGCCATCCGTGTGTCGGCCACTAGCCACACATGGCTACCAGGTGCTTGAGGCATGGCTAGTGCCACTGAGGAACTGGATTTTACACTTCATTGAATTTTAATTTCAATTTCAATAGCCACGTGGCTATTAACGGTGGTGGACAGCAAGTTCTAGAGTGCTAAACAAATCTGTTTTCTGCTTTATTTCACAGATTATGGCCCATCCTGTGTGAAGATCAGTGCCGTTCTATAATCTAACAGAAATAAATCTGTGGGGGCGCCTGGGTGGCTCAGTCATTAAGCGTGTGACTTCGGCTCAGGGCGTGATCCCGGCGTTCTGGGATCGAGCCCCACATCAGGCTTCTCCGCTGGGAGCCTGCTTCTTCCTCTCCCAGTCCCCCTGCCTGTGTTCCCTCTCTCGTGGGCTGTCTCTCTCTCTTTCAAATGAATAAATAAAATTAAAAAAAAAAAGGAATAAGAAATAAATCTGTGATGCTATCAATTAGGGTGTGTGTGTCTCATTTTTTTTAATTAGCTCTGGTTTTTTGGACTGAAATGGTTGTTCCCGGGGAGGGGTTAGTAAATCAGTGTGGGCGAGAGAAGAGCAGGAGTGACTGTCCCCAGGCTGTGAGAACAGACCTTGTCTCGCCCGTAGGGGAGGGGCCGTTGCAATGCTCTGGGATCCAGGACTGTGCATTCAGGAACTTACTCTGATGACCCAGTCGGACACGTGCACATATGTATGGCAGACACTGTTCACCGCTGCCTTTGCTCAGGTTGTGCGTGTGACGAAGAAGAGAGCATGCCAGCTGTCCCTCGGTAGGGCTGTTACTGCGTCGTCCCCGTGTGGCACCATACAGCTGTGACAGGGAATCAGCCACCCCATATGCTGAAGTGGAGAAAAAAGCTAGTGGAACCAGTAAAAGGAGATGATTGTATGTAGGGGGACAAATCATATTGATATATACGCACATAAGAAACGGGAAGGCTGTAATCTCCGCTGTGCATAGTATTACCCACCCTTTCATGGAATTAGGGGGAAGGCCTTTCCTTTCTGTTCTTATGTATTTTATTCTTCCTGTATTGTCGTTAGCTTTTAACATGAGACTGTATTGCTTATCCAACCAGAAAAGACGCAAGGACATACGTTCAGTGGAAAAACAGATGTGAGATGTATGGCCAAATGCCAAGTTGGCTGAATTTAGGCCATTTTACTTTAAGGGACTAGATAAATGGCGGGGCGAGAGGTAGTCTCCTGCCGTTATCATGGTGACCGCATTCCCTTCAGCATCCGGACTGCTGCGCTCTAAGAGGTCGTGGAGCGCGAGGATGTGAATGGATGAGCAACCTCCGCTGAGAGCCGTCGGCTGGCTGAATGTGGGGACACAGAGAGACCACACAGTCCTCGGCCCAGCCCACCAACAGCTCTGAAGGTGATAGAGTACAACGTGGAGGGCTTCAGTGCTCTAGGTGCTGAGCCAGGGCAGGGGGAGGCGGAAGGAGGTGCTGTAGGAGGTGAGGAGGGAGGAGGTGCAGGGGAGGTGGAAGGAGGTGCTGAAGGAGGTGAGGAGGGGAGGTGGAGGTGGTGGAAGGAGGTCCTGTAGGAGGTGAGGAGGGAGGAGGTGCAGGAGAGGTGGAAGGAGGTGCTGTAGGTGGTGAGGAGGGGAGGTGGAGGTGATGGAAGGAGGTGCTGTAGGAGGTGAGGAGGGGAGGTGGAGGTGATGGAAGGAGGTGCTGTAGGAGGTGAGGACGGGAGGTGAAGGTGATGGAAGGAGGTCCTGTAGGAGGTGAGGAGGGGAGGTGGAGGTGGTGGAAGAAGGTGAGGAGCCAGGGGCTTGATGGTCTAGAAGAGGCGCCTTGTCCTGGCTGCAGGTGAGGAAAGTCTCCCTCCAGTGGGGGTGGAGGGGGCATCCCTGGTGAAGAGGAGGAGTGGGGAGGGGGTGAGCACGAGTCCGGCGGAGTGGAGAGCAGGGAAAAAGCACAGCGTTGGACCATGGGCGCTTGTTTCTGGAGACCGAGAGGTTCAGCGGGGCACGGCTTTGGGGGCACCCTGGCTTTGGAAGCAGGCTGGCCTGCTGCTCAGGCGTACTATGCAGGTCGTCGTCCTGCCCTGTGACGTAGCACACATGTGCCACATACATGGAATACGTGGTAATAACGGTAATGTATGGAAACAGATTCCATTTTCATTCTGGTGGAGGGACAGAGATGGTGTGTGAGGCTGGTTTGGACCCATCGAAGGGTCTGCAGGGGTAAAAAGCTGGTGCCAGTGGCAGGAGCCACCGCCCGTTGGGGCAGGTGATGAGGTCACATGTGTTCTGTTTTTTAAGATTTTTATTTATTTATTTATTTATTTATTTATTTATTTATTTATTTGAGAGAGAGTGAACACAGCGGGGAGGGGAGAGGCACAGAGGGAGAGGGAGAAGCAGGCTCCCCGCTGAGCAGGGAGCCGGACCTGGGGCTCCATCCCAGGACCCTGAGATCATGACCTGAGCCGAAGGCAGACACTTCACCGACTGAGCCACCCAGGTGCCCCCCCTTTGTGAGAGTGGACAGTGCGGGTCGGGCGCCCTGGGCCGGGCGGGAGGAGGCGATGCCATTCTCATGGCAGAACCCTTGAAGGATTAGTTTGTGGAGTCTGTAGCTGCTCTAAGTCCCAGGGTTGGTGGCTGCTTGGTCTGCAGGTGCGCAGCTGGGCTGGCACTGGGGCTGCTTTCAGAGACCTTTCTGCGGTTGGTGGCTCCGAAGACCCGAGGGTCACTGTCTTTATCACAGGCAAGCATATGGGCGGAAGCTTGGGTTTTAGGGAAATCAGCAGGAGCTTAATTTTTGAAGCTGTGAGTTTAAGGGACCCGCCAGGTATGTCTGGAGGCAGCTGGGTGCGGTCTGGGACTGGCAAGAGGTCTGAGCTGGCAGTGGGACTCTGGGCGCCGTCCCTAGGTGAGGACACCATGTGAGTGTGGAGACTGCCAGCCAGGCGGGGCACTTGAGGAGGGGCAAGGAGTCAGCCCTGGGGGGGGTCACAGCCTGGAAGGAGGGGTCTGCCGGGGCCCTACCCAGGAGCGTCAGGGCAGAGGGGAAGAGCAGAGGGGGGTTTGCAGGCAAGGGGCCGGCTCCACGCTGTGCTCACCGATGTGATGTTTGACGTGAGGAAGGAGCGGACGTGCATACTTTCATAGTTAAGTAGGTCCGAACTGCTGGATGGTGATAAGGAAAGTTTTAGAAAGGTTTTATAGAACTCAAGACGTGGTTTCCTTTCATGCCTGATACACAAAGATGTAAACATTATCCAGTACTATGGATTTCCCATGTTTGGTCTTTGTTCCCACTGGTACTAAACTTTTTTCCAAATATAAAGAAATTATTGCCTGAATTTAAATTATACAGAATAAAAATAAGCTTTTTGAGTTTAGAGAGTGTATTTACTGATGGGAGTTCCTTGTATGAATCCTCTCAAGGGTAAGAGTTCCCCTTTGGCTCCACGATTCTTACTGAAACGGTGATGCTGGCTGTCCCTTCCCTGCCGGTGACAATTCCATTTCTCCTGGTGACAACGATGTCCTTCCTGATGCCCTCTCTGAGTCCCTCAGAGATCTTTGATTCCGCGCAGCCCACCCCACCCCGGCGTCCTCCCACCTTCCCACATGCTTGCCACCCAGCGAATCCTGCCCCTGACTTCTGTTTCTCCACTAGCTTGGAGCTGACCTGCCCGTTTCTCTGTCACGGCCTGTTGACCTCTTCTGGGAGCTCGGGGAGCAGCCCGGCAACTGCCTCTGCGCAGTGGCCCGTCTCAGGCATCGTAGCTAGACAGAACGGAGGTCGGAGGCAGAGCCCGTGCTCTTCATATTATCTGGGGGAAGACAGAAAAGACAAAAGGTTTTGTAAAAATCGGGTACCAAGTTAAAGTTCGAAAGTGTTCAGGCTGAATGACCCTGTTGTGTAGACCTGGGGTGACCGTTTGGTTGCTGGAGGAAGGGTGTGTCTCTTCTCTCTGAGGCCGGCAGTCCTTCTTCTCACCCCTCGGTCCGTGTCCCCAGGTCAGTGGCAACAGGACCACTGGCATGGGGCATGACGCCGGCACCCCATCTGTACTGGGCTGGACAGTATGCGGCCCCCCTCAACCTGGGAGGGCACTGGGGCCTCTGGTGCGGGGGCTGGGGTTGAGCCTTTGACCTGCGACCTTGCCCCCTTGAGAGGGAAGCTCAGGGATGCGGCGTTCGCTGCTGCAGTCCAAGCAGAGCTGGATGTGAACTGAGGTCGGCCTGTCAGTCCTGGGCTGGCAACTGCCGGGCTGTGTGCCCAGGGGCAGCCGGAGAGCCAGACCCTGTGCTGTGGGTGACTTGCCTGAACGCATGGCCTGATGGGTCCCTAAAAGCAGCTTCTGTGCGGTCCTTCCTGTCCTGGGCCACTGGTGGGTGAGGCCACACACACACGTGGGTGAGGAACCGGCACTCTGGCGGGTCGAAGGGGAACAGAGAGACAGTGGGTGCTTGGACAGAAGGTGCACAGCGGAGCAAGGGTGAGCGCTGTTGGCTTACTCGTATTACTCCCTTTAGGTGTCCCTGAAGCAGGGGGCCAGCAGCCCCTCTTCTCTCGATCTGGAGGTCCTGTCGGTTTTTGTGCCTCCTTTCGTCAGTAAGGATGACAGTCAGATGGCTGGCGCCCCCTCCGCGACTCTGAGCAAGACCAGAAGGCGCTCCTTCAGAAAGAAGAGGGACAAGCCCAAAACGGAGCCCTGGAAGGGCCTCCCTCCTGAAGACATTAGTGTCCCCAACGGTGTGGACCTGCTTGGCCTGCCTCAGCTCTGCTTCCCAGGTATCCCCCGCCCTGCTTTCCCAACTCCCCCATGGTCCTTTCTAGAAACCAAGTCAAGAAAGGGTGACAGACGGGGGACTGGTTACCCCTGGCAGCCCCGAGGCCAAACTGCAGGTCTCAGTTCTCTTAATCTTGGGGGTTTGGGAGCTGAAGGACGTGCAGCCCAATAGTGCAGCCCCCATGTTTTGGAGAGCGAATCCCAGACGAAGGGCTGTCGGGATCGCCAGCACGGTTGGTAGAGGTGCTTTCCAAGGATTTTCACTTCTGATTGACAGGCCCGTCTTCCAGAGGTCCGGCCGGTGGGTCAGGATGAGTCCAGTTAGCCTGCAGCATCTCCCCCAGAGTACACTTCCGCCGGGCTCCCTGGCCCCTGTTTTCTGGGGACCCCGGGGCCTGTAGCCCGGGCTCACATGCTTTCCCCACCTGGCCTGTTCCCGGCAGTGGGTGGCCCTCATGTTTTCCACTGGTCTTTGAGAAACGCTGAGTGGCTGGTGTAGAAGACTCAGACTAGGGACTTCCCGTCCGTCATTCCCCGTCTGGGAGGTTCCATCGGGAATGGCTGCTGTCTCCCGGTCTCAGGGATTACAACCCGGGGACAGCTGGGACAACCCCTGCACCTGCCATGCTCAGAAATGGTCGCCTCCCCCAGGCACACCCCAGAGGGTTTGTCTGCGGTTGTTCTTATGTTCCTTCGCTAAATTCTGCAGAGCACAGAGGGTGGCTGAGAAATGGGCACCCACGGAGGGACGGAGGGGGCCACGGCTGGCTGGCGGCCCGACCCCCCAAGTGCCACAGCTGGCAGGGCGAGGACAGGTTCTGTAGGCCGCAAAGTGGGCTCACGGAGAGCCCAGCCTCGGAGGTGGATGCCACGGGGCCGTGCCGAGATTTCCTCTCCTTTCTCTACCCGCAGGGGGCGTGTACGTGGCCTCCGAACCGAAGGAGGACTGTGTCCACTTCCTGGTGCTGACCGATGTCTGTGGGAACAGAAGTATGCCGTGGTTGCCCAGTACTCCCGACCCCCGCACGTACGTGACTGCCGTGAATTCCCTCTGAAATCTGCTGGTGTTTATTTTTGCTGAAACACGCTTCCCGCAATCACCACGACTGTAATCATGTTAGCGTGTGTGGGTCAGCGGCACTAAGTACACTCCCGCTGGCGGGCAGCCCCTGCCGCGTCTGGTTGCAAAGACGTTCATCACCCCGGAAGTCCCGCCCCCGGCCCCCGGCCCCCGTTCTGCCCACATGGGTTTGCCTGCTTCGGACACCTGGTGTCAGTGGACTCAGGCTGCATGTGGCTTCTGTGTCTGGCTTCGTGCACTCAGTGGATGGGGTCAGAGTTCATCCACGTTGGGGCAGCAGCGCCTCTGTCCTTACGGCCGAGTCCTACCGCCCAGTGTATGTGAGCCACAGCTTGTTTCCCACATGTCCGTGGAGGGACATTTGTGTTCTTGTATGCGGGGTGACGGCTTTGGGCCTCCAGAGCATGACTTGGCCCTCCCCCGCCCGGCAGGGCCACGAGTGCGAGCCAGCCGGCCCCTGGAGGTCGCAGGGGCCGCCGTGCACCTGAAGAGGCGGGGTGACCCACGGCCTGTGTCCAGAGGGTTTCCAGAAGCAGCAGTGCTTTACCCCGGGGAAGTCCAGGAATCCCACACCGAGGGGGCGGTGGCTGCCCGGTTGTTCCTCCCCACTCTGCCGTCAGAGGCTGGGCCAGGTGTGCTGGGAGAATTATCCCTAAGTGTCACGGCATAAGGCTCAACTCGATGGGCTCTGTCCCTTCACGCCTGTGGATGTGCCTCGGAAACCTGTGGGAGTCCAGCATTCTGCTGATGTCTGAGTGCACAACCTCCGTGTCTGGACTAGGTGTCCCCTGGACCCCTGGACTAGGGTGGGCAGTGGGCAGCGCGGGGAGGCCACCCCTCATGGCCGTGTGTGCGGGCTGCTGGGCCTGCGGCGTTGGCGGCCTGCCTGCTTGCCTGGGTTAGGTAGGGGTGGGAGACGAGCCGGGGGCCGAGTTCCTGCCCCTCCCTGGCCAGCGCTTCCGGCAGAGACAGGATGGGAGGCTGGATTATTCAGGAAGGTGCTTGGGAGCCTGTCTGTGAAGTGATCGCTATGAGAAGTACATGTTATTTCTCTTATCCTTAAATACATTTTAAAAAGGTCACAGCCTCTGCTTTGCCTGTGACTCCCCCACTACACCTGGCTGCTGGGGTGTGCGTGACCCCTCGCCCATCCTCTCAGTGCCTGCGTGGTTTCGGGGTGACTCTGGGCCCTACATGCTGGCCTCCCCACCTCCCCTCGTGCCCAGTGACCAGCCACGCCCTGTCCTGCGCTCCTGTCTTTCCGTGGACTGCACGCGCAGCCCTGCCCGGAGTGCAGACGGCACTGTGGTCCTCATATGCCAGCTGCCCGTGTGCTCAGCCCGGTGCCGACGACCCTCCTGCACAGTCGTTCATTTAATCCACAGCGAACGGGGCTGGGAACTCTCAGCATCATCCCCGTTTTACCGCTGAGGGAGCAGGCAGTCGCACAGGGAGGTGAGGGGACTTGCCTGGGGGCCCAGCACACTGACTTGAGGGCCTTGGTTCAATGTTGGTGGGTAGACGAATGGCGTGCCCACTGCTTGCCGGGCTCTCCCCCTGTCTTGCAAGACCCTCGCGTTCACACCATCCCCAGGTGGAGCTGTTATCATGGTCCGCCGTCCCTACTGAAAAACCCCAAACAACCCTCCACGGGGGCCAGACTGTGGCCCTCAGTGATGCGCCACTCGTAAGCTCTGCAGTGGTCTGTGCCTTCTGGAATCTCGGTGCCGGTACTTTTCTCCAGCTGAGAACCCCCCTTCTCCCCCACCGACACACACACATATGGCCCAGTGCTGGAGCTTTTTTCCTGTGTAAGCAGAGCCCATGGCCCCTTCTGTGTCTTACTGTGTTCTCACTGTGTTCCCATCTGGGGTCGGGACGTGTCATTGTCTCTGCCACCTCAGCACATCACACACTGGGGGAGGGGGGCATCTGCGAGGACTGGGACTCCCAGTGACACAGGGGGGGCATCCACGCTGACTGGGACTTGCGGTGACACCGGAGGGGGCGCCAGCCGGGTGGCGGGGGAGCAGGATGCTGTCTGGGCCCCTGCCCTCTCGCTTCTGTCTGCAGAGGCCCACACTGCTGAGGATAGAAGCTGGGACCAGCTGGATCGGAGGGTGACACGGGCCTGTTGCTTTCTCTCCAGGACGAGTCGTGTTTCTACAACGGCAAGGCGCACTGGGAGCCATCCTGGCCGACCGCGGGCGTGGCTGGCTGCTTCGGACCGTTCGCGGTGTGCGTGGTCTCCAAGCTCCCCTACTACAACGCCCTCAAGGACTGCCTGTCCTGGTGAGCCCGTGCGGTGCCCGCGTGTCTGCGAGGCCACGCCTGGCGCTGGCGGTGGTGGGCGGGCTCTGGTTTGGTGACGGGAGCTCCCGTGAAGGCCCAGAGGCTTCCCGAGGCGGTAGCCTGTGGGGAAGGTCTGCCAGACAAGGGAAGATGAAACCAAACTGTGGGAAGTAAAATTAGTATGGAGGATTTTATGTTGTTTGGTTTTTTAAAAAAGACGTCCATCAGAAATAGCTCTCCTCCTGTTATCTGAGAAAATCAGGCTGCCGCTGCTGTCAGTCCTGTTAAGTTCATGACAGTTAACGAGTTATCTTTTCTTGGGGTGGAATCTTGAAGTGCCTTAATGCTGATGATATTGAGTAGAAAGCCTGAGGACGTAGAGAAGTTTTGAAAACTCTAGAGAGAATCGCGTCGGGCGCACTTGCCGCCTGTCGTCGGGGGATGATTGTGGCGTGTGGACACGGTCCATCCCCCGGCCACACGCGCCCTGGCCGCCTGGTTTTCGTTCTCACCAAGTTCTAGTCTTGGAATTCTCAGTGGTTTGGTTAACGACAGAGGCGGCCAACGGAGGTTTGCCTTAATGTCGTAATACCCACCCTCCACCCCTGGCAAGTCGCAGACTTCTGGAAAGACCATCATTTTGGTTCTCACACTGTGGTCAGAGGGATGAGCAGGAATCCTTCCTGACCAAACTCACCACCTTCGGAGCTCAAGTTCCAGCGCCTTAATGTTTTAGTTTTCAAAATGTGGCTGGTGTTTGCCCATAGTTTGGGTCTAGCCCGCGTTTTATTGCCCCCGACACAGAACAGAGCGCTCGCCGGGTCTCCCTCCGGGACTGCGTGCTCAGTAGGGCATGTCTGCCCGGGCGTGGGCAGTGATAGGATGATAAATTAGGACAGGGTCCCTTTTCGTTAATTAACTGGTAATCTTCAGCACCTGAGGGTAGGTGGCTTGTGCACCCATCTCGTTTCCTCTTCTGTGAATTGGGGGTGGTGTTGCCACCCTTTCTCGAACGGAACGGGTTCGGGCCTGCGGGAAGGACAGCACCTGCTTCACTTTCTCGGCCTTTGTACGCGTGATCATTCACGTGTGACTGGCAACAAATACCATCCTGCTAGACGTTAATGCAAAGGAACATTTAACTCGAAAAACGTGTTCAGTTTCCCTGCTCCTCGAGTTTTCTGTCTCCTGATGGTCGTTGCTAAATGACCCGAACTAGAAAACAGAAAAACAGATGACAGAAATGCAAAAGGCAGTTTATAAATACAGATTTATAGATTTTTAAAATCTGTTTTTCTGCTATAATGGTGGCGTGTAAACTAGGCCTCTGTGTGGACAGAAATTGGGAGAGAATGCTTAGTTGTATTTGGGGAATTAGATTATGGAGAGTCTGGTTTTTTTTTTTTTTTAACTCGATACTATTCTTTGACAATAATTAAAATATGGAAGAATATTGAATTATCTCCATTTCCTGACACTAACTCCAGGAAGAGCTATTATTATTTTTAAAGATTTATTCATTTATTATTTTTAGAGAGAGAGAGAGCAGGGAGGAGGGACAGAGGGAGAGAGAGAGAGAATCCCAAGCAGGATCCATGCTGAGTGCAGAGCCTGACACGGGCTTGATCTCATGACCCTAAGATCGCGACCTGAGCTCCAATCAAGAGTCAGCTGCTTAACCGACTGCGCCACCTAGGCGCCCTGACTGACCCCAGGCGGACTTATGATTTGTTACTTAAAGTAACAGCGTAACCGCTTGGCTTGCGGGACACGCGTGGGCCCTGCTGTGGCCCTGCTGTGGCGAGTGAGGCCGGGGACTGCCCCAGGGCACAGAGGTGGGGTTTCCAGGGCAGTTGGCTGAATTTTGCCTAATGTAGACACCATGTCACCACCACTGCCATTAAGACAGAGAACATTTTCACCACGCCCCAAAGTTCCCTTACACCCTGTGGTCGCTTCCCAGCCGCCTGCCCCCAGGCACCTGCTGGTCCGTCACGCGTTTCAGTCACTTGCCGCTGTGCCTTGAACAACGCGGTTTGAACTGTGCGCGTCCACGTACACCTGGATTTTTTTCAACAAATACAGTACAGTCCTGTATATGTATTTTCTCTTCCTCAGGATTTTCTTAAAAACATTTCCTCTTTTCTAGCTTACTTTATTCTAAGAATACAGGATATAATGCATATTACATGCAGAATACCTGTTAATCGATCGTTCGTGTCATCGGTAAGGCTTTAGGTCAGCAGCAGGCTATCAGCAATTAAGTTTTTTGGGGGGTTGAGAAGTTCTATGCAGGTTTTCAACTGCGTGGGGGAGAGCACCTTTAACCCCTCACATTGTTCAAGGGCCAACCGTACTTCAAAAGTCAGAATGCATTTGGGAAACAAACGTGGCCAAGCACTTTCCTTTGAGATGTTTACTCGCTGCTGAAGTATGACCCAGACAGAAAATTGCATGAATTCCAGCTGTGTAACCAGCACTCACAGCAAGAAACAGAACATGACCAGCCCCCATCCCCCCACGCCCCACCTCTCCTGTGCCCCCCTGCAGGCAGGTCCTGACCCTGGGCAGCCTCACCTTGCTGTCTGAGGCCTAGGGTTGTCGTCAGTGTCCTCCCGCCACCTCCCCCGCCCCCAGCCTGGAAGGCCCTGGGGCTGCCGGCACTGGCAGACAGGTCAGCGCTGATTAGAAATGCTAAGATGTCCTCCAGTCCCCTTCATGTCACTGCAATGTTGTGTAATCGTTCTTTCTGATGGCTGAGTAATATTCCATTGTGACGGGTAGTAAGGAGGGCACGTATTGCATGGAGCACTGGGTGTTACACGCAAGTAATGAATCATGGAACTTTACATCAAAAACTAAGGATATACTGTATGGTGACTAACATAATAAAAAATTATTATAAAAAAAGAAATGCTAAGATGACAATTGGATATTCATACTTATTTTGTGATTTGATTTTTTTTTATTTTAGTTTATTGACTCATCTGAAGCTCTGTAAAGATTTTGAAGTTGACAATCACATAAAAGATTTTGCTGCAAAACTGTCTTTGACACCTAGCCCGCCGCCTGGACCGCTTCATTTGGTCATTAAATCTGGAATTTTGTCTTTTCTTTATGAATAGTAAAAGTCCTATGTCGACGATGGTTTTAATGTTTTAAACTGTTTCTTACGTTCCAGGGTGTTTAAATTACGCTTCTCAGGTTCCTTACAGAATCATCTAATTACGCTGTTTCTAGAGATGCGTTTGCCGGGCGGCCCGTGATACGTGGTGTGGAGCTGGTGATGGGCCCCCTTAGTGCTTAATACACCGGCTCATTTGGTTTATTTGTCTGGAATATTGGGTATTGTATTAAACTGATTCATGTTTTCTCCTGTCCGGGGTGATTAATGAAAAGTACCTGGCTTCCTATTTTTTGGTTTTTCCCAGTGCCACCGTGTTGTTGAATAAGTGGCCAAGCGTTTCCGTGGGTCTGGGTTCCCTGGCACGCTTGTCCTGAGATGTTGTTGGCTCTTTCACCACTTGAGGGTTTCGGGCTAAGGACAGTTGCAGAAAGGCAGCCCACGTTCCCCCTTTGCCGAGTAATGGGCCAAGACGGCTGAGCTGTGATGACACCTGTCTGGCCTGGCATCTTCCAGACTGACGCAACCACCGGGCATTTCCTCGTTCTCAAACAAGCACCTGCCAGATTAGTGTCTGGAAGAAAGTCATAGATGTCGACTCTGCTTTACTCAGTCCTTTCTGGAAGCTTAGACATAGAGATCTCGGTTCTCTACGTATTGATTATTATTCACAGTTGAAAAATTAATTTTATTTCGCAGGAGACATGTGATCATGAACTTAAAATGTATATTTTTAATATCACACTACAGTGTGTGGGATGGGGGAGGGAACCCTGCCAGATGCATTCCAGGCCCAGAGACAGAGCAAGTTGCCCCAGGACCTTGGTTCCGCTCCCAGAAACCTTTGTAGGGACGTTTATTGGGTTCTTGTTTTGTGCAAGGCTCTCATCTTTATTATGTGGATAATTGGTATTTTTTTATGGTTCAGTGAAGTCATCAAAGTTTCTGTTCTTGCTCTAATCACTCAACAAGTGTTCCCTGAGGACCGGCTAAGCAGTGAACAAAGCCGAGTTCAGGGCAGTTTGAGGGTTAACCGTATGTACTATGTTCCGCCTTTGAGCATGAGTAATGCACGAACCGCACCCATACCCATCTTCTGTACCTCGGAGTCTTGGATGAGCTCACATTTGGTTCTCCGACTTTTACCACCCCCGTGAGAAAGTTTCCTGGGGGTCATTCTTGATGCCTCTTCTCTTCACCCCTGCATTCCATCCATGGCTCATCCCTGACCGGCCAGCTCCCGGCGTTTGCCTCTAGTTGGCCACGGCCACCACCCCACGCAGGGCCACTGGGTCCCACCTGCGTGACTTGGGGAGCCATTGGTCTGGCCACGTCCATTCTTGACCCTTCATTCAGTTCATCCTTTGCATAGTGGCTGCAGGGACTGTTAACATCTATCCATTGGACTCTCCTCTTGTGCGTAAAACCCCACAATGGCTTCTCGCTGCGTAGCTGCCGCAGTCCTGCATCCCTAGCCCCTGTATCAGTGTCCTGCTCTGTCTCATGTCCTCACTCCCTTGCTGACTGTTGTCCAGCCACACTGGATTTCCCTCAGTCCCTCGCAGGTGCTGCCCCCAGGCCCTTGCATATGCTGTTCCTGGAAGTCAGGTTCTTCGGGATGGCCTCTGTGTGACCTCCCACCCGTCTCTCTGTGCCCTGCTCCCTTCCTGCAGAGCCCAGCATGGTCTGCAGTTAGGGCCCGCACACGTGTGTGTTTTGTTCAATGTCCATCTTCTCCATCGGCCTCCAAGCTGCATGAGGAAAAGGCCCCGTTCAGAGCTGTGTTTGCGACGCTGTTACCATGCCTGCTGCTCCCACAGCTGTCGAGTGAATGAATGAACGGATGGGTCGTGTTTCGGCGTTAGCCTGTCCTGTTCACAGAGCAGGGCCTGCGTCTTGGTTCTTGCGCATTTGTCCAAATGAGCCGAGTCTGGCTCAGACTAGCCGCTGTGATCCCCCTTGTGCAGCCTCACCAGCTCTGGGGTCCTCATTGATACGTGGCCCTGACCCATCTTTGGGAGTGTTGAACCACTGTGGCTGTTCCTTGTTTTGGAAAAACGCAAGGCCAAGGTTCTTCTCTAACCCCGGAGCCGATTCAGCATGGAATTCCAGAACCCACTACAAGCAAACATTGATGGAGAGGCTGTGTAGCTAGTGGTCAGGAGCTGTGGTTCCCGTGAATCAAGCGTGTGGGCGCCGGGTGGGGCATCTCCTGTCTGCGTCAGGGGCGGTGGCGCCCAGCCTCCACCAGGCCTGGCTCGGTGCCCTTTCGCGGACGGCGCCTGGACCACCGGCCCGAGAGCAGCAGACACCCGCGTCCCTGGGCCCGCTCTGCCGCTTCTCTGCCCACCAGCGGGTCTGATTTTACGTGCTTTCAGAGCACGGCCAAGTCGCTGGGTGTGCACGCGAAATGCGCCTTTTCCGTCTCACTCTACCGGACTCACATCCTGTGTTGCTTTGTGCGTGGATCCTATTGTCTGCGTGGGGCTACAGTCAAAGCTGAACTTTGGAAAGTGTTTCCCCGAAATCTCTCTCCCTCCTCAGTCTCTTCACCTGAGAGGTGGGGTGGACAGCAGAGCCCAGCTCAGAGGGTGTGGGTCTCACGCACGTGAGGTCGCTGGCATCCCGGGGGCCCAACAGCGTCCCTGGTAGAATGACTGGTGTTTGTATTAGTTTCTACCTGTAGTTGGGAAGCTGGTCGATACGTTTATTTTTTGAAATATTGAGGGGAATTTTTCATATAAACTTTACAATGATTCATAGTTCATCACCGCTGGGAGCATGTAACTCTGCTCTACCGTGTTTTGTTTTAAATAAAAAGGATGTTACTGTCCACACAGCGCGTCCGCCTTGATTCTGATGTGTCTTGCTTCTGTGGGCCAGTGGGTGACAAGACGGTGCCGTCGGGGGGCCCTTGCAGAAAGAAGGCTTCTCCTGCCCTCAGGTTCTTTGCACGAGCGTTCACGCAGAGCCGTGGTGATGCAGGTGTGAGCACGTGTGGAACGCGAACATTTGTTCTCCAGCCAGTGCTCCGCATCTCTCCGTGTGTCCTCCTTCCACACTTTTCCTGGCGGGAGCTTCTCTGTGCTCAGATTCGAATCTTCTCTGTGCTTGTGGCCCGGTGCTCCTCACACTTGGGTCACTCCGTTCTGCTGGTCCCCAGGGCTCCAGGGACGCTCCTGGGTGCCCCCCAAAAGGCTGACACCCACAGTCAGGAACGAACTTGCCAATGAGCTGGAAGGCTTCTCGGTGGAGGGGCCCCTACCGTCCCCCTCCGTCTACCGCGTCCTTTTACACAGAAGGGGCATTCTGCAGATACTGAATTTGAATCAAAGTGTAATTTTGAGATACCATCATTGAGAAAAATAAAGTCTTTCTCAGCGATTTCTTAAAGTGCATGTCTTTAAAGAGCTTTGACAATTACGTTGAAAATACTAAGAGAATTTGTAATATGCAGTAAGTGTTCTGAGAGTAACCCGATCATGTTTGACTTAGAACCTGTGCTAATCGGGACAGATGTCCAGGTGTCAGTTTATCTTTGCCGATGGGCAGTCTGCTAATGAAGTAAAGAGTTTAGGGAAGTTTGGCCGAAAAAGACATTCAGTACTTGATTCACGTCTGAGCCTTGCTCAGCAATTCTGTGTGTCTCTGGACTGTTTGGTTCTGTGACATATACGGGGATAGTGTGAGTCTTCAAACACGTATCCTAGGTCAGACACCCTCGGTGCCAGAACGGAGAGTCTGGGAGCCTCTGCTGGGAGCGGCCTCTGCTGGGAGCGGCTCTCTGAACTAATTACGGAACTTGGTCGTCACAGATATTTAACATGAAGCCACTACAGATCGTGTTTCCCTCCCGCGTGGACCCTGAGAGCCCGGTCATCGACTTGGACCTTCACCTGCCCTTGCTGTGCTTCAGGCCCGAGAAAGTGCGGCAGGTAAGCGTCCCTCCGGACCTGGGGCATCCGTGCTGGTTGGCTTGGTGGGGCATCTAAGCTGTCATCGTCTGGAGGGTGATTCCAGGGCACGTGTCTTCCAGAACATTCCAGAATGTTCCGAATGTTCCACAACACACTGGGAATAGTTGCTTTTTGGCTTCAAGCAGACATTCAGGACTGTGCACACCATTTACAAGCAGTGCTTTTGGGGGTTAAAGGGGCTTTCGTTTTGGCAAACAGCAGGGAAACCGGGTGAGACCTAGGCTCCACGTGGTTTTGGTGGCGCATTCACACGCATGTTCAGTGCATGGCGCGTGGTCAGAGGTGTGTACACGGTGTCGTTGATCTCCCCCAGATCCTAACGTGCCTCCTCATGGAGCAGCGGATGGTGTTCTTCTCCTCCAGCTGGGCGCTGCTACCGCTGGTCACCGAGTGCTTCCTGGCCTACCTGCACCCCCTGCAGTGGCAGCACACGTTCGTGCCCGTCTTGTCGCGCCAGATGCTAGACTTCATCATGGCACCGACGTCCTTCCTCATGGGCTGCCACCTCGACTACTTTGAAGAAGTCAGCAAGGTTAGGCCTTGGCCATTTGCTGTAGAATGTCAGATCCTTGTGACCCCTGCGGGGACTGGCGGAGAGGGGCTTCCAAAGGGCCCTGCAGGGAGGGCCACGTGCCCTGGCCACAGGGAGAGGGTGGGCACTCCTGTCCCTGGGGCTCGTGCTCTGGGCTCCACGCACGCGGGGTGCTGTCGCGGGTCTGCACCATCCTGCTGCAGTCCTCCGGGTGTTTTCGAGGCTGGGGGGTTCTGGGCGCCGGGACCCCGTGTCACGTGCCAGTCCCCTTAAATTCCCGGGGCTCCAGCGAGGAGAGTGTGGGTGTCGGCACTGATGGAGCCTGCTAACCGGCCTGGCCGTGGCTGCTTTCTAGTTTTGTGGCCTTGAGTGAGGTGCCAGCCCTTACTGAGCCTCAGCCTCCTTGGCTCTAAAGTGGGCATGTCCTCCTGGGCCGGGCTCTGTGTGGGGACCACCCCGCACCCGCCAGCACAGGGGAAGGGCTTGGCAGACCCCAGCAGCCAGTGTCCCGGTCCAGATCTTGTGTTTCTCTGGTTAAGCTTCTGTTGTTCAGTAATGCTGTGGACCATCCTACTGGAAGACGCCCCGTCTATGGATTTCCCTCCTCCTCCTCCTTCCTCTCTCCCCGCTTTTGTTTTTGAGGCAATCCGCTGGCTCCCAAGAAAGCCAGCTGGCCTCCCCAAGCTCCCAACCTCCCTGTACGCTCCGGCCTCCAGCCCCTCCGTCTCTCCGAGACCCCCGATTCCACCAACCTCCCCATCTTTCACGAAGCCCCCCAGGCCTTCTCATGTCCCCCAAACCTCCCCGTTTACCCGAGCCCTCAGCCTCCCCTCGTCCCCTGGCCTGCCGGAGCCCGCCGACCTCCCCACAAGTCCGTCCTCCACCCATCCCCGTTCTCCCAGAACCCGCCCCCTCGTCCCCCTTCCCTGGCCTCTCGTGTCCCCCCGCCGGTCTCCCCACATCACCGTCCTCCCGGAGACCGCCAGTCTGCCCCACATCTCCCGACCGGCCCGCGCCCCGGTCCTTCCCACAGCGCCGTCCTCCCCGGGCCCCTCCCTCGTCCTCCCCACTTCTCCGGCCTCCCCACATCCTCGGCCTCCCGAGCCCCGCGCGGGAGGGGCCCGTCTCCGCCACATCCGCCGCGCGGACCGGCTCGTTGGCCCCGCTCGGCCCTGCCAACCCCCAGCTCCAGGAGCCGGCCCGCCCGCCCGCGTCCCGGCCCCCTCCCCAGGCCCGCACTCACTCGGACCGCGCGGGGCGCCGGGAGGCCAGGGCAGACCACTGCGAGGAGGCGCCGCGAACCGACGGGCGGCCCTCCCTCCCACGCCTCACGCCGCAGGCGCACAGCCGTCCCGGCCCGGCGGCGGCAGCGGTGGCAGCGGGCTTGCACCCTCGGGGCCGTGCTGCGTCCGTCGGCGCGGGCCGCGCGTGCGCGGCGACCGGCTGAGCCGGGCTTCACCGCCAAGGCGCGCGCCGGGCCGAGGCCCCGCACCGATCTTTGCTCCCCCGCTGGGAGGACCGGGCATGCGCCCCGCGGCCCGCGCATGCCCTGCACGCCACGGGGCTCCGCTTCGGAGACCGCGCCAGACAGTCGCGCCGGGAATTCAGGACGGCAAGGGACTGAGCGCGCATGTGGTGGCCGGGTCCGGGGAAGCCTCGGCGGAGGCCGGGAGGGGCGGCCCGCCGAGCTGAGGTCCCGGAGGTCCCACTGGCGGCACTCTGGGCCGGCGGGGCTGGACCGACCTCGGGGAAGCCCTCCCACCCGCTGCCCTGCCCCCCACAGCCCGGACGCGGCCCCTTTGCAGGGCCTCCCTAGCCCGCTGCCCTGCAGCCCAGCCCCAGGGCCGGAACCCGCGCAGTCGCGCCCCGCAGTGGGCCGGGGCCTGGCCCGAGTCCTCGCGCGTGTCTTCGCCAGGCTTCCTGCCCACCCCGAGGAGTTAGGTGTCCCGGGCCCCTCTGCACACAGGAGAGTGAGGCTCAGGGGTGTGTTCCGTGGCATCACAGCTCATGCTGGGCTATACTTAGATTGAACCCTGGAAGACGGCCTGAAAGAGGCTGTGGGAGGCGGCTGGAGGTAGACAGATGTGGGGCCTGCGCGCTGGTCTCAGGGCTGGAGACAGAAGAGGAGGACCCCGGGGATCTGGGAGTCACCAGGCCTAGGGCAGCTGAGCAGACCCAGGACTCCGAGTGGAAGGGGCAAAAATGCACTGGTCCAGGGGCTTCTTCAGGCATCCTTAGGAGCCTGGCCTTTGTTCTTTAGGCCGCAGGGAGCCTGGGGAGGGTTTCAAGCAGGAAGTAATATCTGATTTGTGTTCTTTAAAAAAAAAAAAATGACAACCTTGCGGTAGGAAATGAAACCAGAGGCAGGGCAACTTTCATCTTTATGGTGTCACTTTGATCCTCACCACAAGCCAGGAGGCAGGTTAGGGCCACACTCCTTTTCAAAGGTGAACTCCTGAAGCCCAAAAAGGTAACCCACCGTTCTGTCCTCAGAAGGTATCATTTGACTCTAGTTGTAACAGAAGCAGATAAAATAAAACAATTTTGCGTAGCAAGAGTTTTACTATATATGTTTTTGTTGTTCTTTAATGAAATGTGTTACGGTTATTTGTAGAATTTTTTTAACTCCATCCAAGTTTGCAAGGAAGTGTGTCTCTGAATGTGAGCCCCAGGGTCTTGGTCCCCAGAGTTTGCTCCACCTGGAACTCTCCTCCCTCTGGAGCGTGTCACTCCCTCATGTCTTTGAGGCTTATGTGTCACCTCATCAGATGCCAACTGACCACTCTGTGTATAATAGGAACCCCCACCCCCCACCCCCTGACTCTGCTCTGTTGTTCTGCAAAGCAGCTGTTGTCCTCCACAGCCCTACACTGTGTGCTTGTTTATTTCTTGGTTGTGTGTCCCTCTCCCAGAACGTTAGATTCATTCAAGCAGGGACTTTGTTCACTTCTGGGTCCCTGGCACATAATGAGATATTGTGGAGTAACTGAGTACAGCTTTGGGTGATGGGAAGTAAGAAACTGTTATTTAAAGTGTAAGAAGGGAGTGGGAGTCAGGGAAGGGAGTGGAGGGACAAAGGGGATTATAGTGAGGAGATCTTTGCGGGGCGGTGGGGGCGCTTTGGTAGACTAAAAATGGTCACCAACTTGTTGACGCTGCCCCCCACAGGAGATTGAATCCAGTCATTCACCCCTTGAATGCGGATGGCTCTTGTAACTTGCTTTGACCAGAAAAATGTGTCACAGGGGATGTGGTGTGACTTTTGAGCCGAAGCTGCAGGAGATGGTCTGGCTTTCTTGTCACCTGATTCTAAACAAGTCCAAGCAGGTCTGGTGAGGAGGCCGCGTAGAAGAGCGCAGATCCTCCTTGGCTGACAAGCTGCCACCTGCCAGACACGTGGGTGAGGCTGTGCTTGACCACCCAGCCCTAGCCAAGTAGTCGGCCAGCTGCGGCCACCAGAGACCCAGGCAGACCAGCACAACTGTGGAGATGCACTCAGCCCCAACCAGCCAACCAGAGAATCACGAGCAAATCAAATACTTGTGGTTTTAAGCCCTAGATGTTAGCGTGGTGACACAGCCATGGATAACTGACACATTTGATGACCTCAACCTTATCATGATGCATTCAAAACTGATGTTCTGGAGGCCGGCTTTGATTATTCCTCTGCCTAATAAAAGCAGAAAATCAGGAAAGGGCAAGACAAAAAGTGATGCAAACAGATACAAAGAGGACGAAAGGTAGACGGAGGAGATGAGCAGCAGGTTGTGCAGCAGAGACCCTCCTCATCCCCTGAGCATACTTTGTGGTGCCCAAGAGCTCAGGTTCAGGAGTCCATGAACAGTGAAGCAGACCCAGGCTCAAGTTCAACTGTTCCCCAGGGTCAGACACTGAGCAGGTGGCATAACGTCCTTGCTCATCTGTTAATAGAGGTTACAGAGAAGCTCCATAACCTTAGGTTGTTGTGGGGAGAAAATGAACTGTTCCTGTCAAACACTCGGCAGAGTGCTTGGCACAATATACCCTCCATAAGTATCATGGGTTAGCAATAGCATTCCTGTACAGGTTACTGTTCATCTTGATCATGGAGGGGCGATCATTCAAAGGACCGCCCAGAGTGCAGTGTTAATAAAAGCTGATTTTCCTCAGCTCTGTGGGTCAGATGCTGTGTCCACAGTCTCCAAACCTCATAGCAGCCCTGCAGCACGGGCATGTTAACATCATCTTCTTTCTATTGTTGTGAAAACCGTGACAAAGGAAAAATGCAAGCGATGGAACAGGTGGCAGGGCTGGAGCTCAAAGCTGCAGTCTGTCCCACTGCAAAGCGTGCACTCCTCCCTCTCCCTGTGCAGCCTCTGCTACGCTCAGACCCCACATAAAAAAACAAAACACACAAGACCATGCGGCTTCTCCCCTTCCTGCACTGCGCCACACAGGCTGAGCGCTGACCTTTTGTGGGAAGCATTCAGGAAGGGCTTCCTGTGTATTGGCAAAGCAGCTGCATCCTGGGAGCACTTCCTCCTTGAAAAGCACCCTCCCACCTCCCTAGTCTGATGAGGGCTTGTCCCTAGGAGGGACTTGCTCATAGTGGAAACAGAAGCACACTTTAAGACTGGGGGTGGGTGCACAGTAAAGAGGGTGGGCGGTAAGAAGCTGGTGTCACCAAGGACACACCGAAGCCCACATTATTGCCCACATCAAGGCGCTGACCAGCCTGCAGATCCACACAGAGACACTGGAATGAGAAAAAGTGGGATCCAGGAAACTGGTGCCCGGGGCCCTCGAAGATCCAGTAAGATGGGCCACTGGGAGGTATGGGTGTGCCACCTGCCCTCCGGGGATGCTGGCCCTCAGGTGGTCAGAACCAGGAGACTGGTCAGGGAAGAGGGACACCCTGCAGAAGAACAGAGAGAGGAGTCCGACCAATCTGGTTCAACCCCCAGCTCCCCCACGTGACAGCCCAGTGGCCCTAAGGGGACTGCTCTACCTCTCTGAGTCTAAACTTCCTCATCAGTGAAATGGGGAGGGGGGAGGCTGCAAGAGCAGAAGGGAAGGGGCCAGGGGGCACCCCTAGGGAAGATGCTCAAAGGGGAAGCACAACAAAGGAGGGACAATTTGAGGGACCAGAAGCCAGATTCCCTCCTTCAACTCTGGCCAGCGTAAAAGCAAGATGGGCCACAACCACCATGTGCACCTTGCCCAGGAGGGAACATTCTGGACTTTCAGAACTAGGCTGCTGATGGACGTTTTACAATATGTTTGAAATTTCACTTCCCACAGGAATTTAATGTAGGGATGTTGGAATGTGGGACTATTAACTCCTCTGGGTGGGGGGAAGGGTCATGCCCCCCAGTAGTGCCTGCAGTGGATGCAGCTCTTTTGAGGGGACATGTGAACGATTTGCCCCAGGTGTGGTTTCATCCTCAGCTGGAGCTAGGGGTGCCCCAGGCACTCCTGCTCACCTGCTCACACAGATCTCCCCACTCCTTGCCCCGCCATGGCGTTCCAGGTCCCTGGGATACAGGGCACACTAGCTGGACCTCTTCCAGGCCCTGTCCAGAGGCTCAGCCCTAGGGGCTAAGCCGCCTATAGCAGTGACCCCAGGACCTCACCCGTGGGGCTCTCCAGGGATACTGCTCTCAGGTCTGGGCCACACACCCACTTCCCATTACTCACAACCCCCCCCCCCCCAACACACAGAGGGGAAACCCTTTCCCTCTACAGCACTCAGCAGGTCCCGGACGGGGACAACCTCCCATCTTCCTGACCGGAAATGCCCGTTTGGCCTGGAAAACTTGCAGCTAGGGCTCAAGTTAGCCTCCATCCAGAGCACCCACATACCTGCACCAGCCTCTAGAGAAGAAAAGATGTACATTTTCTGGGAAATTCTGCCCCAAACCATTGGTTCTCTCATTTAATTGTCACAACTCATCAGATAAGTGCTATTAAATGCATTTTCCAGATGGGTAAACTGAGGCCAGAAGGTGATGACTACCCAGCTCAAGTCTACCCAGCAAGTAAATGGCAGAGAAAGGATTCATACCCAGCTCGTGTGGCTCCAAAGTTGTGCTCTCAGTTACTGAGCTCCTCAGCCTCCCAAGGCAGGGCGGGGGAGGGGAGGACCAGTTCTGAGTCCAGAGGAGTCTCCCTCACCTTCTCTCCAGGGTGAACAGGCAGTGCATCCTGGTTTAGCAAAGACAATGCAGTTGCAGGGGCTCCCCTGGACCTGTTTCTATCGTGGGCTGGACAAAAGTCATTATCAGTATTAAATCCCCACGAAAGCAGTGTTCTCTCTGCAGATTTTGTCATGCTCAGCACAGAAGGCTGCCCGCTTTCCGGTGTCTGCAAGGTGAGCAGACTGCCCTTGGAGATTTCCCACTTCTCCCATCTTCTCAGCTTTGTTTTTTCTCTCCCAGCTTCCACTTTCCTCTCCCCATTCTATCTCTTTCTCTCTCAAATAAACAAATAAAAGCTTAAAAAAAAAAAAAAAGGACTAGACTCACTCACTCATCGAACTTCGGGTCAGGCTGGCTAAGGCCCATCTCTCGAGGCTGCTTCCCCACCTGAAGCTCTAGGGTCCAGTCTCACAGTTTCCAGCTTGTGAAGGCAAAGTGGCCCCATCCCGTGCTGTCTGCTGATAGAAGTGTAAAACCACTTGGGAAAATAATTTGGCAGTTTTTTAAAAAGTTATGTGTTTCCCATTCGATCTAGGTATTCCATTCCCAGAGAAATGAAAGCGTATGTCCATACAAAGATGTGAACATGAATGCTCATAGCAGCTTAATGTAGAAAAGCAAACTGGACAAAACTGAAATTTTCATCAACCGGTGAATGGATAAACAAATTTTAGTATATCCATATAATGGAATATTCCTCAACAATGGAAAGTAACAAACTATTGGTGCACACAACAAAGGTGAATCTGGAAAGTATTAGGGTGAGTAAAACAAACCATACTGGACATACTGTCCATCCTGTTTCCGTGTATATAAAATTCCAGGGGATGCAACATTAACCTAAAGTGACAGAAAGCAAGGGAAACAAGGGCAAAAATGAATTATCGGGACTTCATCAAGATGAAAAGCTTTTGCACAGCAAAGGAAACAGTCGACAAAACCAAGAGACAACCGATGGAGTGGGAGAAGAGATTTGCAAATGTCTTAATCAGATAAAGGGCTCATATCCAAAATCTATAAAGAACTTATCAAATTCAACACCCAAAGAATAAATAATCCAAGCAAGAAATGGGCAGAAGACGCGGATAGACATTCTCCAAAGAAAACATACAAATGGACAACAGACACATGAAAAAATGTTCCATATCACTTGGGAAATACAAATCAAAATCATAATGAGATACCACCTCATTAACAAGTCAGGAAATGACAGATGTTGGCAAGGATGAGGAGAAAGGGGAACCCTCTTGCCCTGTTGGCGGGAGTGGAAACTGGTACCTAATTCTGGAGAAGAATTTGGAGGTTCCTCAAAAAGTTAAAAACAGAACTTCCCTATGACCCAGCAATTGCACTACTAGGTATTTATCCCAAAGATACAAATATAGTGACCCGAAGGGGCACCTGCATCCCAATGTTTATAGCAGCAATGTCCACACCAGCCAAACTATGGAAAGAGCCCAGATGTCCATTGACAGATGAATGGATAAAGAAGATGTGGTATATATGGAATGGAATATATATATGTGGTGTGTATAATGGAATACTACTCAGCCATCAAAAAATGAAATCTTGCCATTTGCAATGATGTAGATGGAACTGGAGGGATTACGCTAAGCAAAATAAATTAATCAGAGAAAGACAATTATCATATGATCTCATGCATACGTGGAATTAAAGAAACAAAACAGAGGATCATGGGGAAGAGAGGAAAAATACAACAAGATGAGAGAGAGGGAGACAGGCCATAAGAGGCTCTTAATCATAGGAAACAAACTGAGGGTTGCTGGAGGGGAGGTGGTGGGAGATGGGGTAACCGGGTGCTGGGCATTAAGGAGGGCACGTGATGTAATGAGCACTGTGTATTATATGAGACTGATGAATCACTGGCCTCTACCTCTGAAACAAATAATACATTATATGTTAATTAATTGGATTTAAATAAAAAAATAAAGAGCACCCTTGCATAAAAATAAACCAACAAACAGACAGACAGACAGAAAGTAGACCAGTGATTACCTGGTGACGGGATGGTTGGGGGAGGGAAGGATTGTAAGGGCATCAGGGAATTTTTTGAGAATGATGACTATGTTCATTATCATGGGTATATACATGTGTCAAAACTCATCAAATTGGGTTTGTTTAAAAAAGTCTTCCCCTATGGACTCTGGGAAACAAACTGAGGGTTTCAGAGGGGAGGCGGTGGGGGATTGGGCTAGGCCGGTGCTGGGTATTAAGGAGGGCACGTATTGCATGGAGCACTGGGTGTTATACGCAAACAATGAATCATGGAACACTACATCAAAAACTAATGATGTACTGTATGGGGAATAACAAAACATAATAAAAAAATTTAAAAAAAAATTCCCATTATCCTGGCAAGAGAGAACCCATCCCTGATCCTTCAGATGCCAGCCAGGGAACAGTAGCTATTGTGCATCTGACCCAGAGCCTGGGGCCTGGAGGGAACTGCTGCTTCAGAAGAACCGCATAAGGAGATGCACGAAGGCTGGAAATCTTGGCTCCTACGTCAGCATAGATGTTCATGGAACCAGGCTCAGATGTGCCCTTTAAGGTACCCCTCCCATTTTCTCCCAACACACAAAACAAGCAGGAAAGGGAATCCAGAGATCATTGACAAGAATCCCAGAAAGATTCCAAAGTTGGTAAACGGCCAACGGGGAGACTGAGGCTGGAAAGTCCTGCCTGCCCTGAGTCCATCTGCAAATTATCTTCCTCTGGCTTTGTCCCCTTCACACGCAGGATTTGATCTCCTTCCGTGTTTTTCCCCACTAGGTGCTGATGCAGTTCCAGAGATTGAACTACAATAGGACAAGTTCCAAAACCAAACACAAAACTAAAAAAGCATCTCAACGGAAGAAGCAGGACACAGTCTTCCTGGCCTTAGAGTGGAGAAAGGCAACCCCAGTCCTGGGGCAGGAAGGAGTTCTGGGGCAGAGAAGTCTTAAAGACTCCCACTTTCAGTGGTTGTTTCTACTCCTGGGAAAGTCCCTGCAACCCCTAAATCTCAGGAGTTCTGAGGGGCTGTCTCTGCTGTTTGCCCAAATTCACTGACTGAAATGGACCCGTGCTCTGAGTAAGGGGGATTTTGGGGTGCCCTCCAGTGGCTAGGGAGAAGGGTTGCCACTTCTCCTTCCTCCCACATACAGTAGCTGATGACTCTGGAAGATTTCCTAGGTCAGGAACGAATATGAGAGTCTGTGCAAGTTTTCCATTACTGCAGGAAGTAAAAGACCCAAACCACACACATGGGCTCTAAAACAAAACAAGGGCTTTAATCTCCTAACATGCAAATCTATCACGGTACTATTTAAAACAACTAAATGGTGCCCCCTACATAAGGAAATAGATGGGGGGAAGGGGTGTGGAGTAAATGGGCACAAGGATGCAGCTGCTGAGGAATCCCTGCAGGGCCACTGGACACTTGCTCAGCCCTGAGGTTGACTGCGGCCAGTTCTTCTCCTTCTTGAGTGCTGCTGACCAGCTAGGACCGGGGCTCCAGCTGGCAGGACAGGGTGTAGCTAAGGACAGAGGGACACCTGTGAGTTGCCCAGGAGCTTCCATTCAAGAGTCCCTGCCAGTGTTTGCCCACAGCTGGAGTCTGGCGCCCCAGCAACAAGGCCTGAGGCTGCCCAGGGAAGGAGGATCCCAGGAGTGGCCAGCAGAAAGAGTCCACCCCGAACCTCACCGACCCAGCTCCTGATGGGCCTCACCTCTCAGCCTCGCTGAGCGGCTCCATAGCCTGGAACCAGGCCCAAAAAGGATCCTCGGGCTCTAGGGTGTAATTCTCGGCAGCCACCTGGAGCAGCATGATGTCCGTCATGACTTGGTATTCCTGAGCAGACAGAGAAGCACAGGATGCATAGGGAGCCTGGGGTGGGGGGGGAGCTGCAGGGCCTGGTGACGGTTGAGGAGCGGGACCGGGGACCTATCCCAGGTCCTGGCACACATGGCCACCCTCCTGCTTGCAGATTCATCTGGTCTCCACCTGTTCTCAGAGGTGAATATCAGTAGCCCCTCCTCCGGGAAGTTCTCCTGGATGCCATGCTCTGTCCCCATCTCCTAACGGGATGAGACTTGCACTGCTTTCTTCTCAAGGGATCCCAGGAAATGTGAGGTGGAGGGCATGGAGCCAAGCAATGTTCTTCCCAGGGACATCTCTGAGGCCCACTCCCTACCCTTCCCTGCGGGAAGCGCCACATATGCTCACCTTATTTCTTTTGCGATGGTTGATCTCATTCCCCTGGAATGCAGACAAAGTCCATCAGAATGAGGCCCCTGGTTCTTAGGAGCACTTGATTCCCATCCCTTCTCATGCTGCACCATGGCCAGGACCCATGAGGGGGCCGTGCATACACAGATAGTGGGCCTGGGATCTAGGCCAGGCTCTGGGGTCCAGAGAAAGGAGGACATGGGGCAGATGGACTGGCTACAGGTCGGGACCCTGCAGCACCACCCTCTCGGAAGACAGTAGGGGAGGCCGAAGCCTCAGGCAGGAAGGGGCTGCTGCGGCTACTGAGGTGCTTGCTGACGTGGAGGGTCCTGACTTCATTCTCCCCCCACGGGCAAACTCACCGGGGGAGGCTGAGGTCCACTCAGACAGACCTCATGCAGCTTTGCCTTCAGGAAGCTCTGCTGCTTCACCAGTCTTCGGCACCGGGAGCCGTGGCCTAACTGCAGCCTCACCTCGCTCATCCCTGAGATGGGCAACAGCCCCCAGGCTCACAGGGTAGCCGTGAGGCTGTCATGACGGGAGGTTTGCCGAGTCCTGAGAGCTCAGGCCTCAGTACAGGGGCGTTCTGCTCCCAAACCTCCGGATTCTGGTCCCTCCCCCACAATCCTCAGGCTCACCCACCTCCAGATAGTCCTCCATGGCGGTATCTAACATCACCAGCTCGGTGAGGAAAGTGCCAAGGAAAGGCACGACACCCTGTGTCATGAGGGGGAGGGTTGGGATGAGTCCCTGCTCGCTGGTGTCCACAGGGACCCTCCACTGAAAACGCTCCAGCCTCCTAGCCCACCCCATGGGCTCACGTGGAGCAGCCTAGGACCCTTAGCAGCCTCCCCCCACGGGTTCCCTTTCCCCTCCCCCCCAGAACATCAGACTCCTCCTCATCACCTTCAGGGCCTGCTTTACAAAAATGCCAGGGAATGGAGCACTAGGCCGGTCCCTCTCCACCCGCAAAACCCATTCTCTATGGACCTTTCTGGACCCTCCTCCTGGTTCTTTTGAAATAAGAATTGTAGAAGCTGTGGCCCCAGGAGCCGCAGCTGGAGTGGGAAGGACGCCGCCCCCTTCCTGATCTTTCCTTTTTGGGAGGCTTCCAGCCCTCAGGGAGGAGCCCTCCTCCTCCTCTGACTTTGGAGGCCCTGGGCCTCAGGCACATTCACCTTCTTCTGCATCCTCTTCTGGGCTCCACGGAGGGCCATCACCAGGGTGGCAAATCTATTGGACGGTCGTTCCTGCAGGGCCAAGGACAAGTTCCTTGAGACCATCATACCCTCAGGCCACTTGCCCCCACCATCTTGGACGTCAGAACCTAGACATCTGACCTAACTCATACTGATCCTGAGGCCCCATTATCCAGAAGCAGGCCGTGAGTGATTCCAGAACAATCTCACTCCAACGTTCACTCCATGTGTGAACTTGACCTTGCAGCCTGGCCTCCCCGAGCCTGTTTTCTCATCGGGAAACGTGACAACTCCACCTATCTCCCATGGTCTCCTGAGGACTCAGGGTCCTATTACTCTCATCATTGTTGTGGCCCTCAACCCAGCCCAACCCCATCACTGAGCACAGGTCTGTCCTCTGGGCTCTCCAGGTTTGTAGAGGCCCCCACCTGGGCCAGCTGTCGACACAGAGAGAGAGGGTGTCTAGGCTAGGGAGTCTGCTTGGACACCACCTGCTTGCCCCCTCGCCACCAACGGCATCCTCACCTAGGCTGTCGCCACATTCATGACAAAGGCTTCCCCTCCCCAAGGAATGCTTCAGACCATTCCCGACTTCATCCACTCAGGACCCTGTTCCCTCCCACCCCTCCTCTCTTTCCAGACCTGCACCTTCCAGGCTACCTTGATGAGCAGGTTCCTGCCCTGTGCGGTGTCCTTGCTGCACAGCTTTTGAAAGATCCTCAATGGCTTCCTGAAGAGAGGCGAGGGAGGCACGATCAATGGACGGATAATGTGGCAGGGTTGAGTGTGAGTGCCTTTTCTTTGAGAACCCCAGAGTGTCAACCTGCCTGGTTGAGGGTTTCTTCTGGGATGCTCTGAGCACTAAGGTCTTTGTAGGACATGGGAGGGAGCTCTCATGTGGCTCGTCCTGGGCCTCCCTTCCCATATTCATTGAGAAACGCTGTTTGGGTCAATTTGGGGTTCAAATGGGCAGAGAGCTTAGTGGCTGTCAAGGAAACACGTGAAGAGATTTAATGCAGCTCAGCCCCATGTGGGACATTTGGCAAAACTGATTTCTAAAGCGGGAGGCATGGTGGCCTCCTCACCAGGAAGGCTGAGAGACGCACCCACCAGCCCAGGTCCTGTGGTTGGGGTTTGCCGCCTCCCAGAAGGTCCAAGCTGCCTGAGAGGGAAGAGGACAAGCCTCTGGGAGCTCCCTCGTCCATCCTGGTCCCTCCATGGAGAGAGGCCTACTCACCTGGAAACCTTCCCCCATGTGTTCTCAAGGCGGTGAATGGAGACACTCTGCAGAGCCGAGAGGATGGCATGTAAGGACGAGTAGTTCCTCAGGGCTTGACAGGCCTGGGGAGGGAAGAGAATGGGCTGTCACTTGGGGAGCCGGCACCTGATTGGCTCTCAAGCTTCAGTCCCCCTCAGGGGAAAGTGCTCCTGCTGGAGGAAGCCGCTGTCCAGGGACCTGCCGAAGGGCACACGTGAGGCCCAGAGGAGGAGGAAGATTTTACCTCACTCCAAGGAAGGAGCCAGGCAGAAACCAAGCATCCCAGCATGGGGCCATGCAAGGCAAGGTCAGCATGCCCCTGGACGGAAGAGCCTAGGGACTGCACAGTCCCTAGGGCAAAGACCAGGGCCTTCCACCCTGAGACCTGATCAAGGGAAGAGCAGTGCCCGAGACTCAGGAGAGCACCTCGGCTGGGCTTCCCGTTGCATACCTTGGCCACCTTGATCCAGTGCTCCACCACCATGGCCCTGTCCCGGGCTGTCATGCTTGGGTTGCCAAGGCAGGTGGTGATGACACACTTGGCCACACCGTTGAACTGGGCGACAGTGGCCCGGACTGTGGGTGCCAGGTGCTCATTGCCAGGCTTGTTGCGCTTGGACCAGACGGAGCCCAGGCACTGATGGGGCAGCAGCTTCTTGAACAGCTCCTAGAGAACAGGCGGACCTTGGTTCACCCAGCCATTTCCCATGCAAGACTCATGTCCTACGTAGGGGTCACAGGTCACAGCTGGACCTCAGGGAGCTGAGAATCTGGCCTGAGCCTGGTTGGAGACCGTGGATTTCATTCCATTGCTTTTCCCTGAGGGAACCCAGTACACAATGACCCAGGAGCAAACAGAGCAAGGGAAGGAAGGAGGGCATTGGCACCCTGATCATGCTCAGGAACTCCCAGCTCCAGGTGGCACTGCAAGGTGGTCCAACCCAAGGGGGCTTCTTCCCCTCCCCTCCAACTGGTCATCCCCCTGGTCCTTCCCCCCTTTCAGATGCACATTCTCACACGGGAGCTGCAACCACACGTTCTTCCGTCTGCCCTGTCCTCATGGACACATCAGATGCCTAATCAATGCTGAGGGTACTCATCCTCCAAGGCACATGAGTGGGTGACCCATGGACTTGACTGAACACAGGGAGCTGCCCTCCTCCACCCACGGGACCAGGGCCTGCCCATTGGTCTCTCCATTCTGGCTCATTTCTTCTCCCTAGTACCTCCGTATCAGTGCTTATCAGGGTCTCTCGCTACAGTCCGCAGCTGGATAGTGAAAGCTTGGGGCTAAGCGCCTTGATGGGTTGACAGGGTTGGGAAGTGGTGGAGCTGAGATTTGGTCCCAGACCATAGGAGTCCACATCAGGGAAAGGCAGGTGTGGGGCAGGTGAGAGCAGAAGGAAGGCCTGCCCCTGGCCCACCCTGAGAGCCCAGCTGCTCACCGCATCCATATACGTGAGCTGCTCTGCCACCAGCCTGGGAGGGAAGTCCAGGAGGTCGGGCTTCTCCTCACCCAGCTGGTTCTTTGGGGTGACACAGCGGTGGCAGGAAGCCTCTGAAGCCTCTGGGGCCGCGGTGGGCTCTGTGGCTGTTGCCTGAGTGAAACTTTCCAGCAAAAAGGGTGGTCCAGCTGACTGCTGCTCAGCACCCGGCACACATGCAGAAGATGGGAGCACGGGTTGCAGTTCTGGAACAGCTGACGGAGGGGAGGCTGGCTCTGACACCGCAGGTGACAGTTGACACAGAGCCGGGGTCGCCTCTAGCTCTATAGGAGGCCCTGTTCCTGGCTCTGCCGCTGGAAGGAGCCCTGGAGCTGGCACTGGGGCAGGAGACACAGAAAGGTTCATCCACATCACTGACTTTCCGGATGCCTTTGCAAAACCAGGACAGACCCCATGGCCTTGAAAGGAATACCCAGCCCATGAACCGCATCCCAGTTAGCCTTCCCAGCTTGCCATCCCCCTTACCCTCCACCTCTGCCTCAGTGAGCGCCAGAAGTTCCCGCTGCATCAGGAGAAGGGGGACATGGTTTGTCAGGTCCCAGGCATGCCACTTCAGAACCATGGCCCCATGCACATAGGCCACCTTGATCTCGACACGGTCACGGCCCAGGGACTGATAGATAGCCTGCAAATTCTGGTCAGGCCAGGTACCCAAGAAGGGAGACAGGGTGCTGGGGAGAGTCATATGTGGAACAGAGTCAGAGGCCTGGCCTTGCATTGCACATGCTACTCCCACAGCACCGTTCCTTCTGTATGGGTCCCAGAGGATGGCCCCAGCCCACTTCCAACCCCTCTCTAGCTGTCCTCGTAGTGGAAGGCCTGGTCCTCCAGAAAACCTGAATGAGTCTGGTTTTTCCACTTCTCCTCTCCTCTACCTGGCCATGGGCCTGATCTACTCTATCCTCCATGCACACCAGTATCAAGGCTCAGGTTGGAGGCAGATTTGTGAGTGGTCGGCTCAGCACACCCTTGGTTCTTGGCCCCGGTTGGGGTGGTCAGCAGGGAGGGGCAGGCAGAGCAAGTTGGGACCGTCAAAGGGATGGGTGTTTCAGGCACCCACTGAGCCCAGACTGTGCTCTGCCGCCCAGAGGGCCCGGGACCCCCTCCACAGCCTTCTTTGACTCATTTGCTTCTTCACATGAAGCCCCCCAGATGAAGCCCACCCACTGGAAATCAAGAGATCGGTGAGATCCCTGGTTCGGCAAATCCCTCCCCAGCCACCACCCCTGTAGTCCCCCACCCTGCTCTGTGGAGGCAGCCAGCCCTGCTTCTGGACCCAAACCCCTGTCCCAGTTTTACTTGATCATTTCATCTGTCCTATGATCCAGCTCTAGGTGGATCCTTTCAAAGCTAGAGGAGGCTACGAAGATGTCACATCTAACAACCATTGGACATGCATGCTTTGGGTGTGCAGAGTGCCTATCTGACCCTCTGAATAGAACTGAGACCCAGACACTGTATCTCCTCTCTCCATTCACATTCCTAGGTGCTTAATATACATTCTTGAATGACTACTTCCCAGCCCGCACTTTCCAAATCCTGAGTGGCCCGTGGGCTGGTCTGCCTGCTCCCAGTGTGCCCCTGAGCTGCTCACACAAAGGACAACTACCAGAACCATCTAGATGGAATCTCAGAAGTCCTTTGCACATAGAGAAACTGCCTGCTTTGGATTTCCTTTCGTCAACCCAGAAGGGCCACCAGCCTGTGAGGGTTGCACTTGAGAGCTTCTTGACCGGAGAGAGAGAACTATTAAGCAAGAAGATGCCCAGCACGTCCAGGAGCCCTTTCTACAGAGCCAAGCACCAGAGTAGCCCGTGCCATGTTTCCTCCCATGATTTCCTACAGTAACTGTATGAGGTTCATCCTCTTAACCACCCCAGTTTTCAGAAGAGGAAAGGGAGGGTCAGAGAGGGGTAGTGCCATTCCCGAGATGTACACCCAGTAGATGGGAGGCTCACCCTGTGCTGTGCATGGGGTGGGCACTCACCTATTGAACTGCTGGCCCAGGACCTGTGTGGCTGAAGTGAACATCTCGTACATGCAGAAGATCGTTGAGGTGGTTGAGATGCTCCCATCTGGGAAGGATGGCACCAGGGACTGTACGAAACGCTCCATTGTGCCTTCTCGGAGCCTCAGCATCGTCTGGGCCTCATCCAGGGACAGGGATGATTCCTTTTCCCACCAGGTAGAGAAGGGGGGTGTGGGGGGCAATGGAGTCAGCTTCAACACCACGCACCACCAGGATGATCAGTGTCTGGTGCTCAGACCAGAGAGTCCCATCCCTTCGGGAATTTGTGCAAGAAAAGGGACTTGAGGGCCCACCCAGAAAAAGGCTCTAGGCTTGAAAGTACAATTGCCTTTAGGGGTGAAATGAGAAAGCATTGGTCACTTCAACACATCTTGTTAGCTGAGCCACCACAGCCTTTCTCTCTCTGAATAGGCTTTATTAAGAACTGTATGCCTTTGAGTCATCAGTCAACATCCCTACTGCAGACAGGAGAAAGCAGAGGCTTAACATCTCCAACGCTGCTCGAGATCATAGACGTTGGGCCTGAGAACTGTCCAGAGCATGGAATGCATGGCATTTCCCTAGGCTGCTGCGGCCTGCTCTGTTCCTAAGGTGGGGAGAAAGGTTCAGGGGAAATCCACCTTCCTCGGCAGGCCCCAGGGGAGCCGGTTGTTTCTAGTGTGGGTTCTGGCCTTGCCGTGATCATCTGTGGGTCCTGAGATTGGACATCAATCTGGACCTGTTCTCACCCCAGACCAGCATTGGATGCTGTTGTGGGCCGAGGCACCTGCTGCTTGTCAAGGGAGATGGAGTAGCTGAGCCTTTGGAGCAAGCAGCTCCTCAAAGATGGCCTGGATTGAACTCTGAAAAGACAGAGTCCACTACCTGGGCCAGGAGGCATCAGAGGCCTTGCACCCAATCCGTGCTTGAAAGGCTGATTCACGGTGGCAGACAACCTCCCATACGGAGGTCCAAAAAGACATATGAGGACACAGCTTGTGACCCGGGGGACATACAATGAGTCGATGTGCTCTGAGAGGTGATACGTTACAGAGGAACATATAGAATGGCTTCATCCCACCGTTCCTTTTATGTTCAATCACCCTGTGTGGGGTGAGGATTCATAAGGCCTTGGACACGTTCTCCAAGGACAGTGGAGCTGGGTTCTACACAGGATGGCTGGGGTGAGTCAAGAAAATACTCAAAACAGTAGCAAAATGCAAAGACACTCATGGCTGTGGGAAAAGTCACACAAAACAGAATGAAACAGAATAACCCACGCCCCAAACTGCAAAAAACATGAACACTATTCTCTACCATTCCCACCTATGGGAAGAGTGTCTTCCTACCTTCTCCCACAGCTGGTGGTGGAGGTGTGGATACTGGGATGACGTTGTGGTTGGGCCTGCGGGGCACTCATGTGGAAACACCATGGGAGGGCCCCAGGTTTGTCCCCACATTTGTGTGGGGGCCCTGGGCGTGTGGAACCCTCTTCCCATTCTCACCTCAGAGCGGCACTGATCCTGGGTGGCCTGGTGCACCTGCCTCTTGTCTAGGGCATTGTAGTTGAAGTCCCAGACCAGCTCTTCGATGACCTCCTGGGTGCAGCTCTGAAAATGCAGTGCCCCATAGACATGGGGTCAAGAGACATTAGTGTCCTCCCGGGACATTGCCACAAGGGGCCACCCGCATTAGAAATCCTGTTCTCCAGTTGAGGCAAAGAGGGGCAGCTGAAAAGACATCGAGCAAGGAGGTAGCCGGATGAAACTCTAGAGCTCGTGATTAACATCGAGGTAGTTGAACTTGGTCCCCAGTGCTCAGCTTCTCATCCTGCCTGCTATGACCTGGGGTGTGAACATGAAAGATGGGCCAGGGTTCCAACACCTGGCAGCTTCCTTCTGCCCAGGAAGGGTGTGTCCCACATCCTCTGTCCCCTTCTCTACACATAGACAACCAGCCCCCCACCCCAACACACACACAGGGACACACATAATGAGGGGCAAGAGGTGTGGGCCTGCTGAGGTGACATCACAGTTGTTGCCTGCTCTCCAGTGGGCTGCCCTGAGCTGCCTCGTGTTACCTGTTGGTGTCTCCTGCCACATGTCCAGAGGGCTCGGAAAAGCGGGCTGAGCCGACGTCTACAATTATTTGAAAGTCTCTCTCTCTGGGCTTGCCTGGGCCCAGACACCCTGAAGGGAGGAAGGCAGCAAGAGAACATCTTGCTCTCTCGAACGTCTCCACCCAAGTGAGCTGGAGAGCAGGTTGTCTTTTGAATCTGGGTGCCCGGTTACCAGAGTTCTAAGTTCAGTTGGGGCCTATCACAGAGGAAGTGAGGTCACTCTTTCAAGATTCTAATCCCTGGGACCATGTGTTCAGTCAGACCTATCCAGAGCCCCTTCTTGGCAGTTGACTCCTTAGCTTTCTCCCCCATGTCATCTCCTTAACTGGACACAATGAGCCAAAAAGGCCATAGCCACCACTCTCTGGAAATGGAACTAGGGTCCGAAGCTTCAGGAGGCAGAGCTGAATTCAGACCTTACGTTCTGTGTTTCTTTGCGCACTTGTGTGTCCTATGTCATTGCGTCTCTCACGTAGTCCCCACTTTCCCAGCCTGCAGTGTGGGGATCAGGCTAGAATCTACTTCCTTGGCACATCCTCTGGTGTCTGTGGATAAGAGTATTTATTACATGTGTGGGGTGATCCCCTGTGTATCTGAGGCACAATTTTCAAGATGGAAGAATTACAAGAAGGGGTGGGACTTGGCATGGAGGGCCGCTCAGAAGAGGCCTGGGTTCCAGCCGTGTAATACTGCAACTGTCACTTTCCCTCTTGGCCTCATTTTAAGGTGGGCACCATGATGGCCTGGAAAAGCAAGAAGATGCAGGCATTGTCATCCTCTATAGTAAAACCATGCAATTGTTTCCCGTTATATGAAGAACGAGACCCCGTTACCTCGTTTGGGTCTATGAGGGGAGCGGCTTTCACCATGGCTCCCAGGGATCCTGACCTGTGGTATAGGCATCAGACTGTAACCGCTAAGTGGTCAGTGACTGGCTTTTGACCCACAGGACATATTCAACGTGATGAAGTACCATGCCTAGAGCTTCTCTACATGCCATGCAAAGAGTTTCTCACTCCCTAGTTACTTTCCATCATGTTCCACTACTCACTCCTTCCCTTTCCCTTCTTCTTCTCTCTCTGAACCAGAACCAAGCACCGATGTTTTGAGCTGCCATCTACAGAGGCTCACAGGACAGAGAACGGAGGCAGTGCCAAGGCCAAAAGACACACAGGAACTCAGGTTCTGAGTCCAGATGGCATCCCGAGTCACGTGAGCCAACTTATGACAAAATCCTCTTCCAGTATGGCCCTGGTCACAGCCGCAGCCACTGACACACCTTGAGCCTGGGGAACCATGCTAATTTGGGCCCGCATTCTTCACCCACAAATACTGTTAGAAATTAAAGCGATGCACCTGCACATGCAGGGTATCAGGGCAATGCAGTCCCGGGGCAACTCTAGATAAGTAACAGTCTCCCAGGCCTCAGCATCTGTCCCTGCCTTCCTCCCTCCCCTCTGCTCTCCTCCTAGTGTCCCTGCAGCCACCCTGGTTGCCTTTTTCACTCCTCTGGCCAAACTGGCTTCTATTATTGAGTGTCTGCAGCACAAGTCACTTCTTCCTGAAACGCTGCTCCCTGACGTGTGCAGGTCTAGCTCCCTTTGGTCAATCTGTTCTCAGCAACCTCAGCTTCAGTGAGGCCTTTCATATCTTTCCATGCAGTGACTCCCCAGCCTTCCTCCGTAGCACACTTCATTCCTACTACAGAGCGCTTGCTCTTTTCTTTCACGTGCGTTCTCTTTGGAGCTTTGGTCCATGTGTAGACTGGGAGCTCCTAAAGCAAAGGAGCCCTAGGTAATTTCAGCTCCGCGCACGGGCCCAGCAAGATACCTGGCATAGGGCAGTGCTCAGTGTGTAGTTACTCAATGAATAATTGAGAAGATCTTGGAGCCCACCTCCCCTCTTAAGCACCTAGACTGCAGAATGCTACTAAAACTTTCAAGCTGTTTCTGGGCAGGGGCAACAACCACAATGGCCTCTGCCTGACTCTTCCTGCTCCAGTTCCTCCAGCAGAACTCACCAGGTACCATGGACAAGGAAGCGCCCTGCATCCCGTTCTCCAGCTCTGGTGGCACAGCTCCACGCAGGCACACCAGCAAAAAAAGCCATGCCTTTTCTTGGGGGTCCTCAACACAGTGCCTTTGCAGAGTCACAGAGCAAAGGAGCAGGATCTCCAGGCTCCCTGGGCAGAGTAAAGGACCTCAGAACCCTCCCTTTCCTCCTTTTCTGTCCACTCCCATGGTGTCCTCTTTACGATTCCAGCACCCGCACCTCAGCCAGAAGAGTGCTGCTGCACCCACCCCTGTGTGTCTAAACGAGGAACTGAAGGTCTAATGCAGACTAGACTTGTCCCTGGGCCCCAGACACAGTGAACGCTCCTCAACATGACTAACCCACAGAAAAATGCAACCAAGAGCATCATGAGGCATCACATCACATCGGCGGGAATAGCGACCCTCCAAAAGTCGAGAGATAACAAATGCTGGTGAGGAGGTGGAGCAAAGGGAATCCTTGGGCACCATTGGTGGGAATGCACATTGGTACTGTCACTATGCAGAACACTGTGGACGTCCCTCCAAAAATTAAAAAGAGAACTACCGGATGATCCAGCAGTTCCACCTCTGGGAACATACCCATAGAAAATGAAGGAATATGTCCAAGCAACACCTGCACCTCCATGTTCAAGAAGCATTATTTTCAATAGCCAGGACACGGAAAACATCAGTGCCCTTTAGTGCTGAGTAGGGAAAGAAGTGGTACCTAGAGAATAGCATAGGAATCAGCCAGAAGAAAAGGACATCCTGCTAAGTGTGCTAACAGTACCGGACTTTGAAAGCATGCTGCCAAGTGAAATAAGGGAGACAGGGCAAAGACTTTCTGTAGAGAAGCATAGAGAGAGAGAGAGAGAGAGAGAGAGATCGGTCCTGTCTAGAGAGAGAGCGAGCTATTTTTCCCTTCTCTGTGGAATCTGAGACAAAGAAGAGAAAAGGAGGAAGACTAACTCAGAAAAAGAGATCAGATTGAAGTAACCAGAAGCAGAGGGCGGAGGGGGTGCGGGAATTGAGTGAATGGTGAAAAGGTACAAATTCCAGTTTCAGATCAATAAGGAATAGGGATTTACAGTACACCCCAGGACTACAGTTCATTACTGTTCTATGGTGTATTTGAGAGGTGTGAAAAGAGCAAGTTCTGAGAGTTCTCATCACAAAGAAAAACCTCTCTTTCTTTTCTTTTCTCTTTTCTTTTCTTTTCTTTTTTCTTTTTTCTCTTCACTTTAACCACAGCCAGAGGGTCAAAGGTAACACACTGTACATATTCACGGGGAGAAAGGAGTACATAGGGAAACCTTCATTCAGTCGTTCAACAAACAGTGGATTTAGCATGAGGTAATCCCCGTTCTTGGCTGGGTTCTGCCCAGAACTCCTGTGTCCCACACACCTCTGGTGCTGATTTGCTGATTCCCTGAGTGAGGCACTTCCTTGCCTCGGTTTCCCCCTTACGGTGACCACGCTGGCTGCCGACACTGTTAACAAGGATGCTGCGGGAAGGAGGAGGTTCCAGCCTCGGAGTGTGGGTTCCCGGGGGAGGGGGTGCAGGCCTTTCCCCTGTAATTTATTTCCAGCTCAGGTGCTTGTGAACTCCTCCCAATCCTCCTGCTGAAGTGTGTGCAATGTCTGTGGGTTGTCACACGCATTAATTATCTGCTGAAGGTTATAAAGTACCCCTCGCTTTGGCAAGATCACCCTAAAGAAAAGGGCTTTATCAACGTCGCCATTAAATGCAATCGCAGAGAGTGGAGAAGATGGAAAGGAAAATCGCTCAAGCCAAAGAATAAATGACATTTCAGAAAACGCAGAACAAGTAGATATGAAGATCAATTGGAACTTAAAGTGACGACACGACCAATGACATAGTCGCGGATTCTGGGTTGCTTCGGGCAAGAAAGGGGGACGGTACACACGGAGCCAGACAAGAGGCCCTGAGGCAGGGTGCAAAAGGTTTGATCCTGGGCAGTGTCTTAACCCTTCTGTGCCTCTGTTTTCTCATTCATGAAATGGGACAATATTCACACTGAACCGGAAAGTGATAATAAGAGAATACAACTTCATACGCCTGGCATCTACCAGGTGCTCACAAATCACAGCTGTCATCACAGAGAGTCAACGGCGGAGGAAGCGAGAGGTGGGCACGGAATTCGCAGGTGCTCAGAACGCATTTCATTTCGTTGGACTAAAATGAAGCTTTGTTTTAAATGTCCCTGTCTCATTGTTTCCAGACTGTATGTCATCTCACCATGCAGCACATAGACCGTGCAACGCTGGTAAATATAACAGGCTCCCGCGGGGGGGCGGTGTGCTGATTTGTGGCGTGCGCCAGTCTCCATGGGGTGCATATTCCCACCGTGGCTGATTTCAAGCTCCCAGCCTGCCCTCACTGAACACAGTCAGGTAGAGACGTCAGCGGCTCGTCATGTCATTTCCGTGGATTTCTGCTGTAAAGATACAACAGACGAGAGCATAGATGATGGCAGTATGTAGTAAAGCCATCAGGAAATGATGAGTTTGGGATATTCATTACCTTTGTTCTTTTAAAGATTTTATTTATTCATTTGAGAGAGAGAGCAGGGGGAGGGGCAGAGGGAGAGGGAGAAGCAGACTCCCCTCTGAGTAGGGAGACCAATGCATGGATCCATCCCAGGACCCTCCTGGCTTGTGGTGAGGATCAAAGTGACGCCATAAAGATGAAAGTAGCCCTGCCTCTGGTTTCATTTCCTATCGCAAGGTTTTCTTTTTCTTTTTTTTTTAAGAACACAAATCAGATATTACTTCCTGCTTGAAACCCTCCCCAGGCTGCCTGCGGCCTAAAGAACAAACGCCAGGCTCCTAAGGATGCCTGAAGAAGACCCTGGACGAGTGCATTTTTGCCCCTTCCACTTGGTGTCCTGGGTCTGCTCAGCTGCCCTAGGCCTGGTGACTCCCAGATCCCCGGGGTCCTCCTCTTCTTTCTGCAGCCCAGGGACCAGCACGCAGGCCCCACATCTGTCTACCTCCAGCCGCCTCCCACAGCCTCTTTCAGGCCGTCTTCCAGGATCCAATCTAAGTACAGCCCAGCATTAGCTGTGATGCCACGGAACACATCCCTGAGCCTCACTCTCCTGTGTGCAGAAGGGCCCGGGACACCTAACTCCTCGGGGTGGGCAGGAAGCCTGGCGAAGACACGCGCGAGGACTCGGGCCAGGCCCCGGCCCACTGCGGGCCGCGACCCTGCGGGTTCCGGCCCTGGGGCTGGGCTGCAGGGCGGCGGGCTAGTGAGGCCCTGCAAAGGGGCCGCGTCCGGGCTGTGGGGGGCAGGGCAGCGGGTGGGAGGGCTTCCCCGAGGTCGGTCCAGCCCCGCCGGCCCAGAGTGCCGCCAGTGGGACCTCCGGGACTCCCGGCCTCCGCCGAAGCTTCCCCAGACCCGGCCACCACAGGCGCGCTCAGTCCATTGCCGTCCTGAATGCCCCGCGCGACTGTCCGGCGCTGTCTCGGGAGCGGAGCCCCGTGGCGTGCAGGGTATGCGCGGGCCGCAAGGCGCATGCCCGGTCCTCCGGGGGGGTGGGGGGGTGGGGGGGGCGGAAGCTCGGCGCGGGGACGCGGCCGGGCGCGCGCCGTGGCGGTGAAGCGCTCCTCAGCCGGTCGCCGCGCATGCGCGGCCGTCGCCTACGCAGCATATCCAGAGGGCGCGAGCCCGCCGCCGCCGCCGCCGCCGCCGCCGCCGCCACCGCTGTGCGCCCGCGGCGTGAGGCGTTGGAGGGAGCGCCGCCCGTCGGTTCGCGGCGCAGCCTCGCAGTGGTCTGCCCTCGCCTCCCGGCGCCCCGCGTGGTCCATGTGAGTGCGGGGAGGGGGCGGGGGCCGGGAAGCGGGCGGGTGGGCCGGCTCCTGGTGCTGGGGGTTGGCAGGGCCGCGGCCCGTGGGCGGAGGGCAGAGCGGGGCTAACCAGCCGGTCCGCGCGGCGGATGCGGCGGAGACGGACGCCTCCCGCGCGCCGCTTGGGAGGCCGAGGATGTGGGGAGGCCGGAGAAGTGGGGAGGACGAGGGAGGGGCCCGGGGAGGACGGCACTCTGGGGAGGATCGGGGCGCGGGCAGGTCGGGAGATGTGGGAAGGACTGGGGGTTTCCGGGAGACGGGGATGTGGGGAGGCCGGCGTGGGGACACGAGAGGCCAGGGAAGGGGGACGAGGGGGCGGGTTCTGGGAGAAAGGCTGTGGGTGGAGGACGGACTTGTGGGGAGGTCGGCGGGCTCCGGCAGGCCAGGGGACGAGGGGAGGCCGGGGGCTCGGGTAAACGGGGAGGTTTGGGGGACATGAGAAGGCCAGGGGGTGTTCGTGAAAGATGGGGAGGTTGGTGGATTCGGGGGTCTAGGAGAGACAGAGGGGCTCGAGGCCGGAGCGCACAGGGAGGCCGGGGGCTTGGGGAGGCCAGCCGGCCTCCTTGGGAGCTGGCCAATTGCCTCAAAGACAAAAGCGGGGAGAGAGGAAGGAGGAGGAAGAGGGAAATCCTTGGGGACCTGGAGGGGGGAGAAGAGCCCTGACCCGATATGGGGACTCACTGGCCCTCCGGCAGGGAAGGGCGAGCCTGGAACCCGGATCCGGGCCAGCTCCTTCCCCGCAGCTGGCGCTCAACTTGCTGTGGCCCTGTGGTTTTTGAGGCGAAAGCCCTGGAGACCTCGTTGATTCATTGTGCCTCCAAGTTTACCTCTTCCCAACCCAGCCCCCAGCTCTGCTTCTGGCTTAGGTGGAAGAAGGACTTGTTGTTTCTTTTTCTCTCCTTTCCTTTCTTTTCTCAGGAGGAGGAGGAGGGGTGTGTGTGTGTGTGTGTGTGTGTGTGTGTGTGTGTTACTTGGTTTTATTTAATTGCAGGATTTAGCTTAATGCAGTAAGGGTAAAAAAATTGTTTTTTAGTCATTTCAACAGTGTCTCATTCTTGCATAGTTAGCCTGCAGCTGGGTTTTTCGCAGTGAGACTAAGATAGTAATGTAGTAATTGTGGGAACTGGTTGAAATACGTTCAAGCTGAAGGCGGTGTAAGGATTTGGGGATCTATACTTAAGACGACCAACGCTGGGATTCTTAGATAGAATGTCAACATTTTCGTGGTTGGAAAAATAGGCCATTACTATTTGAAATGAAATACCAGAGCCTCACTCTTAATATTTTATTTGTAAAACTCATAATGGAAGCAGTCTTCTCTTGGAAATGTGTGAACTCTGGTCAGTTGTCTCATCTCTGAAAACCTGAAAGGTGGATGAAGTGATGGAAAGATACATTGCAAATTAGCATTCACCTTATTTTTGTTGAGATCCAGTGTAGGTGATTTTTTCATGCCATTGTGCTTTGGAGATAATTTTTAACATCCTGCAATATTTAAACACATGAAACTTCTGAAGAAAGTTTGCGTTCCGGTGTCTTTATGAGTACGTTGTTTTCTCTTTGTGGCTGTCCTTGGAGGTGAAACACTGAATGAGCCTACCCCTCGTGTCTTGAATACGTTTGTGTGCTAAATGTTGTCGAAGCAGCAAGATCCCATGTTATACATTCTTTAAGTAATATCTTTCCGGTGATTATCATATACTCCGATTTAATAATGAAAACTGGGGAAAGATGGTTTAAAACCCATTGCTGTCTTTTAAAGGATCCCACAATCAACCTAAGACTTGAGTATATACACTGAATAAAAGGACCTACGCATTGTTCAGAGGTGATGATGCATCAAGAGGCAAGTCCTTGGATAAATAAAGACATTGAATCCAAAACTTAGTGTTTAAGGTTTGGGGCCAAGAGTCCTGGGGCAGAGCCCTACAGGAGAGAGGACTTCAGCCTCTTTTCAGGCCGGCGGTCCGCTGAAGGTGAGTCGTGATTAGGAGTGAAGCTCCATGAGTGCGATGGGGTGGAAGTGTCCGGTGAAACCAGAAGTTAGGAGCCGCAGTGAGGATCATTAGAACATTTCTCACTAACATCGTTTCTCTAGCACTCCATGCCCATTGTTGGAAATTAGAGAACTTGACATCCCAATTCTTAAAATTGGGTTCTTCAGCAAGTCACATAACTTTTCTCGCTGGGAAGTTTGAGAAATTGTCTAAATAACAATTGTATTGTTGAAGCTATCCCCTTAAAAAAATGCTGATTAGTTCCCGCAGGAAAAATTATAGTGTCTTCTGTGTACTGTGTATGTTCTATCGTGTAGTAAAGAGTCATTTTGAACATGACTCTTCTTTTTTGGATGTTAGGTTTGAGTTGCTACTTCTCTATCTCTAAAGATTTTATGGAAACCTTTTTTCCTGTATTTTTAAGTGTCTTAATTTTGAGAAAATACTTGTCTCAAGGGTAACACAGGAAAGATGAGAGTCAAAGTCTTAATATGTAAGTCTTTAACTTTTGAAAGTAAACATTTTCAGTTTAGACAGTTTTCAGCTAAAATCTTGTTTTAAATTTCAATATAATTAAAAGTTCTATCATTTGTGAAATGAGGGGTTTTTTTTGGCTTGTAAACCAGTAAAGTTTAGTTTCTGTAGTAGTTTATTTTGTCTTAAAGCTCGAGCTTAAGAACTTATTTCATTACTGTATGTCCTTACTAAAATCCCTTAAATAATTAGCAAAATATTGCTGCGGGGGTCTTTGGGAATTTTTACTGATGCCTATAGAAATTATTTAAAATGCAAATTCTGAAAACTTGGGCAAAGTAAATGACCTTATTTGAGTGAATAGTAGTAAATTCCAGGAAGTTTGTGAGTGCAGTAAGCATTCAAATCTGAAGTCGCATCTCTGTCCTTAGAAGGATCCTCGGTGGAAGAGGATGAGCGCGGTTCCAGCTCCTGTTTGGGTGTACCTGTGTTTCAGTGCCTCAGCCAGCTGCCTTAAGTAGTTGTTTTTTTATGTCTCTTCTGAAAACCATGTTTCGTAGTGGATTATTTGAACCGTTGATGGCTTTTTCTCTCTGCTAATATTTGTGCAAGGTTTTTTTTTTTTTTTCTCTTCCATTTCATGACTACCAAAAGGCAACCTAGTGTAGGAGAAATGAAATTGCTGTCTACCACTTTGTGGCATTAATTTCTAGGAATGGTGCCAAATCTTACCATTCAGAACTACATAAATGTGTTTCTGATTATAAAGTACCAGAAGAACCCCCTCTCTTCCTGTCTTAACAGTTGTATTGTTTTTTTTTGCTAGGCTCTATCATGGAAATAAAATTCGGATAGGCATATGTAATTCAACTTTCAGGATAGGTGAGATTTTTAGCAAATGCCGTTAATTATGGTCTTATTTGCATAAATACTAATGAAATGGTTTTTAGAGGAAAGTATGAAATAGATGTTTTTGGCTGGGTGGCAGTATTGCCACTTTTTAGCAGTTGAAAGCCTCCGAGAAGGGAACAAGTAGCATCATCACAGAGTTTACTTATTTGTCAGGACATGAAGGTCTTTCCTTGCAAGCTTTGTATTGAATGAAACAAATTCTGCCTAGATCTTATTGATATACATTGGCATTTACTGTAAACTCATTTTTCAGAACAAGAAAAATGACCAAAGTCATACATGTGAATGTTATCCACTGATAGGGGAGGAGATGTAATGTTACTGCTACGTGTGGGGTATTGTGTATTGTTGGTAGGTGTCACTACCTTTTTACCGATGAATTAAATCTGGGAGATGACACGTGCCAGACCTGAAGTGATTGCTTTCATGCTTTTTCTGCTTTATTCCTCCTGAGAACCATTGATTGTGGTATTGCTATCCTCATTTTTGCAGAGGAGACACTGGAAGTTTGGAGTTCGAGGAGCTTGCCGTGGGCCTCTTGGCCCACAAGGGGTAGGTCCTTGTTGGCTGGGCCTGCTGAACTCTCTGTGCAGCTTCTAGGACCAGACAGGACTAGAGCAGCAGTAGTCTCACAGATCTGAACCCAGCCTTCCGAAGGGGGAGTGAGTAGCATGCAGGTGTAAGTACCGTGTCTGGGAGAGTTGAAATAATTATATTTTCTGTTTGAATCTGACGCTTTCATATCATGAAGCTGTGATCTGGCCAACATGGTGTAGGTAAACATTTTAATGAACATACCAAAATTGTTTAATTATTTTAAGTTAATTTAAAATCAGTTAAATACAAATATATAATGCATAGTGCAGTGATTGACGCTTCTTATTTGTTCAAGGTTGTGCTTTACACTACCTCTACATTGTTACAGAGTTTTTTCATTGGTGACTTTTTTTTGGGGGGGGGTGTCAGTGTTTATGAATATAGTTTTGTGGGAAGCAAGGTGTAATGTGAGGGAAAAGTAAATTGTAAATTTCTCATGCAGGTTTCATCCCCTTGTAGTAAATCCTAGAATTTATAATCTCTAACACATTGCTGCTCTATAAATGTTTCTGAAGTGAATGTGCTCATTCTCGCCGATTTAGAATTTTCCATCGTGCTTTTAAGACTTGACGTACTCTGTCCTCCTTTATTTAGGGCCAGTGGACCAAAACCAAGGCTCAGAAGAGCCTAAAAAGTTGTATCTATGGGCTGTCTGTGCCTAGGATCTCCTTTCTGCCTCCATTTTCTATCTTAAAAGTCCTGCCATCTGGTGCTTTGGATTGTGCTGTGAACGGTAGGTGCTTGTTGGGTCTACTTGTGACCAAAGCACCATGTGTTTGTCTTTGATGGACTGAAGAAAGAGCTGACGTGGTTTTATACATTCCATATTTGTAGTGCATTGTGTGTCTTTTTATAGAATTTAAGCAACACGAGGGCAGAAACTTTGTTTTACACACTATGGCATCCCCAGTGTCTGACACAATATTTATTGAATGAAAGAACCCAGGCTCATTCGTTGTTGGAGAACTGTTCCTGCGTCAGTCAGCAGTCCACTGTTTTTTGTTTGCCTTGGTAAAGAACCTTACTTACAAACCAGGTAGGACTTGATACCAGGGAGAACTTGGATTGTCTGTTTCTATCTTTGTCTGCTTTATTTTAGATTACAAATATCATGAAACTTGAGCTGCGGGAAAAAGGCATTTCTCTGTCCCTTTATAGTTTTCAAATGTTTTTTTCTAGAAATTAATTTTGTAGGAATTGGTCATGTGTTCGTTAGGACTCATTCTATATTCTGAAGACCTAGGAAGTTGGGATTTATAAAAGATCCTTGATGACTGGTCTAGAAGCTCTAATGTATCTTCTACTAATCAGTTGGATTCATCATGTACTTTACAAGGGTTTTACATTATGCCCTGAAACCATTTTTAAAAATGCATCTTCCCAGGGGCGCCTGGGTGGCTCAGTTGTGAAGCATCTGCCTTCGGCTCAGGGCATGATCCCAAGGTCCTGGGATCGAGCCCCACATCGGGCTCCCTGCTCCGCTGGCAGCCTGCTTCTTCCTCTCCCACTTCCCCTGCTTGTGTTACCTCTCTTGCTGGCTGTCTCTCTCTGTCAAATAAATAAATAAAATCTTAAAAAAGAAAAATCCATCTTCCTAACACTGTAATGCCAGTTCCATGACACACCGGCCTTCCGATGATCTGCTTAGAGAGTCTTTTACGTTGTTGTTCAGAGTAAACGTTTTGAGCAACAGGTCACTTACCTTCACTCAGGCAAGAAAAGTTAGTATTTGCGTAGAAAAAAGAGTTTGTTCTTCCTCAGCAAGTTCCCCTTGGTCTTGCTTATTGCGAAGGGAAACACGTGCGTGCGCACACCACAGTAAACCAGTAAACTGGTTGTTTGCAGTGGTTCTCAAAGTACAACTGCATCACCATCACTTGGCCGGGTTAGAAATGCGTGTGCTCGTGCCCCACCTCTGACCTCCTAAATCAGACTCGGGGGGTGGGGCCCGCAGTCTGTTTGAACATGCTGTCCAGGAGCTTTTGTTGCATGCTAATGTCTGTCAACCACTACTTGAGAGTGTTTTAAGAGAAATGCAAGTCGTAGCAGGCAAAAAATCAGTCGTAAATGGCAGAGGCATGTGTTTGGCTTCTGACCACTTAGATTTGCTAGTGAGATTGCCTTCACTTCAGGACTCTTTTTCAGTATGTTTTTCAGGTTTTCTAGAGTCTTGGGAAGACCTCACAACTAATTTTGTTTAGGGATTTTGAATGTTTTATGCTGAGGTCATTAAATTCTTTTGAATCTTGGTTTGGATTTTAAATAAATGATTTTGCATTGAAATAGCAATTTGTATGGCCCCTGGACTTGTGGTTTTTGGCAGATAGCAGGAAAGTGTGTATATGTGGGTGCTCAAGGCACGTGTTCCCTGGTGGTTTTGTTTTGGTGTTGAGAGATTGGCTTGCTTATACTAGAGTCAGGATGATTTCCAAGTCTTGGGGTGACTACTAAAACAGTATTGTGTGAATTGATTCTATGCCTAGCATTAAAGTCATACCTAAATTTAATATGTATTGTTTTGCCTTTGTCCTTTATTTTTTCCCTAAGATCAGAGCTAGATAAAAGTTAGTGTTCAAAGATGGAATTGGTGATATGCTTACTTTCTGCTATGTCTTATGCAGAGTTGGACGCACCTGAAGGCAAATAGAATATTGTGAGCTCAGGGACAGGGACTCTGTATTATCCTGTACGTATCTGTGGGTCCTTCACAGCTTCCTCCTCCTCCTATAGTGGGTTGGCCCTCAGTCATTGGTTTAATGATTGAAGAAGAGTCTGTGCTCCTGCTGAGGGGGCCTTGTGATCTTGAAGTACATGGAAGTTGTTACTAAGGTAGAGAAGAAGAATTAGGGATAGACGGGTGGACTTAGGTCACCATAATGTCGACGCGAAGTACAAAGGATGTTTCCACGTACCTCTTCTGGCCCCCATCAGACTGAGTCAGTGGTGTAGCCCTGTGATGGAGAAAATAAAAGGAATGAGCTGGTGGGAAAAAGTGATCTGAAACAGTTTCTTTCTCCTTACATTGGTCAAGTGAAGTTAAAGTTCTAGTTTATAGTCAGTTATAGACTGTGACCCCACTAAATGTACATCAGAGCGCCTGGCCTGGAGCACCTCTCAGTGAGGGAGTCTCCTGTTGCTCCCCGCTGTGCTGGGAGGCTCCAGCCGCCCCCCAGTCTTCTCTCTAATGACTGCTTCAGCCCTGCTCTGGTCTTATGTCAGTCGCCCCACCCAGCCCCTTCTGGTGGTTTCTGCTGTGTTGCTGCCTTGTGGTTTTAAATAGCCTTTTCCTGGTTACAGTGAGGTTGCACATCTTTTTATACATTTACTGGCCATTCGGATGCACTGTTTTTCGAAGTGCCCATATTTTTCTATTAGGTTATTTTTAAATTGATTTGTAGACTATATATATTCAGAACACACATTCTTTGTTGGTTATGTATTTTGCTGCTGTCTCTTCCCACTTTGTCATATGCAGTTTCACTGACTCAGTGGTTTTTTTGTGGTTTTTTTTTTTATGAATAGAAGTTCTTAAGTTTAATTAGTGCCATTTGTCAGTCTTTTCCTTTGTAAGCTTTTTGTGTCTTTCCCTGCCCTGAGGTCATGAACTAGTTCCTCATTTATTCTCTAAATGCTTTTATACTTTTGCTTTTAACCTTTAACTTTGTAATTCTCTCAGAATTGGTTTTGGTGCATAATCTGAAGAAGGAATCCAGCTTCATTAACCTTTGGACATGCTAGTTGTCCGAACACCGTTCATTGAAAAGAGCATCTTTCCCCCAGAGCTCTGCAGTGCCCCTTTTCTTGGAAATGAAAGGTCCGTGTGTATGTGCATCTGTTTTGGACTTTCTTGAATTCCACTGGTACTGCCCAGTTTAAGTTGCTTCAATTATTTTAATTTTATAACAGGTCTTATTGTGGAACTCTTCCCACTTGGTTCCTTTTTAAGCATACCTTGGCCCTCCTTGACCCTTTGCAGATCTGTATCTGTTTTAGAATCCCTTGCTGACTTCCAAGGAATTTCTTCCTGCTGTTGCTTGGGATGATGTCGAACGTGATCAGTGTGTGGAGAGTCGTTTCTTGTTTTGAGTTATTACAAATAAAGCCTTTGAATAATTTCGCTCAAGTCTTCATGTGACCATCGGCTTTTGTTTTTCCTGGAAATGGTTGGGTCTAGCACTGTAATGGCTGGATCCTGTGGTAGGCCTATGTTGGCTTTTTGAGAAAGTGTCAAACTCTGTCCTGGAATGGCTGAACCATTTCACATTCCTCCCAGCCTTGTGTGAGAGTTCCAGTCACGCTGGATCGTTGGGGCAACATTTGGTATGGTTAGTCTTTTAGCTTTTCAGCCATTCCGATAGGTGTGTAATGGTTTTTCTTTGTGGTTTTGCCACCTGTGTATCTTTTGGTGTTCAAATCTTTTGCCTATTAAATTTTTTTTCTTATTGGTGGGTTCCTTATATATTCTGGATACAAGTCTTTGTCAGATGTGTGCTGTGCTTTTCTCTCATGCTATGGTTTGTTTTTGCATTCTCTCTCTCTTTTTTAAAGATTTTATTTATTCGAGGTAGGGAGAGAGAGTGGGATGGGGGGAGGGGCCGAGGGAGAGGGAGCAGCGGACTCCCCGCTGAGCAGGGAGCCTGCTGCCTTTGGGACTCAATCCCAGCACCCTGAGATCATGACCTGAGCCCAAGGCAGACATTTAACTGACTGAGTCCCCCAGGTACCCCTGGACTGTGCTTTTTCGGTGTCGTAGTTAAGAAATTGTTGCCTAATCCTAGGTCACAAAGGTTTTCTCCTTTATTTCCCTCCATCCCCCTCTAGGAAAGTTTCAGGTTTACATTTAGGTCTGTGATTCATTTTTATTTATGGTGTAGGATATTATTTGTAGGATTCTTAACTTAGTTCTGATTATTTGTAGGAGTCTATTGAGGCATAGAATGAAGATATAGCTCCTTCCAGAGAGCTTTTTTTTTTTTTTTCTTTTTTGCTTCAACCAGTTTAAAGCAGGTTTAAGGCTTGAGGTATTTTGGACCGCCCAGTGCTGTGATTTTACTGGAGAGGTGACTCACCTCTGGTTTCTTTTATCTTGAGCTCTGTAGCCTTTAGGGCTCTGCTTCTGGAGGTAGTGTTTTTGGTTAAACACCCTAAGGGACCCAGCTTTTGATTCTTACTCCTCTTTCCCTGCATGGTTGTAAAAATGAAAGTTGAAAATTTTCAGAATTGGCAAATGACTGCAGGGCAGAGGTGGTTTCTGTGCTTGTTCATCTCTTTGGGTTCCTGATTTCACTTTAATTTTGGCCTGTTCTTTCCTTATTGTCTTGTCAGTTTCTGGTTGATTTTAAGATTTTAAAGTATTCTGTTCATCTTTTTAAGTCTTTTTCAGGGGAATGATTGGGCCAGATAACATAGCCTGTAGTTAAGGATACAGGGAAAATTGTGTTTTATTTCACTGCAGTGTTTGGAGTCTAGACTTGGATCTGTGTCTCCTGTAGTCGTTGCTAGCCATGTGTGGCTATTTAAATTAAAATTAAATAAAATGAAAAGTTCTGTTTGACAGTGACACTAGCCCCAGTTTGGGTGCTCAGTATGCAGGTGTGGCTAGTGGCTACCACCTCGGACAGTGCAGAGATGAGACATTTTCATCGTCATGGAGCATTCTCTTACACAGTGCTGGCCGGACTCTTGACTTTTTCCAAAGTCCGCCTAGAGCAGGAACAGCTAGACAGAGGATTGAGCCTCTTTGACAGGCGTATCATGGAGCCTGTCTCTAAGGTGGTGTGGGTTCTCAGACCGGTATAGGTGGGATCATGGGAGGCTGTGGTGCACTGAGTAGAAAACCACTAAGTACTGATATTTAATTTACAAATACCTGCCTAGTGCTTCCTTAGGGTGTCTGTTTCTTTCTTTTTTTTTTAATTTACAAAAAGTAGCAGTAATTTAAAAATTATCAAAATTAAATAGCGAGTCAAAAATTAAATTTACCCTTAGCTAAAGTCTCAGGTATTAGTCATCAAAGATGTCTAGGTATCATAGTTTGTGTAGAGACGCAGGTCTTTTTAGTAGAAAGAGCATCTTAACTAGGAAACAGAAGGTTGAGGTACAAATACTGGAGCGTTGCCTTTAGTCACGTGACTTCTGATACTGTCTATATAAACTCTAGTATCTGTGATCTTTGAAGCTCTGCGTGCAGTTACTATGTGGGATGGTGTACACATGTAAAGTGCCAGGACAGTTGACCCCTGAACAGTGCGGGCCGCCGGACCCTTCCCCATAGTTGAGAATTGGCAGTTAGCACATATTTTGTATGTGTATCATATACTGTATTATAAAAAGGTAAGTTAGAGAAAAGAGGATGTTGAGAAAATTATGAGAAACTACATTTACTATGTGGCATGTATCAAAAAAAATCTGTGTATACGTGGACCCAGTTGTTCAGGAGTCAACAGTATTAAATACCTGTCTTGTGCCTGGTGTAGTGTCAGCCCCCAGGGGCACAGACAGGAGGGGAGTGAGGCAGTCAGCGTGCAGTGTGATGCCTACAGTGATAGTGCCAGAGCAGAGTGCTCTGAGGACCTGGAGGGCATGTCCCCGTCACGGTCACGCTCAGAGGTCAGCAAACTTTCTCTGTTAAAGGTCAGATAGTAAACATTTCAGGCTTTGTAGGCCACATAGGGCCTGTCACATAGCTGCCTTTTTTTTTTTTTAAACAACCTTTAAAAGGGTAAAAACCTTGATTAGCCCAGAACCATACAGAAACTGGCTGTGGACCAGATGCCGTGACCTCTGCAGGTCTGGCTGTCTGCAGGGATCTGTAGAAAGAGAGTGGAAGGTGGGAAGCAGGCAGGGCCTCGTGGAGGACATGCCCGCTCTAACGGTGCAGAGGTGGGAGAGGCTGGGGTCTGTGAGACTGGATGTTTTTACTCGTGTTTAGGAGTACAGAAAGGGTTGGGTCGAGAAGGAGGTAGGGTTGATACTATTGACAAGATCAGAGCAGCGTGTGGTTGATTCTGACGGGAGCAGATTCCTATGACAAGCGGGTGGTTAACTAGTACAAGGGTCGGTCAAGGAGCTGTTGCAGTCATGCGCTTCAGAAGGGAGAGGAGCCAGCCTTTGTCATTAAGGGAATGGCTGCCCGGTGTCTGTCGCCCAGCTAGTAAAGTGATGGGCAAAGTTCAGATGGTCCAATCTAACAGCCTGTGTTCTTTTAATTCTACAATTACGTTGTACGCACAAGTGAAGAAGGCCTTAATTAAGGGCGTGACTGAGGAACTGGAGAGAGGGTGATTTGAAGCCTGTTTCTCAGCCAGTCTCCAGGCTCTGACCTGGGAAATGAAGAGCCAGGGCTGAGAGAGGGGGTGTCCAGAGCAATTCCAGGATGGCTCCCAGATTTCTCCCTTGGTAAAAAGTCCATGAAGATCTTTTTGTTTTTAAGTGCTTACTGATCAGACTGTTTGTTGCTTAAGGAGGAAATGCTGTCTCCTAGGTCCATGAACCCCAGAAACGGTACGCAGAATTGTGTGTATGCACATGAGCTGTTTTCCTGGGGTAGGATGCTTGGGCTTTCGTCCCATTATCAAAAGTGAGCCCAGCCCAAGGCGGGGGCACTCCTTGTTATTGGACTGTGGATGTCTGACACTCTGCCCGGGTGTGAGGCTGTAAGGGAAAGCTAAGCATCCAAATCACAGGACTGTTACTGTAAGTGTCATACATCCCAGACCGCTACATAAAACACAGGCACATGAAGCTGTCACCTGAGCCCAACTGTACCAACCGAGGTCTACCAGCCAGCAGTGCAGATGTCTCCCCTGGCCTCCGAGAGACAAAACAAGGCCCAGTTTTTGTACATAGAAGGCCAGCCAGGAAAGTTTGGGACTCTCGTTGGCATGGATGTTTCAACATGCTGTTGTACATGAGATGAAGCTAAAGTTTATAAACTGTTAGGAATATCTTAACAGTCCCATGGCTATGAGAGATGGACCAGTGTCACTTTTAGTTGGCTGTGTTAGTTCCAAAAAGGAGTGTAGTTTTTCTGTCCACTCAGAAGTGCGTTGATAGTTAATAGTTGTAAGACAGTACCTAACTCGTCCTGTTACAGTTAGCTCTTCCGTGAACAGATGCAGGAGGAACTGGGCAGCTGGTGGTTTATGTTCGCACCAGGCAGATGAATGTGGTGTCCTGGAGTCTAAACTGGATTGGTTCATGTTTGACATTAGCGTTATATGTAATTTAGGAATTACAGACTCTGGATTATAGCAGTCCGTGCAGAGATTTGCTGTTTTTGGTGATATATGGCTGCCGTATAGAAGTTGAGTCTTACAGGGGAGCGTTTGGAAATGGGTTTATGTCTGAGAAAGTTTCCCTTTTCCTGTTGACAGGACTGTGACCTCCATTAAGGGCCAAGTGTCATGAATGGCAAAGATCTAAGAAATGATGGAATTCAGTGATGGTGTAGACGTTAGAAGTGAAAAACCCTAGACTGTTTAAAATATCACCCTTAAGATTTCAGGCTGGGGATAATTGTGATTCCAGTGTAGGTAAAAAGTTTGGCGTCTCCTTGGCTGTGTCATGGCAAAAAAAAGCTTTGCTTTCTGCTTTGGGAAAAATACATTAGTTGTGTCCTAAGGAATTGACTTGATAAAAGAGGTAGCAGGAGTAACTTAGTTTAAATGCAAGTTGTCTACATATGAATGAATTTTTGTCGGGTGACGGTTGATGATTTGGTTGGTGAAGAGTTGATGTTTGATTTTCGTCTTTGAGTCTGCCCTTTCAACTATTTCATTGGAAATTCTAAACTTTTCCACTGGGTGTTTGCCTCCTTTATTTTTATTGTTTTAGGTAGTCTAGGATTTTAGAGGTTGATCTAAATTTAGGGATCAACTGGTCCGGGGCTCCCACTTTAGAGATGAAGAAATAACAGGGTAAGGCTCCTTGGGTAAATGGCTCCTTGATACTGACAGAGGAGAACTCTCAAGATTCTCTCAGCTGTCTTGACCTTTAGCTCACGGGTGATCTTTTTAGTAGATGAGAAGGGTATGAAGACAGCTTCTAAAACTCAGGTTTCCTATTAACTGTCAGGAGATTGAAAAAAATGGATGTAATTGAAAAATGGGTGAGAAATGGACACCGTTGAATCCGTTGTTCACACTGTATCCAAGTAACTTGTGGTTTGCATTCAGTCATTTATTTCTACATTGTCTTGGATATTTGAGGAATGACAAAACAAATCTCACACGTGTATATAGTCTAAGTTTTAGAAGACTAATAATGCCAGTTGTTCTCACTTCTCTACCAGATTTAGAGCATTGTCCTGAGTCACTCTTGACTCTTGAGCATCTTGTCCTGATGGGGAGTCATTAAAAAGAAGACAGTCCTGGGGTGCCTAGCTGGCCCAGTGGGTGGAGCATGTGGTTCTTAATCTTGGGGTTGTGAGTTTGAGCCCCACGTTGTGTGTAGAGATTACATAAGTGAGTAAGTAAGCAAGTAAATTAAAAAAAAAAAAAAAAAAAAAAGACGGTCACTGCCTCAGGAAGCTTTTGGGTACGTCAGTGGTCCTGAAAGTAGTGTATGTAAGAATCACCAAGGAGAGTATATGAGAGATGCAGGCAGGGGGGCCTGGTGCCTTAGTCAGTTAAGCGTCCTACTCTTGTTTTGGGCTTAGGTCATGATCTCAGGGTCATAAGATCCAGCCCTGTGTCAGGCTCTGTGCTCAGTGTGGGGTCTCCTTTCCTGCCCCACCGCCTCGTGATCTGGCTTTTTCTTTCTCAAAAAAAAAATTTTTTTTAATGCAAATGCCTGGTATTATCCCACAGAGATGTTGGATGATCATTGCTGATGTGGAAGCCTGTCACCTGCATTTTATTTATTTTTTATTTTATTTCATTTGTTTTTTAAAGAATTTATTTATTCGACAGAGACAGAGACAGCCAGCAAGAGAGGGAACACAAGCAGGGGGAGTGGGAGAGGAAGAAGCAGACTCCCAGCGGAGGAGCCTGACGTGGGGCTTGATCCCATAATGCCGGGATCACGCCCTGAGCAGAAGGCAGACACTTAACCGCTGTGCCACCCAGGCGCCCCTGTCACCTGCATTTTAAACTAGCATCTCCTCGTGCTGAAAGAACACTGCTGTAGTGTTGCTGTAAGTACGTTGTAAATCATCAGGACCTAGAGTTTGGGAGGCCCCCAAGACTACCTGCAGGTTCTGTGGTTCACTAGAAGGACTTAGAGAACTGCGAGAAGCCATTATCCTCATGGTTATGGTTTATTACAGGGCAAGGATGTGGACAGAAGTCAGTGAAGGAAAGGCACACCGGGCAAAGTCCAGGGAAGACCAAGCATGAGCTTCTAGTTGTCCTCTCGCAGTGCAGGTGTGCTGACTTCTCCCAGCACCGATGCTGCCAACCAGGGAAGCTCACCTGAGCCTTGGTGTCCAGGATATGTATTGGGGGTTGTCCCATAGGCACTGCCTGCATGGCTGAGTTTAGTCTCCAATCCCTCTGGAGATCAAACTGGTGTTGTGTGTGGCCCAAGGCTCCACCAGAAATCAAATTGTTAGCATGGACTGTCTGGTGTGGCCGAAGGCCCCCAGCTAAACAAAGACCGCCTTATCAGGCAGGGGATTCCAAAGGCTCAGAGGTGACTTCCCAGGAGCTGGGCAATGGCCAAATCTTCCCTGGGGCAAGCTTAATCCTTTCCTGCATACAGCCTAGAAAGTAAATTGTTATTCCTGTCATTACTAGGGAGTTCAAGAAATTACTGTTTTTGGGGCGCCTGGGTAGCGCAGTCCTTAAGCGTCTGCCTCCGGCTCAGGGTGTGATCCCGGCGTTCCGGGATCGAGTCCCACATCGGGCTCCTCCGCTGGGAGCCTGCTTCTTCCTCTCCCACTCGCCTGCTGTGTTGTCTCTGTCACATAAATAAATAAAATCTTCAAAAAAATAAAAAAAAAAGAAATTACTGCTTGTAGGTAGAAGATACATTGCAACCACATGTAGTGTAATTTGCCACAAAACTAAAATACCAGAATTTCTGCACCCAAGTGACGATGTCTCAAGAAGTGTGTCATACTTGACATCTGTCGTCATGTTTTCATCAAGAATTTGAGTAAAGATCAGGAGTTAATGCTGGGAGACCGTTCATTTTTAGAATCAGGATTTGAAAATACTTCGACAGGTTGTAATGAAGTGCTAAAATCAACAAGGTAAAATTTATAAGGAATAAAGGTAAAATGAGAAACTTAAGTTAAAAAGAAAAAAACAGCTGAGAAGTTAAAGATATGTGGTGTGTGCCTTAGCTGTACCTGTGGTCAGAAGATCTGGGGAAGATGACTGAAACGGATCGGCAGGCTTCTTTGTGAAGGGGCAGATGGTAGATATTTTAGGTTTTGCAGACTAAGAGGCAAAATGAAGGATATTATGTAAGTACTTACATAACAGGAGAGAACACTAATATCTATAAAATTTTTATTGACAGAATTTCAAATAATAGTTGAGTATGTATATATATATTATAATACAGGTCTAATAAGAATGGAATTTTTTTCGGGGGAGGGTTGGATGACATGTTTTGTAATTGGAGCTCACAGGTAGTGTTCCGTATCATCACAACCAATGACAAATGTTCAGTCTCGGGGCTGATCGTCACGGAAGGTTACAGATGTCATCTCTGACAGTGTCCGCATACTCGTAGGTGCTCTTGCACACTGATACCAGTTCGGAAGCATATCATTTCAGTTTAGTGTATTCATCGTTTGGCAGACATCGATAGAATTCACTAGATTCTTTTTGATGTTTGCCTTTCCACACGTCATTACAGCGCAGATTCCTCTCTCCGATTGATGGTCTGATGGAAGTGCCTCAGTTGCTCGGTGAAGTGGGTTTGAGATACGTGAATTTTCATTGTACTTGCATTGAGGTTTGAGAAATGCCGCTGGAACTGTAGTTTGAGCTCAAAACACATCTGCTACACGTTTCTGTGGGGACACAAATCCACTTCTCTCTTTAACTTTTAATTTTTTTCATTTTTAATTAGCCTCTATGCCCAGCGTGGGGCGTGAACTCCACCCTGAGGTCAGGAGTTGCACGTTCCTCCGAGTGAGTCAGCAGGCGCTGCTCTAACTTGTGGCGGCGGGGGAGCCATGTGGCCGCGTCGGACGTTGCTTGTGAGTAAGATGCTTGCAGCCACTGAAATGCCGTCACTGCCCGAAGTCCCTCATATGAGCGCTGCTGTGCCTTGTCAATTTAGGCTGAGCTCATGAAGAAATGTTAACATGTAGGAGCAAAAGCTAATTTCCGAAGCAATTCAGTGTTTGGTAATAGTGATGAGTAAAGGGGGGGGTCTTTTTCAAGTAGATTTCAGTCTTGGCTCTGCGGTTGAAAAGTCACAACAGAGCCTTGCACAAACCATTGAACTGCAGTGTGGTAGGACAAGTCAGGCTATTTCATGAGGTTGCCGTTGGTGTTACTGGCTCAGTAACACATGATGGGTTCGAATACTTTCCACAAAGCTCCTGCTCATGAATGATAGACTGAATAACCGTAGTTTAAATGCTTTAAGCAACTTATATTTTCATCATTGTAAATTTTCCAGCTAATCCTTTTCCTGCTCTGCAGATATTTTTACTGTCATCAGTTATAATGTGTCTTAGCAGATTCTACTCCAGGTTGTATTAAATCAGGGTTTTCTTAATATCTTTAAAAGTGTTCTCACCAGCAGTTCCACACTGACTGCCCTCAGAGGCCCCTTCTTCAGTCCCATTGACCCCTTGAACAAACAGCCTAGCAGTGTGGGGAACACCTGTTGGCTCAGTCCTTCGCCTCGTTCCTTCACTGACTCTCTGTTGTCATCCATGTAAGATGAGGGACCATTTAGGGTTTGGAGCAGAGAAGCGATGCCGTCTGATCTAGGCTTGGAATCGGTCTGCCGTGGTGAGCGTGTATGCTAGGGTGGCAGGGCTGGGAGCGGGGAGGCCTGTTCCGGAGTGCTGTAGTCATTTCGGTGAGGGATGGTGGCTCCGGTCACGATGGTGTTGGTGAGCATGATGGCGAGGGGACAGCGTCTGGGCCTCTTTTGTGGGAAGAACCAACATTACTTGCTGACAAGACTGGATGGGGAATGTGGGAGGAAGACAGGCGGCAGGGATGACGTCCGTTGTTTCTCGCCTCAGCAGCTGGAAGGCGGACGTTGTCGTGAACGGAGAAGGCTGTGTGTAGGAAGGTTTGTGGAGGGGGCGGGCCAGTCAGCACCTGGGCTTGGAGGTGTCGGACGTTTCACTGAGTTCTCTTCGGTGATGCCCCACTTCCCCAAGGGGCCTACAAGCAGGCCCGGCAGAGGGTACACCTGCCAGGGTTTGGTCAGGAAAACCCGGGCCATTCTCGACAATTAGTCGTACGGGGAATTAGAATCCATCCCTACCGCTGGGAGGGCTGGCAGAGTTGAAGAGAATGATGTTTCTCTTCATTTTGCCCACGTTGCCTCTTATTAGCGTTCACTGCCCGCCGCCCTGAGCTGTAGCGGGAAGGGGTTTTGGGAGAAGTAGCTCTGCCGTCTCGGTGATGCGCAGGAGCAGGCCGCGGTGGGGCTGCGGTGCAGAGTGAACAGCGGTCAGTCCAGCGCAAGGCCAGGCAGTCGGGCTGAGCCGGAGGGACAAGTTTTAGCTTTGTTAGCATAGAAGCAGCATTTGAATGAGCTTGCCTGGGAGGTAAGCATAGCTGAGAGAAGAAAGGACAGAGTCCTGGGTGACTCTGGAAGGAGGGAGCCATCGGTGGGGTAAGAAGAAAATCACGAGAACATGAGTGGGAGATCAGCTCTTGTCAGTTGTCGAAAGGACGAGCCCTGGGCTCTAATGATTGGATTGAGCAGTGCAGAGGTCGTTGGTAGTCTTAGAGGGAGAAGTTCGTGGAGTGGTGAGGGCCAGAGCCAGTGAGTTTAAGAGAGAAAAGGAAAAGAAGAATTTGCGATATCGAGTATGTTGTGTGTATGCTTGTTTGTGGAATTATTTGTACAGTAGTTGTTTTAAAGTCCCTCTGGGCTGATTGTCATATTTGTTCCCTTCTTGATATTGGCTTGTGTTGATTTTCTCCTCCCACGGGAATTGACGCTTTTCTGGTTCTTCCTATGCTGAATAAGTTTGGGGTGTGCCCTCCCCATTTAGGATATCATGCAAGGAGACTTTCCATTGTATTGAAATCTGCTGATTTTGGTCGTCGTTTAAATCCAGTCTTGCTTCCTAATCCCCCCGCTGCAGTTTACTTTTCAGAGTGGTCAGAGAGCTTCTGCAGTTACTCTTTCCAGCCTTCCTAGTTGCTCTTTCTAGCAGAGGCAGGAGGGAATGTGCTTCGTCTTCCTTACCTAGATCTGGGACCCTTCGCTTTGCAAACTGCTTCCATTTGTCCAGGTAGTGATCTCCAGTTCCACCGCCGCCAGTGATGCCCGCACGACCGTGTCTCTTGATCACTTACCACTCCCAGGCCTTGCAGGAGATTTCCTGCTAAGTACTGCACGCATTTGGGTCATGGGTCCTTCCTTTGGTGCCTCTCTCAGGTAGACAGAATGACCCTTAGGTATACCTTAGTAGCCCATTCGTTCATTTGTGTACAATTGAAGCGTTGTCTTGTCTTGAATATGTTAACTGTGCCTATTAATTAATTTGAGTAGAATAGTGTT